>NC_054878.1:45992060-46326435 GCF_018320785.1 Cheilinus undulatus | reverse complement strand
TGGTATTTAATGGCAAAAGGTAGATTAGATTGGCAAAAAATGGTGAAAATGGCAAAAATGGGATAAAACTGGCAAAAAGAATTTGCAAAAATGGGCAAAAAAAGTGATATTTTAATAGCAAGAGATAGCTTAAGTGGGCATAAAGTGGGAAAAAGTGCAAAAATGGGTCAAAGGTGGCAAACAGAAGTGGCAGAAATGGACAAAAAATGGGAAAAAATTGTATTTAATTGCAAAAGTAGCTTTATTGAGTGAAAAGTGGCAAAAAGGGAGTAAATGTGGAACAATGGATCAAATACGACAATTAAGTCTGACAATGAAAGCCTTCTGTATAAGTCTGGGAAATAAACTGATCAATGTGATTAATTTCTGATGCCAAAGTTTCCCTTTTCAAATTATAATTTGGGGGGGAGGAATATTTTTTAAAATTAAGACATAACAGAGCCACAGGTTGAGTATCACTGATCTGGAGTAATGTAACATAAAGTCCTGGATTGATAATTGATCCAGTGTTATTTAGAACTACCTGTGATAATCACGGCCTGGTGTACAGAGCCTATAGAAAGTTTTGACCCCCATGGATGTTTGAACCTTTTACTGATTTTATAAATCAGTCATGATCAACAGAATATGACTTTCTGACAAAACAACAACAACAAAAAAACCATCTTTAATGTAACAGTGAAATCAGATTTTTACAAAGTAGAGTCACTTTTGGCTGCAATCACAGCACTGAGTCTATGTGGATCAGCCTCAAACATCTGGACTCTGCAATTTTTTTTTTTTGCAATTCTGCGATCGTCTGACTGGAAAATAAATCTTCTCCCAATCTGTAGTTCTCTGTCAGACTAAGAAAATTGTCCTCCAGGATTCATTTTCCCTTCGACCTTTACAAGCCTTCCAGGGCCAGCTGCTGAGAAGCGTCCCCACAGAACGATGCTGCCCAGAAGTATCCCCACAGCATGATGCTGCCCAGAAGCATCCCCACAGCATGATGCTGCCGAGAAGCATCCCCACAGCACGATGCTGCCGAGAAGCATCCCCACAGCACGATACTGCTGATAAGCATCCCCACAGAGTGATGCTGCTGAGAAGCATCCCCACAGCATGATGCTGCTGAGAAGCATCCCCACAGCATGATGCTGCTGAGAAGCATCCCCACACAGCATGATGCTGCTGAGAAGCATCCCCACAGCATGATGCTGCTGAGAAGCATCCCCACAGCATGATGCTGCTGAGAAGCATCCCCACAGAGTGATGCTGCTGAGAAGCATCCCCACAGAGCGATGCTGCTGAGAAGCATCCCCACAGAGCGATGCTGCTGATAAGCATCCCCACAGAGTGATGCTGCTGAGAAGCATCCCCACAGCATGATGCTGCCACCACCGTGCTCCACAGTGGGGATGGTGTGTTTGTGGTGATATCAGTGTTTGGCATCTTGTCTGATGGTCTCAAAGCTCCATTCTGGTCTCATCAGACCAAAGAACTTTCTTCCTCTTGACCATGGAGTCTCCCACAGTCCTTCTGGTGAGCTCTAGTCCAGATTGAATCTGAGTTTTCTTCAACATTGTCTTTCTCTTTGCCATTCTCCCATAAAGCTCTGACTGGTGAAGAACCCGGCCAACAGTTGTGGTCTGCAGAGTCTCTCCATCTCAGCTGCTGAAGCTTGGAACTCCTTCAGAGTAGTCATAGGTGTCTTGGTGTCCTCTCTCACTAGTCTCCTTCTTGCACGCCCACTCGGTTTGTGAGGACGGTCTGATCTAGGCAGATTTACACATGTGACATATTCCTTCATTTCTTCATGATGGAGTGTCTTTAGTCTAAAACTGTCAGTACTCATGTCTGGAATGTTGCTTCATGTGTAAAAAAGTCAGCTGTACAGCAGTAAAAGCATGTTTTCCCCCTCTTAAGGATCTGTGAATCTCTTATTGGCTGACGCTCCTGTTCTTGTGTTTTTAGGTGTTGATGTGATCTCTAATAGTTCATCAGTCAGATAAAGTAGAGGAACATCACTCAACCTTTAGTCAGGTTTAAAGGTGAATCATTTGGATGCTCTCCCAAACCTGCTCCAGGCCAGTAGTCCTGCCACTGCTTCGCTCAGACGTTATCACTATTTAAAACTAATCTGAGCAAAGTGGGCAGGAAGAGGAATAACCCAGGAAAACTCCGTCTCTATCACATGTAGAGCTGGTTGGAAAGTTGAGCGTTGAGGCTGCAGAAACAGAGATAAACCACAGTCTAGGTCAGAGAGAAACAATCAGCACTACTCTAACTGTCAGTGTTGATCTTCCATCAGAGTTTACGTGATTGTAATCTGACCTGATGGTTTACTCTTCAACACCCCCCTCTCTCCTGCCCTCTGATATTTCTTTATATTCTGCTTTTAGTTTAGTTTCTGTTCAGCTAAAAGTGAATTCAGAACATCGACACCAGTAACTAAACCCTGAGGATGACACACATGCATCTCTAATAATGAGCTGAAACCGTTCCCTCTATGATCAGGGCTACAGGTTTAACCCTTTACCTGCCATAGACCAAGTCTGCCAGAGCATAGCTGTACATGTTTACATGCTGTAGTGACTTTTTTTTGAGTATTTGAATACATCCATACAACCCTTAGAACCCAAAATTTAACCCTTCTGCCCTCCTCAAATTTACTACCCTCTGGACACCTTGGAGGCAAAAATGTACATGTACTAAAAACTGCCATTAAATCAGCATACATCAATATTTTTTCTACTGTTTTTCATAAATCTTTTTAACAACTTCAGACCTGCTCAAATCTACCAAACATTCAATCATTTTCAAGATTTTAACCCTTTAAATGCCAGTTTTGATTACTTGATTACTTGAAATATTTTATTTTTTACTAAAAAACAAAAAAGTGAATTATTTTCCTTATAATAAATAGTAGAAAGATGGGGCTTTGGTGCTGATTAGAGTCTTGGATGGGTCAAGAGCCACACGTTGACTATCACTGGTATAGATTCATGAGAATAAACATGAATTTAATGGACTGTAGCATCAGGCTGACATTTGAAGTCCTCAACACATTATTGAGACAAAACATTTACAAGACAGATGAGTGGAAGGACAACCGTCTCTCCTCCTGGGTGTCACCAATGCAGAGGCACTAAAAATATACATATCCAAACATATGTACATTAAAGTCCATCAGTTTTAAACGTTCCATCTTTGGGCCCACAGCTCCTCCACCAGAGGAAGGACCTATGTTTAAATGTCAGATAAAGATGATTAAATTAAAACAATTAAAGTTCTGATAAAGTAAAGACATCTGAAACTGCAGCGACGGTCTGAGTGGAAATCAAGAGTGATAAAAACCATCAATAATAAACTTGTATGGAAGGATAGATGATGTTAGACGCAGTCACATTTCCGCCGTCCTCCTCCCGCTGCAGCGTCTGGAGAGCTGCAGGAGGGCAAAGTGCAGCGCTCGCCGCCCATGCATGCAGCCGAGGGAGCGTTTGGCGGCGGCCATCTTTACGTTCTTATCTCCCTCCCATATGCCCCCCCGCAGGCCAGGCTCAGCCCTGCTGTAATTGACTTTCTCCCACTGAGCCCGGCGGAGGCTTCGGGCTGCAGAGCTGCACTGAAAAACCTATTACACAGTGCTGCACACCTACACACTGCAGACCTATGGGGTGTTTCTGAATCCATCCAGAGAAGTCGACAGCTTGTGTCTGTTGATTCAGATCCAAACAGGTAGGAGCGGCAGAAATCTGATTAAACAGCTCGCATTGGCGCGAAGATGACAGACCTGCGACTCTGTGCGTGTGCGGCGTGAAGGTGTGAATGCGACGAGACAAAACAGAGCTGCAGAGGATGGAAGTTTCCAGAATCTATGGCGGCAAACATCACGTCTGCTCTCATTGTCAGTGTTGTGAGAGGAGAAAGTGCCCTGCAGCCGCCAGAGAGGCGGTGATGAGGAGGAAGACGAGGTCAACGTCTGCTGGAACACCACATAACCTCTCATATAAGAAGCACTGTTCAATAAGCAGACGTACACAGGGTGATGGAGCATTGATTTCAACATGTAAATTCACTGTAATGGGAATTTATGAAGAAAAAAGTCTATCTGCCAATCTACAGTCAGCCTAAACTTTCCTGCTCTGAGCTTCAGTTTATCCTCTACTTTGACTTTAAATTCTCATTATATTTAAATTTACTCCAATAAAGTCCGACATGGACCGTCTCCTTATCCTCCAAGGCTACAGAAGCTTCAGGTTAGGGCTGTCATGATTAACTGCATTAATCGCAATTAATGCATATCCATAATTAGCGCACTCTTTTTCTGATCCCTATTAATCTCCTGGTTTAGTTCAGCATGTTGCCGCCTCCAAAATTGAAGAATGATAAATGAGATTAAAGGATGCAATTAATTGCAATTAACTACAGACATTCTGAGATTAAAAAGGAAAATGTCTGACAGCCCTAGAGCAGACATGATTGATTTAACACAGGATGGCTGCTCTTCCTCTGGGAGTATTCTCTAATACAGCTCCTCAATACAGTTCCTCAACCCTGCTCAGCCAAAGAGCCACACTGTTGAAAAATACCCTTGCAAGAGCAAAGGGCTTAAAGTAGCATTGAAAGTAAATTAAAGGTGGAAAAAATAGTTAAAAAGCAGCAAAAGTATGTGAAAATGGGGAGAAAAAGTGGAAGAAGGGTCAGAAAGTAGCAAAAATGGATGAAAAGTGACAAAGAAATGAATTACAGGTGGTCCAAAAATGGCAAAAACATTGCAAAAAATGGTTGGAAAGTGATTAAATGGCCAAAAAGTAGTCAAGAGCAGCAAAAATAATGGAAAAAATAGGAAACAAGTGGTATTTAATGGCAACAGGTACCTTTAATGGACAAAAAGTGGCAAAAATTGGCAAAAAAGTGTCAAATAGAAGTGGCAAAATGGGCAAAAAATAGGGAACAAGTGGTATTTAATGGCAAAAGATACGTTAAGTGGACAAAAAGTGGTAAAAAAATGGAAAAAATGGGATAAAAGCGGCAAAAAGAAGTAGCAAAAATGGCAAAAAATTAGGAAAAAGTGGTATTTAATGGCAAAAGGAACCTTAAATGAGTGAAAAGTTGCAAAAAAATTGTGAAAAAGGGCAAAAAAGTTTCCCCTTAAGGTTTTCTGGGGTAATAATATTGAAAATGAAGACATTAAAGAGCCACATGTTGAGTATCAGTGCTCTCGTACCTCATGTAATGCAGGAGCATAAGAGGTGTCTGTTAAACAACGCTCCTGCTCCTCTAGGATAAACCCCGGGGTTCTCTGTCACTGACTGTTCGGGTTTAACCTCCTGAGATCCTGCATGCACGTTTCAGGTCACAGGTCGACAGACTTTGCTTTACATTTTCAGGAATTTTCTAGGGGGCACACTTAGAATTCGGGGGATTTATTTTTGAAGTTTCAGGAATTAGATTGAAAATTTGGGAAGGAAATTCCTTTGAAATTTTCCTGGAATTTTTAGGGACTTTGTTTAGATGTTTGGGAGATTTTTCCATGGAACTTAAATGGAATTTATTTGTAAATTTCTGGGAATTTGCTATGAAATTTTGGGGAATTTTTGGGGGAAAAATGAAAAGATGCCTCACTGTATGTTTCATTTATGATTGCTACTGGTTTTCAGTGGTATATAGTCCTGCTGCTCCATTATTTCTCCGTCCCCCATTGAGGCCGACATCCCCTGAGTCTTGGCTTCTCCACTACCGGCGTTTGAGTCTAGCGCCCCGTTTCTGCTGGTGAGAACGGCTCCTGACAACAGGTCACCACGCAGTTACGCCAAGATGAAGAGCATGCGCAGAAAGAACGTGTCAGATCAATCGGGTGAAGGTGTTTTCATGGAAGCATTTTCCCTCTGATCGGGTCGTGAAAAGGTGTAGATCACCCCTCTGCAACCAACTAGATTTTTAATCGGATGGGGCTTGATCAGGTTGATTTAGGTGTTCACATGCGGCATTTCTTATCAGGTTGAGGGTTTCACCCGATTAGAAGTGTCCATGTAAACGCAGCTAGTGAGGTTAGGGATGTGGATGATGATCGTGGAGTTTTCAGGGACTTCGTTTGGATGGTTTGGATATTTTTGGGGGGCGAAATTTTTTGATTTTAGAATATAAAGTGAAATGTCTTTGAAATTTTGAAAAAAACATAAAAAACAACAGGACACATCAACAACAGATGGACGTGTTAATGACAAACTCAAACCTGAGTTCTCAGCTCTCAGCTAAAGCGTTCGTAAATTCAACATCAGGTTAACGTTACTGAGGCCACTAAGTTTAACTTACACTGGTTTTTACACAGGAAAATCTCGGGAGTCAGTTTTCCAGAGTAAAAGTATTTTACTAAAAGTAGTAAAATGTACTCTATTGAGAATATTTATTACCAGCCATCAGCAGAGTTGGAGTAAAAACAGAGTAAATTCTTCTGGAGTAAAACTTTGAACCACACCCACTTAAGTTCCAGCTCAGCTCCATCACTCATGGACCGTCTCTGCTGCAGATAATCCTTGATAACCAGGACCTCCTCACCTGGTGATGAACCTTCAGACACCTGTGGACTACAGCTTCTAGCCAGGGAACTCCTCTTCAACCTTTGATGTCTAACTCTATTTGTCCTCTTTCTTCTGCAGTGTCTCCGTCTGTCGGTGATATTTCCAACCACCAGCCAGTACTCTCACCATCATTTACACTGTTGTTGTAAATAAATAAATAAACTTCTTTAACTTTACCACCCTGTCTCAGCTCTGCTCCTGAGTTCTTGTCATGTTCATCACAGTTTCTGTAATATCAGAACTCGAAAGTGTAAAAACACCTCTTTTTTAATCAATCAGTCTTTATTTGTAAAGCACTTTTCATACAACACAACGTAGCACAAAATGCTTTACACAGAAGAGAATACGAAAGAAAGATCCCGACTCTACCCCAGCCCATCCCTGTCCCCTCATCCCCACCCTGCAGTCCAAACACAATAGCAGCAGGTTATAAAGTTCAGACGACTAGAAGAGAGCTATGCAAGCTCAAACCCACTTACCAAGTCCATTTTATACGATGAGCAGTGGATTCAGTAAAAGCAGGAACATGCACACTGGGGAAACGCCTTCTTAAAATTCAAAATGAGGAAACTGGAGGTATGGTTAAAATCTTAAAACAAAGTAACATAAAATGAAATTTAAGAAATAATAAATTAAACTATGAAAACATAACAAAAAGATACTAAAATAGGAGCACCAAAATAACTCAATAAAACTGTACAATAAGTCTAATACACATAAAAAGAATATGAGGATAAGATAGTGAAAGGCAATCCTGACAGTTAAATCTAGAGACAGAGGAATGCTGAAACTCTCAAACAAAGTTCAGTTCATGATATAAAGTTTAGTTAAAGGCCAGACTAGAAAGGCAGGTCTTGAGTTAGCTTTTAAAAACAAGAACACCTGGTGCAGCCCTCAGGTCTTCAGGTAGGCTGTTCCACAGACGGGGCCGTAGAAACGAAAAGATGCCTCACCGTATGTTTTAGTTTAACTTTGAGAACTGTTAACAGAGAACTTCCCCAAGACCTGAGGGCTCTACTGGGCTCATAGGGTAAAAACATACCAGATAAATAAGATGGGCCAAGGCCATTAAGAGCTTTAAAAACCAGTAAAAGAACCTTCAAATCTATTCTAAAGGAGACGGGTAGCCAATGCTACTTGGCTACCTGTTACATCATCTATAGGTGGAAAGGCAGAATGATCTATCAAGAGGAAAATGTAGCTCTATATAAAGAGGAAGATCAGTCTATTTAGAGTAATTTACAGCTCTATAACCATCACCCAGTTCTATACGGAGCAGAAAATGTTCTGTAGAGTAGAAACATTTCTGTAGGAATGAAAAACAGCTCTGTAACGACTAAACTAAGGTCTGAATTACTCCGTAGTCAGTACAATTAGTTAAAGTTGTTTTTATTTTGTTCATTGTGAAGCACAAAATCATCATTTAGAGTTAAATAAAAATGCTTTTCAGAGCAGTGTTACTCAACCAAAGAGCCAAATTAATGAAGAGCCACAGTCTAAGAGGAGAAAGCAGCAATTCAAATAAGTTTAAAGTGGCAAAAATGGTCAAAAGCAGCAAACACTGGGAGGAAAGTGGCAGAAATGGGTGGGAAGTGACCAAACAACATGTTAAAAGTGGTGAAAAATCAAAGTGACTAAAATGGGCAAAAACAGAAAAAAGATGGGAGAAATGGGGAAAAAGTGGCATCTAATTGCAAAAAGCAGCTTAAATGAAGAAGTGGATAAAAAGGGCAAAAAATGGCAAAAAGCTTGATAAATGTGTCAAAAAGGGAGAAAGGTGACAAAAGAAATGGCAGAAATGGTCTAAAAGTGGTAAAAACATGGAGAAAAATGAGTGAAAACTGACTAAAATGGGCAAAAATCAGAAAAAAGGTGGGATAAATGGCATAATAGTGGCATTTAATTGCAAAAGGCAGCTTAAATGGGCAAAAAGTGGCAAAAGGGGTGAAAAATAGGCAAAAAAAATTTTAAAAAGTTGGATAAAAGTGTCAAAAATGGGCTAAAAGCAGTAAAAATGGAATTAAAGTGGCAGAAAATTGCAAATAAGGGCAACGGAAATATGCAGACAAAAAATAGAGGCTGACACTTAAGTCTGACAATTAAAGCCGACTGTGTAAGTGTGGGAAACAAACTGACTAATGTGACTTGCAATGGATAAATTCTGAGGTCAAATTCTCCTTTTTAAGGTTTTCTGGGGAATGATGTTTCAGATTAAGACGTAAAAGATTCACAAATCACCACAGAAGAGCCAGACGTTGAGTATCACTGCTTTAGAGTAAAAACAGCTCTAGAAACATTACTGTGAAGGCAGAGTGAATTTTACTCCAGACAGACTGGGACCAAATGTGAGATTTTTTAGAGTAAAATGTACTCAGGTAAATTTACGGTGTATAAAGCAACTGTTTGCATGATTTTGTTAAAGCAAGGTGTATTAATAGGGTTTTACAGTGTTCATAAACAACTGACTATTTTTCCTTTCTGAGCTTCATTTGCTCTTCGTTTCTGTTCTCATACAGGAGTTTCCATCTTTCCTACGTCAAAATTTCTGTTAACTCTGACTATGTCAAAGTTTTGAAGTAATGGAAATCAGGGAAATCTGGAAATAATCTAATTGTGATTTTTTTCCCCCAATATTGCAGTTTGATATACGATTATTCCTTAACTTTCTTTTATTCCCAAACAAGAGCCAATCAACCTTTGAAGAGAGTCTAACTGATGATTCTGACTCGTATTGGAAATTAGATGTTAATTGTTGCATTGAAGGGTTTCTGTCGTTCTGATATTTAGAAACTATGGCACCTGAGTGACTGCATACATCAGGGATAACATCTCTGCTGCAAAAAAGTTTAAAACTGGTATTTTCACACAAATGTCAGGTTAAAGAAACATTGCACCTAACCCTGTGACTTCTAATCTAATTGTAATGAACTGTCCAGCCCCAGTGGAGATGTGTTTGTGAGAAATCATTACTGTCACATTTATGTCAGGTTTATAAGTTTGATTTAAAATGACATGTATGAGGACTTCTCATAAACCTTCACTGACTGCAGTTTTTCCTTAAACCTTTCTCTTTAATCTGGAACATTAACACACACACACACACACACACACACAGCATTTCAGCTGTTCTTTATTATCGTTGCTCTACACAGGCCAGACTTCTCTAACTGAGTCAGTAACTTCACTCATGGTGCGACGGCCTTACAGGGGGATGTTAGGAGCGTCAGAGGTTTATGTTTTATGGACAGGATGTGAGGTGTCAAACATAATTCTGTGGTTTTCCTGCTCAAAGGTGAACTTCCCTTCATCCATGGTGTCACCTCTGTGACCCTCTGACCCCCTGATGACCTCAATCTTCTTCCACAGGATGAGTGAAAAAGGTATTTACAGTCAGGAGTCTGTGATTGTGTTGTAATTTAAAGTTGACCCGGTGATTTGCACGCTCTTCTTTCTGATTGGTGGATCTGCTCTAGGCGGATTGAAGTGTTTTGGCAGCAGCTGTGGTCTAATAAAGTCTGGGTGTGTGTCTTAAACAGACTTGTTCTTCTGGGGCGAGCCTGAGACCAACCAGATGCCTGCATCTACCGCTGCTGCCATGTGATTGGCTGATTGGTGAATTGGTTAATTGGTATTAAAGCTACAGTTTTTGTTTATCTGGGCTCAAACATTCCCTCTCCAGGATGTCTTCCTTTATTCCTGCTCATGTTCAGCTGACAGCTTTAATGACTAGTTTTTGATCTTGGTTTATATTTTAGAAATACATCCGATGACTTCTTCTTCCTCTTCTGATGATGACTGAAAGACCGGTCTCAACATTTTCTTTGCATAGATTAAAAACAAAATAAAAAGAGCTTGTAAATCAGGAAACAGCAGGATCCTGCAAAGATTTACATCCAAATATCAAAATTCATCCTCAATTTTACATCCAGCACATCTCTGTCTCATATCTCTTTGACTTTAAGCTTCAACCTTCGGTCAAAGCAGGTGAACTGAACATTGATTTGTGTGTTTCTGGTCTCAGACCTTTAGGACTGAACCCTCTGAAGAACATGGAGCGATGGAGAGACACAGGGAGAGAGAGAGAGACCTGTATGTTCCTCCTTTCGTCTCTATGTTTTATTGAAGCCTAAGTCTAACTAGGTCACCCTGTTCAATCCAAGCCCGCTCTGCCGCTCTCTCTCTCTGTCTCCGTGTCCTCAGCTCACTCCGGTCTGCTGTCAGAGCGGAGAGACGGAGGGAGGAAGAGGAGGAGAAGAAGAAGGAGGGAGCGGAGACGGATGAATGGAAGGATGTAATCAGTCAGGAGGAAGTGGAGATGAAAAGTGACAGGGATGGAGGGAGAGAGGCATGATCGGAGGAAGGTGAGGAAGAAAAATAAGAAATGGAGGGAAATAAAGAGAAAATTAAGAAAGACAACGTAAGGAGAGGATGGTTTCAAGAATGATGGATAAATGTGAGCAACATGGGCTGAAAATAAGCAAATAAAATCATGTCCATGAATCCTGACAGATCAGTGATAAACCATGCGAGCTAAAACTGATGTCATCAACACGTTCTCTGACTTTAGAGTTCACGGGAACATTTCTAGAGTCCTGATAGACATGGAAGAATCCCAGCCCTGCACCTGCCAGATTTAGTCCTACCAGCTGCATCAGGAGGCAGACTTTCACATGGACTAAACTGAAATACAGATTTTGGTCTGGTTAACATATGAGACGTGCGTATCTGGCCAATCACAGCGTACGACTGAGCGCGTGCTATAAACAATCATCATGTAAAAACCACGCCCACAGTTCAGTCGGCCTCGCCCCCTGAGTCTACGACATGGAGATACGGCAAAAATACCTTTTACCTAGAAACAGGATTTCATCCGTTGTTGTTTTTCAGCTTGAAAAGTCACAATAAAAAGATGAGAAACCCGCATGTGGACTGTTACAGCTGCAGAGGAGCAGTGTTAACATCGTCGACTAAAACTAGATCTGTGATGACTAAAACAAGACTAAAACTAACAAAAATAGATCTGTGACGACTAAAACTAGACTAAAACTAACAAAAATAGATCTGTGACGACTAAAACTAGACTAAAACTAACAAAAATTGATCTGTGATGACTAAAACTAGACTAAAACTAACAAAAATAGATCTGTGACGACTAAAACTAGACTAAAACTAACAAAAATAGATCTGTGACGACTAAAACTAGACTAAAACTAACAAAAATAGACCTGTGACGACTAAAACTAGACTAAAACTAACAAAAATAGATCTGTGATGACTAAAACTAGACTAACACTAACAAAAATAGATCTGTGACGACTAAAACTAGACTAAAACTAACAAAAATTGATCTGTGACGACTAAAATTAGACTGAGACTAACAAAAATAGATCTGTGACGACTAAAACTAGACTAAAACTAACAAAAATAGATCTGTGATGACTAAAAATAGACTGAGACTAACAAAAATAGATCTGTGACGACTAAAACTAGACTAACACTAACAAAAATAGATCTGTGACGACTAAAACTAGACTAAAACTAACAAAAATTGATCTGTGACGACTAAAACTAGACTGAGACTAACACTAGATCTGTGATGACTAAAACTAGACTAAAACTAACAAAAATAGATCTGTGATGACTAAAACTAGACTAAAACTAACAAAAATAGATCTGTGATGACTAAAACTAGACTAAAACTAACAAAAATAGATCTGTGATGACTAAAACTAGACTAAAACTAACAAAAATAGATCTGTGACGACTAAAACTAGACTAAAACTAACAAAAATAGATCTGTGACGACTAAAACTAGACTGAGACTAACACTAGATCTGTGATGACTAAAACTAGACTAAAACTAACAAAAATAGATCTGTGATGACTAAAACTAGACTAAAACTAACAAAAATAGATCTGTGATGACTAAAACTAGACTAACACTAACAAAAATAGATCTGTGATGACTAAAACTAGACTGAGACTTACAAAAATAGATCTGTGATGACTAAAACTAGAATAAAACTAACAAAAATAGTTCTGTGACGACTAAAACTAGACTAAAACTAACAAAACTAGATCTGTGATGACTAAAACTAGACTAACACTAACAAAAATAGATCTGTGATGACTAAAACGAGAATAAAACTAACAAAAATAGATCTGTGACGACTAAAACTAGACTAACACTAACAAAAATAGATCTGTGATGACTAAAACTAGAATAAAACTAACAAAACTAGATCTGTGATGACTAAAACTAGACTAAAACTAACAAAAATAGATCTGTGACGACTAAAACTAGACTAAAACTAACAAAACTAGATCTGTGATGACTAAAACTAGAATAAAACTAACAAAAATAGATCTGTGATGACTAAAACTAGACTAACACTAACAAAAATAGATCTGTGATGACTAAAACTAGACTAACACTAACAAAAATAGATCTGTGACGACTAAAACTAGACTAAAACTAACAAAAATAGATCTGTGATGACTAAAACTAGACTAACACTAACAAAAATAGATCTGTGATGACTAAAACTAGACTGAGACTGACAAAAATAGATCTGTGATGACTAAAACTAGACTAACACTAACAAAAATAGATCTGTGACGACTAAAACTAGACTAACACTAACAAAAATAGATCTGTGATGACTAAAACTAGACTGAGACTGACAAAAATAGATCTGTGATGACTAAAATGAGAATAAAACTAACAAAAATAGATCTGTGACGACTAAAACTAGACTAACACTAACAAAAATAGATCTGTGATGACTAAAACTAGACTAACACTAACAAAAATAGATCTGTGATGACTAAAACTAGAATAAAACTAACAAAACTAGATCTGTGATGACTAAAACTAGACTGAGACTAACAGAAATAGATTTGTGATGACTAAAACTAGACTAACAAAACGTCTTAAAATTGGATTTTTAAACAACATAAATAGGTTGAAAGTGGCTAAAATTACATAAAATTGGCAACAAAATAACCAAAAATGGATTAAATTGGCAAGAATTGACACAAAAAGCGGTTAAAGGGGATTTTAAAAAAAAAAGGCTGAAAATGCTTTAAAGAACAAAAAAAAATTAGGTAAATTAGGTGGAGTGGGATGAAAAATTGATAAAGCCTGGCAAAAATGGGATAACTGTGGTTAAAATGGGTAAAGGGGGCGAATAGTGGCAAAATGAGGCAACAATAGACAGAGAGTGGCACTAATTGGTTTAGAAGTGACAAAAACAGGCAGAAAAAAGTGGTGGAGGGGGTATAAAATTGAAACAAATGGGTTTTAAGTGGCAAAAATTTGCTAAAATTGGCATATTTGGTGTAAAATGATGAAAAAGGATTAAAATTTGGTAAAATGGTATAAAGTTGCAACAGTGTAATTTAAAAAAAAATCTTATTTTTTTAACCACTGACATAAGCCACTAAAGATGGAAAATATCTGCTTTTTCTTACTGTGTCAGGAAAGTGAAGCAGATGTCATGAAAACTACAGAGACATTCTCACGGTCACAAAGGGAGAAGTGGTGGCATTGCTGCAACATTTTCATGCAAATCTAATTTTTCTCCTCAATCACTGATGCATGCTTAGAAAACCAAACAAAAATAATCAAATGCATCTCAAACCCTGGTTTATAACCATTTAAAACTCCAAACATGAGTTGAAATAAAACAGATATAAATGAAAAATTACAATCTGATTGAGTTTAAGCTTGGCTGAGGTGGAGAAAGTTGCTGTATCAATAAAAAATGTGACAAAAAGTGCAAAGTGAAAGTGCAAAGAAGGCAGATGAATAAACGATGAGCTCACATGGAGCATGTGTGACAGGGGTTTTGGCCTTAGAACTCTCCCATGATGCCATTTTTGCCCAGTCTCTCTCTGATTGTTGAATCATGACCTCTGACCTTAACTGAGTCAGTGAGGCCTGCAGGTCTTTAGATATGGTTCTGGTTCTTCCGGGACCTCCTGGATGAGTCGTCCGTGTTCTCTTGGAGTCATGTTGGTAGGCCGGCCTCTCCTGGGAAGGTTGACCTCTGTTCACAGTTTTCTCCATTTGTGGGTAATGGCTCTCAACGTGGTTGGCTGGAGTCTTAAAGCCTTAGAAATTTCTTTTAACCCTTTCAGACTGAAATATATCAGAGACTTTGTTTCCCATCAGTTCTTGAATGATTTAGATGGTTCCATGATGTGTTGGAGATCTTTTAGCCTACTTCCCTTTGATCCATGATAAAACTGACCATACTGAACAAAAGTCATGAATGACAACACATCAAGCTGCACCTTCTGTTGTAATCTTTTTCAGTCACATTTGTAGCTACTTTTGCACAGAGCAGCTTACGCATGTTCCCCAAAGCTGTTTCTCCTTGTAAAAACCACTGGTACTGGGTGAGCCTGAGTGTATGCAGGCTGTGATCCATGCTGCTCTGTTGAACACCAAATTCATGAGAGCAGGACATTTAAATTCTCCTTCAGCTGGTGTTCTTCTGTCTGTGAGCTACATGACCACATTACAGCTGCTAATCACTGACTGCTTTCAACCATTTCACCACATGTTAAATTTAAAATAAAGCAGAGAAGTTACATCAGTAGACGTGCAAGAAGTGGCATGAAATTTACCATGACAATATAGCCGGGGCTATCTACTCCCTGCTACAACAGCCAGATATTTACCCATGCCTGGTAGACGTGAGGCAAATCTGTCCCCAAATACCTGCACACAGAAATGTCCGGGCTCCTGCCCAGCCCAGGAAAAGAGCCAACTCCAAATGTGATTCATGAACATCAGCGATGGATTAGGTTTGAATCATGTCTGTCATTAGGCAGATCATCTAGCAAGCCACCAATCATAAACATCTGATGTAACAACTAAGACACTGACGTAACGGCTAGAGCTTGTAGGCTAAAAGTAGAGTTAATGTTCTTATTAATACCAGGCTATTATAGATGTTAATAGTAAAGCTAAAAACTGCTAATAGTAAAGCTAATAGGTGCTTATAGTAAAGCTAATAGGTGCTTATAGTAAAGCTAATAGGTGCTTATAGTAAAGCTAATAGGTGCTAATAGTAAAGCTAATAGCTGCTAATAGTAAAGCTAATAGCTGCTAACAGTAAAGCTAATAGCTGCTTATAGTAAAGCTAGTAGCTGCTAATAGTAAAGCTAATAGCTGCTAATAGTAAAGCTAATAGCTGCTTATAGTAAAGCTAGTAGCTGCTAATAGTAAAGCTAATAGCTGCTAATAGTAAAGCTAGTAGCTGCTAATAGTGAAGCTAATAGCTGCTAATTGTAAAGCTAATAGCTGCTAATAGTGAAGCTAATAGCTGCTAATAGTAAAGCTAATAGCTGCTAATAGTAAAGCTAATAGCTGCTTATAGTAAAGCTAGTAGCTGCTAATAGTAAAGCTAATAGCTGCTAATAGTGAAGCTAATAGCTGCTAATAGTAAAGCTAATAGCTGCTAATAGTAAACTTAATAGCTGCTAATAGTAAAGCTAATAGCTGCTTATAGTAAAGCTAATAGCTGCTAATAGTGAAGCTAATAGCTGCTAACAGTAAAGCTAATACCTGCTAATAGTAAAGCTAATAGCTGCTTATAGTAAAGCTAGTAGCTGCTAATAGTAAAGCTAATAGCTGCTAATAGTAAAGCTAATAGCTGCTAACAGTAAAGCTAATAGCTACTAATAGTAAAGCTAATAGCTGCTTATAGTAAAGCTAGTAGCTGCTAATAGTAAAGCTAATAGCTGCTAATAGTAAAGCTAATAGCTGCTTATAGTAAAGCTAGTAGCTGCTAATAGTAAAGCTAATAGCTGCTAATAGTAAAGCTAGTAGCTGCTAATAGTAAAGCTAATAGCTGCTAATAGTAAAGCTAATAGCTGCTAATAGTAAAGCTAATAGCTGCTAATAGTAAAGCTAGTAGCTGCTAATAGTAAAGCTAATAGCTGCTAATAGTAAAGCTAATAGCTGCTAATAGTAAAGCTAATAGGCGCTAACATCAAAGTTAATGTTTTAACCCCTTATGAGCCAGCACGTACCCTGAGATCCTCAGAGGTCTTCTAGTTGTCCCAGGAGCCCGGCTGAAGTCTAGGGGGACAGGGCGTTTTGGGCCAGGGCCCCGGGGCTCTGGAACTCCCTGCCTGAGAAAATCTGATTGGCTGAGTCAGTGACTTCTCTTAAATCTCTTCTTAAGACATACTTTAATCGAAGAGCCTTTCTGGATTTTTCTTGAATTTTAACTCCTCTTATTTACCTGGTTTCATTTGAGTTTGACATATCTTGATCTTTTTACCTGTACCCACTTTGCTGCCTGATTACTGGTATTTTATTTGCATAGTATTTCTTTTTCTTGTGAAGCACTTTGTAACTTTGTTTTGAAAAGTGCTCTATAAATAAAGATTATTATTATCATTATAAATACCAGGATATTATAGCTGCTGATAGTAAAGCTAATAGCTGCTAATAGTGAAGCTAATGTTTTATTATTAAATAAAATTATTAAAGATAAAGTCTGAAGTTTAACTACTTAGTTCCAGAGCTGAACAAAGACCAGTTCTCTCAGATCCAGCACCTATACAGACTGAGAGTGTGTGTTCAGCCTACAGTCAGTCCCTGGGTGTCTTTAAGAAACACACTCACGCGCACGCGCACACGCACCGTCTGCACACCTCGGTTTTAGCAGGAAAAGAGATACATGGTTGAGAGAGGCAGGCTTTGCATTGCCATATCCTTGGAGAGCCTTTAAGCGCGCTCCCGATCGTCCGCCTGCGCTGGCTCTCCATCGCGCGCGTCTCCGTTCGTTTGCGTGCTCGCGCCCGGGGATAAAGAAAGAGAGGAAAAAAAAGAAAGAAGAGGAGAGAAAAGGTAAAGCTGCCGTTTTCTTTTCCCCTCTCTTCTTCTTCTCCTGCTGCAGTGTCTAATTCTCCCTCCACCATCTTCATCACCACCACCATCCTCCTCCTCCTCCTCCTCTCCCTCCTGTCTGTCTGTCTGGGTCCTCCCTCCTCCTCCTCCTCCTCCTCCTCCATCCAGTGAAGGCACGGCCAGATTATCACGGCGACAAAAGAGAGAGAGAGCGGGAGAGAGACCTTGAGAAAGACCCGGAGAGAAAGCGAGAGTGAAAGAGAGAGAGAGAGAGAGAGAGAGAGAGTGAAGGAGGCTGCAGACTTTCGGCGCACAGAGGAAGAGGAGAGGAGGAAGAAGAGGCAGAGAGAGAGGAGTCTTCATCTTCGCCATTTCAGTATGTTTCTCTTTCTTCTGTTAAATTTCTAAAAATGACGCTAGTGACGCTCTTTGTGCGCCTTTTCCCTGCGCCTTCCCTCTGCTCACCTTTAGCAGCTCCATGTAGAGCTCCTCCGGTGTGTCAGTCATGCTTCTGTTGTTCCAGCGCGTACTTTTGTTGACAGCTTTCTGTGTGATGTCCCTCAGCTCTGACAGTGTGTCTTTATGCGCCTTTATGGGGACAAAGCCTGCTATAATGTTCCTGGAGTGTGTGCCAGTCACGCTTTGTTGTTTCAGTGCAGGAAATTCCTCCATTAGTCTGAATTATTTTTGCATTTTTCCCGCTGTTTTTCCTTGATGCATTTGTTGCAGTATGACATTTAGGCTTCCTGAAAGGGAGCTAGGGCTGCTGCTTAATTCTGGCTAAAATCACAATCACGATTATTTAAATTGATACTGAGATCACGATGGTTAAACACGACTGCTCACTGATTTCCACCACCTGCTTCTCGTGCATTTATTGAACTTTAACTCTCTTTACTCCGACAAACAATCAATGCTTACAAACTAACTGGTGAACATTTAAATGAGTCAGTTTTCTTGTTCCCATGAAGCCTAGAAGGTGATAGAAATGTAATCTGGATTAATCATGGGGCACTAGTGTGCACCAGGCTGTCCTGTCTGCACTGACGTGACCTTACAGCACCTTTTGGATCATCATCTTTATTCTCATGCCTCATTATCATACTCAAATATAACATGTTATTACTCTGAGGCTCCCGCTGCTCCATCACATCCTATAATATCCTTCTAATATCCTCCTAATGTTCCTACAGGGTGCTATGAAGCCAGTATTGTTCTGTATGGCAGCTATAGGATGGAGGCTAATAGGAGGCGATAATCCAGGCTGGGACCATTGTGTGGAATATTTTGTATTCCTGCAGGGTGTCACAGAGCGTCAGTGTTCCTATAACACCGCCGTAATGCCTCCACAGTGAGGGAGTGCTGCCGATGAGTGTCTGCAGTGACCTTATGGCACCTTTTGATTAACTTTATCCCCGTTATCTCTGGATAAGATCATTTATTTAAGGAGCTCTTTGATTAGCATCTTTTTACAAGAATATTACTGAAGCAGAGGCACGCTTTCTCTGATTTGAGTCCACTTAAGTAGAAGTGCGGTGATTGATCTGTGCATGTACTCAGGTTAAAGTCGAAGTTTACTCACTGAGGCGAGGCGACTTAGCAGCAGTCATAGTCATCAATTCAAGGTGCTTTAAAGAGTTAAAAACAACATTTATAACATTTAAAGCATTGACAGACTGGAAAGAGACATTTAAAATTAAATTTATCAATCAGATTTATTTATAAAGCACATTTAAAACAGCAACAGCTGACCAAAGTGCTGCACAAGACAGGGAGTCAGAAAAGTCACACACGTGAAACTAAAATCAGTGAGGATATTTATTACAATGACGAAAAAACAACAAAAACAAAACAAAAAAAATTATATTAAGAAAAAAAAAACAAAATATAACATAAAATTCAGCACTTTAAAATGAAATATTTCAAACTTGTCTCAGATTTATATCATGTCTGGGTATTTAATACTGCAGAGACTCAGGAGACACCAACACCTCTAAAGAATATGAAAAATATCCAGAAACATTCACAACCTTATAATGAAAATGAGTTTTGAGCTTATGTGAGAACAAATGCAAGGCTGCAGAAAGAGAATGGGAAAAAGAGATGTGTTTAAAAAGAGCTTTCTCGGACGCACAGATAGTCGAGTTGTTTAAGGCGCTACCCGTGTACGCGGGCGGCCCGGTTTCGAATCTGGCCTGTGGCCCTTTACTGCGTGTCTCTCCCCACTCTCTTCCCTGTTTCCGAGTCTATGCACTGTCCGTCCTCTATCCAATAAAGACATGAAAAGGCCCAAAAATAAATCTTAAAAAAAAAAAAGATCTTTCTCTCTGTGAAGCCATGGAGAGGGCGTGCATGCAGACATTCATATTAATGAGGAATTAAAACATCAACAACCTTTCTTATCCCAAGTTAACAAAATAGAAAAACGTTTAAAATGTGCATGCTATCATTACAGAAATAAAATGATAAATGTCAATTGATTTGGATTTGTTTGGTGCACGTCAAATACGTCTGAACCATAAAAAAGGACACGAGTGTGACAGTCATGTTCGTGTTTGCTAACTGCTATTAAAACACCAACGAAGAAGAGGAAGAAAGAAAACACACGAGGAAGAGGAGTTAGCTCCCGTGGATGGAGCGTCAGAGCAGAGGAACCTGCCGGATGTTCCTCCCTCTCCTCGTCTTTGCGCTGTTTTTAAAAAGCCTCTGGATGTGAAAGCAGAGAGGGTTGAGGATGTCACCGAGGCTGAAACGTCTAAAAGATTATTCATGGACAGGTAGGAGTAGGAGTGTATTGCATTTACCTGAAAATAAAAAAATCCTCCTGTTTTTATGACACAACTATCTCATAAAAACAGGAATTTATTTATTTTTGATTTTGCTGTTTTTACGAGATACTACCTCCTCTGTTACCATCAAGCATGAAGAGAACAGGTCAAGCGAACAGTTAGCTGACACTGTTTGGCGTGAAACATGTAACTGTTACCTTAAACACATTAAAAAGCCTACCTTACCTGTATTGACCCCACACCTCTAATTACTAGCTGATAAATGCAGCAACCAGTCATGCAGGAGTGCGTAAAGGGGAGTCCTGTTTTTACAAGACAGTATCTCATAAAAACAGGAAAATCAAAAATAAGGAAATTCCTGTTTTATGATTTTTTTTTATTTTGAAGTGAATGTAATACGCCACCGTAGAGATCAGACTTCTTTATAACATCAGCCTGTGTTGATCCAGTCCGAGGTCCTCCTCTGGTGAACGTGAGTCAGGATTATAAATGAAAAACTACTGCAACAACGGCACGCTCCATCAATAATAAAGATGGTAGATTCCTCTCAAATGCACATTTTAAAATTTGCATTCTACAGTGTATTTACTATTTTACTTCATATCAGGAGATAGAACACTATTCACTTCTGTGTTGCTTTTATTTTGCATATTTTTTTGATCACTGATCGTCCTAAATAACACTAGATGGAACAAACTACACGCTGCACTAATGTGAGGTTAGAATAATAATCTTAAATAAAGGAAATCTAGAATTATAAATCTAGGACTTTATGTTCCTTTTTTATCCATGAACCAACCATGACCTCTGTGACCCGTTAGTTCAAAGAAAACTGTTCTGGGAGTGATCTTCAACTTTAAAAAGTTAAAAAAGCAAGAACAGCAAAGATGCAAAAAGACTTCAAAAGAACTATATGAAGATATGAGTTTGTAGGATAAAGTAGGGCCGAACGATTCGGGGAAATAATTTAACTGTGATTTTTTTCCCCAAGTATTGTGATTGCAATTTGGTATGTGAGTATTTGTGAAGTTCCTCATCTTAGGTATTTCCAAATAAATACAAGCATTAAATCATTTTACATTAAAGCCAACACAATACTACATTAAAAAAGGGCTGAACAATTCAGAAAAACAAGTTGTGATGATTTTGACTTGTTTTGCAAATCTGATATGAATTTTTGTATTGAAGGGAGTGATCGATTTTCTGTCATTTTCATATTCAATTTAAAAAAATGTACAAAAATTAAGAAAATTAGATTTCTTTTGCAAACTATTCTAAAAAATTTGAACTAAAATGATTGCATATGTCCTGCGTAACATCTCTGCTGCTGCAAAAG
Organism: Cheilinus undulatus; assembly: GCF_018320785.1. NCBI lineage: Eukaryota > Metazoa > Chordata > Actinopteri > Labriformes > Labridae > Cheilinus > Cheilinus undulatus. The sequence goes on along the minus strand of NC_054878.1, from coordinate 46,304,874 downwards.
TTGTGATCTGGTATTTTGACACAAATTTCAGGTTAAAGAAATATTGCACCTTTGTAATTTTAAAATTGCAGCACGCCGTATTGCGATTTAATCTAATTTGCGATTAATTAGGATAAAGAGCACATTTAAATGTTTGAATGATGGCTTCAACCATCCCAATGAGAATTAGCAGCTCGAATCTTCAAGTTTCAAACACTCCTATTTGTTTATTTCTTATTCATTTAACGAAAACGCTGCAGGTTGGACTTAAACAGAAGAAATCCTGATTGAAGGTAAAGACAAAACGAACCTGTTTCAAAAGCACCCAAACTCTATGGGAGCCTTGGAAGGACACACATGCAGACATTTGACTTCACTATGTTTAACTGTTATTATCTGTACTTTTAGGATGTTTTTCAGAGAGCTTGAGTAAATCAACACATTCTTTTTTTGCAAAACAGACTTTTTTATTTCAAAAGAACAAGACAAATAAGGAGAAAGCTGAAGAAAAAAGCTAATTTCACATGAAAGGCAAACCAGAATAAATAAAATATATTTATGTCCACCTCAGGCTTCCATACCCAAAGACTCTTAACAGATAGATAGAAGACAAGTCTGTAACCCACATTTGGGTCCTGACCCACCAGCTGAGAACCCTAACCCTACCCTGCTTTAAAAATAAAATAAAGGCGAGAGCATTCACATCTGCATAAATACATTAAAAATAAACTATATCAGCATGTAAGGAAAAAAATAAAGCAAGATTAAAAATGACATCATTTCCTCCAGCTCCATCAGAATTAGCTCCCACATAAAACTGTTTAACCTCTCTTATTTATTTAATGAAAAATGCTGCAGTTTGGACTCAAGCAGAACAAAATGTCTAATAAAAGGAAGAGAAAAGGCAAAATGAACCTGAGACAAAAACACCTCTACTCTACGGAAGCCCTGGGGGATGACATGCATGCTGACAGTTTAATTACTCCCTTTAACTGTGATCATTAGTACATTTTGGTTGTTTCTCAGAGATCTGGAGAAATCAACACAATTTCACTGGAAAAAAAATGCATTTTTATTTCTAGACAAAAAAAAAATAAGGAGAAATCTTAAGAAAGCAGCCAATTTCACCTGATTTAATGGCAAAACAGAGTAGATAAAATATGATATAAATATTAAATATGTGACAATATTCTGAGGTCATTTTTTTGCATTGACTTCCAACTTTCTGCTGTTATTTACTAAAAATGGACGATTAATAAAGAATGACAGTCAAACTAGGGATGAACGATTCTGGAAAATAATCTGATTGTGTTTTTTGCTATTTGATATGCGATTATTCCTTAACCTTCTTTAATTCCTAAACAAGGGCTGAATAATCCTTTAAAAATATCTAATTCTGATGATTTCGACTCCTTTTGCAAATTATATATGAATTGATATGAATGCATTGCAGGGTTTTTGTCATTCTCATATTTAATAAGAAAAAAGTACAAAAATGAGGAATGAGGATTTTTTGCAGACTATTCTAAAAAAGGCACCTGAATGATTGCATGGTATGTCATGCATAACATCTCTGCTGCAAAAAAAGTTAAAAACTGCTATTTTGAAACAAATTTCGGGTCAAAGACATATTGCAGCAGGCCGTATTGCGATTTAATCTAATTTGCAATTAATTGCCCAGCCCTAAGTCAAACTCGTCTTCATCTGTGTTTAGCAACAGCGTTTAGTCTCTAAGAATCTGCCTATCAGGTGTTAATATCAGCCGTACGAACCAATAAGAGTAGTCTAGTCTGGACCAGCAGATCGACAGCAGCTAGGTCTTCTTTATTCATCAGGGCGGTTCAGTTAGTTTAGAACGAGGGCCAGCTCCTTAAAAATGATCCCATATAAAGAGCCTGAGAAAACTGCATGTCCTACAGTATGTTTACTCATATTTACAGCCTCGATCAGTCAAACTGGTTTGATTCTCTCATCTACTTCAGCAAATGCCACGCATTCACACCTTCACCATCTCTGCAGTTTGAAATGACTTTTACATTTCACATCAAATCCACTCCACTAGCAGTGATGCTGAGTCAGCTCTCTTGGTTGATTCAAGCAAACTAAGGGTGCCGTGTGGCAAAATCGAAGCTAAGACGCCTCAAAGCTAGCATTAGAGTTTTCTTAAATGCCTTCTCAAGTTTTATTTCTTGCACAACAAAATACCAAAAGGCCTGGCACAGATAGGCACACGTACTTCCTCCCTGTTCAACGGTCTTTTCTCTGCATTTGCTTGTTTTTAAACAGCAGATATGTTTAATGTAGTTTACTACTAACTCATCTACAGGGGCAGAAATGTGACCAAAGTTGGAATAGAGAGCAGAACAATCTTAGGTAGAAACGAGAAGATATAAAAAAGACAAAATAAATGCAACACTGCCAGGGAAATACATGTGTTGTACTAATATGAAAATATATTTACATTATAAACTTGTGTGAGTCATTTTTCTACATAAATAATCTACTTGAAGGTCCACTAAAAAGGACCTCAGGGGCCTGACTCTGGCCCCGGGGCCTCCTATTGAATGGCCTAGCCTTCAGGCCTGAACAACTCCAGCTTACTGTGAGTGGAGTGGGATGTCCGCAGTCATCTGAGCCCTCCATCGTTGAGCGCACTGCCACGTAGTAGTTTCCTGTGAAATTTCCGTGAAATCCTACATTTCCCACAATCCTTATGCGTTGTTTACATTTTTCTGTCATGGTGTCCTACACCGATGACGAGGAAGAGCTGCTCTGCCTGCTGGCTTTGCAAAGCAGTAACATTAAGAGACGGTAGTATGTACGGCCGTTAAATGCCACACGAGACGAGGAAGGGGAGTATGCCATGTTGGTGAAGGACATACGAAGTACTGATGTGGAAAAACAAGTGTGCCTCCCTGCCTCTGTCTCCTCCATACTATTTTGGTGTTACTGCTCGTCCATGTCATGTGACTTTGGAGACCAATCACAAATGAGTAACAAATTTCTGCAACTCCACTCACTCGCATGGGAAGTCATTTTATAGTCTGTGATGTGAACCTGGCTGTCTTTCTTACTTAATGTGGTCCCCAGGTAAATTTCAAAATTGTAAGAAAACATTTAAAAAAAATACTAAAACCACGTACCAATACCATAAAATGTATGAAGACCAAGTTGTAGAAACAAAAAGATAAATATTACTATGCAAATCTTTGATGACTTGTATTTCTTACATTATTACTACTTTACATTATTACTTCTATCTGAATTTAAAAAAAGAAAAGAAATTTGGCATTTTTATATTGTAGATATTTTAATTCTACAAGTTTGAGCTAAGATTAATTTTTAGTTATTTTAGTTCTTACCTGCTTGTACAAACATCTTAATTTAATTGAAGTTTCTCCCTAAATGAATTTATGCAGACGCCTTTTTATTTTCCCGACATGTGTACCTTTTGAAAATACAATATTTTATTATTTCTTCAAAAGTATCAACATCATTATCCATAAAAATACATCAAAAAATATCGGTATCATATTGAATTAAAAAATATTGGCATCGCCTATCTCTAGTGATATGTTCGTGTTACTCCTCTGGTTTTCTATGCAAAAAGAATTATTGCTCTCTTATTTGGTTACAATTCTACCCAGGGTTTAAAACAGATATGCGAATGGGAGCACGGGCAATGTCGTAGGTTTTAAAGGGTTAAAAGAGTGCTGCAAGCCTCAAACCTCCTTCACCTGCAAAATGAGCTAAAAGGGCAAAACTCTGCTACATAAATGAGAATCCGTTTTTTTATTTTAAAGGATTTTCACTCAGAATTAAAAACATTATTTCGGTGTTTTATTCCCAAAGTATTGTTTGATACCCAGGGTCTCTTTGGAACCTTGAAAAGTCTGAAAAGTCATAAAAATTAACATTGGAGGTCTTTAAATATCTGATTGGAGTGGAGGAACTGAAATGACTTGAATGCCTAATTTATTTTCTTTCTTTTATTTGTTCAGTTTGAAAGACTATTTCACTGGTTTTTAGTCAAGTTTGTACAATTTTGTTATGTTTTCCAGTATTTTATTTTATTTTTTAAACATTTTTTAAATGTTTGCTTTAACCCTATAGAGTAGTGCTGGCGCTACAATTAGCATATTCATTTTTGATTGGCGGTAGATTTGAAACCGGATAAGATAGATGGATCATGGGAGCGCAGATGGTCGAGTGGTTTAAGGCGCCACCCATGTATGTGGGCGGCCCGGGTTCAAATCCGGCCTGTGGCCCTCCACCGCATGTCTCTCCCCACTCTCTTCCCCATTTCCGAGTCTATCCACTGTCCTTCCTCTATCAAATAAAGGCATGAAAAGGCCCAAAAATAAATCTTAAAAAAAAAAGATAGATGGATCATTCTTCTTGCATATAAATTCTGGGTAGTCACACTAACATTTCACACATTCTCCATGTTTCAGAGCGCTTTTTCGTTGCAGTGATTGGTTTGTAAAAATACACAATAAAGCGCACATAACAAAAATCTATAAATGAGACCATTTGCAGCACTTGCGATGTTGAAATAAACATCATCACATTGTGGGCATGACCTGTCACACGATTCTTATGTGTCCCTACCTGATAGCCCCCCCCCCAACAACAAGAGGTGGCATATTTTCCTGGGAGCTGTAGTTTCTTCCACGGAATACACTGAAGAATTACGCCTGCACACATACCCGCCCTTTGTCTCGTTTTACCCCTACTATTTTACATCAACACTCATCACACACACCTTTGACACACTTCCACACATATGTAATTATAGAGTCGCAAAACCTGGTCACGCCAAACGGTTTTACAGCTGGCGTGAAGCTTTCAGACTAATTACAGCGCTGGATGAAGAGTCCAACTACTCATCTGACTTGGTTTTTTTTACAGGTGAGAAAATTGACTATATCTCAAAAATCAAGTTATGTACAGACTCCAAACAAATTTCCTGTGGTTCCTGTGGAATATAAAGGATATTGTGCAACTTTTTTACATTTACAAATTTGAGGGAAACAGCTGTGCAATTTCTGTATTTTTAAATATATGTGAATAAAACAAAAACAATATTCAGTTTTTAGGTTTATTGCACTTTTAAGCAATTGATTTTAGTGGTTAAGACAAAAGTCAATACATATGATCAAAACTTGGGATATAAGGGTTATATTGATGTAAAGCAAATGAAAATACTCAAAAATTGCACTACAGTATGTAAAACTGTACGAGTATGTCCTGGCGGACTTGCACAATGGTAGATTTTAAAGGGTTAAAACCGTACACTTATGCTTCTTATTTTAATCCTCTTTCTAGTTGTATATTTTGCTTTATTTCCTGCCTCTATCAGAAAGTGTAATGCTGATACATCCTCCCTTTTTGTCTGGAAACCTTAAAACGTGCATGAAGAAATGCATGGATAAAAACTGTCCGTACATAAATCTATCAGCTTCTATCAGTAATAATCACAGTGACATTAACGCCAAAGCCTCATGCCATAATCACGCCTAAACACTCAGTAAAGGAACAAAGAGGAACGGCGTATGAGACAGGGTTTAAGAGTGAGAGTTATTTTACCAAGTCCATGCTAGGCTTCTGTGTTTTTTTAATGCTGCTTAAAAGCCTCAAACTCTTATTTTTTAAGATTTCTCGCTGTGGTGTTAAACTCAAAAACACGAGGCGTGAACTCAGATGAGATTTTCACGCTCATATCAAAGACTGCAGAGAGAAAAGTTGGACTGGCAGGGTTTGAATCCCCCAAACCTCGGCTGAAGGATGTTGTCTGCTTGTTTTATAGACTGTTGATGACTTTTTGAATGAAAGATTACAACTTTATTTTCAGCTCTCTCCATCCAGAGAGAGCCTTCCTCTCAGGCTGGCTGCTGCAGAGAACACGCTGCTTCCTCCTCAGTAAGCTTTAAACTGCTGCGAGGTTATCGGATCCTTCTGTGGCGATTTTTCAGTGACTCAACGCCACTTTGAAGAATGTCATTGTGTGTTAACGATGAATCATTTTAGGGATGTTTTTGTCCAAAGCGACGTGATTGAAGATGCCGTAGAAGTGGCAGAAAAATGCTGGACATGCGTTTAAAATTCTCTCTCTTAGCTGAAGATCGTCGGCTACTTTGATGAAAGAGAAAAACTATTCAAGTCCAGAAAGCGTCCGTCTTTCTCAGCTCTACGGGGAGGATTAGCATGTTTCTGCTTCACTGTCTGCATGCATTCACACACCGTCAGTGCCGCCCTGGATACAAAAACAGCTGTTCACCAGCTGATCTGAACCATGAGACATGACAGATGAGCCACCGTGTTTACATGTGCTTGACTTCTTACATCTGATTCACAGCAGTAGGACTGGGGGCTTCCATAGCTGCTAAATAAAGAATCTGATGATGTGGTGTGTATGCATGCATCATTGAATCAGAACAAACGCTTTTAAACATGCAGATTGGTCGGAATCTGTCAGGAGGAGCAGAAGAGATCTGTTCATTCCTATTAAAATGATCAAATGTGCTCTAACTCCTCAGAAATGGTTCTCTTCAGTATTAAATGATCAACGTAGTGGACAGTAGCAGTAGCCGATGATATGCTCCTGTGATAGTCTTTAGCTGTCTGCCCCAGAATTATGATAATGTTAGACTAATTATTAACATTTCTTTTTAAAAGTCTGGACCCGTAGTCCTGCCAAACTCTCTGTCTAACCTGCAGACCACTAGTCTCCTCTGTAGTATAGCTGAATGATTTGCAAAAATAGTCTAATTGCATTTTTTCCCCCAATATTGCAATTTAATAGGCAATTATTCTTCAGTCAATCTTGTGTATTTTTTGACAAATTAAAGCAATAAATAATTCCACAAATAAGATCATGTGTATTGAAAACAATGAAGTTATTTCAGAAGCAATTAATCCACAGTAGCATGACTCTGAATATGAGGGTGCAACAAGCTTTAGTCTATAAAGGAGGAGGCTGGGGTGGAGGAGGTGAATCTTTAGTCCATAAAGAAGGAGGCTGGGGTGGAGGAGGTGAAGCTTTAGTCTATAAAGGAGGAGGCTGGGGTGGAGGAGGTGAAGCTTTAGTCTATAAAGGAGGAGGCTGGGGTGGAGGAGGTGAAGCTTTAGTCTATAAAGGAGGAGGCTGGGGTGGAGGAGTTGCGACCAGTCCAGGGTGTATCCCGCCTCTGACAGCTGGGATAGGCTCCAGCCTATGGATGGATGGAGTTCAGAGAGAAGCAGGAGGATGCAGTTAAGTGGCAGACGGCAGTTAGGTAATGTTAGCTTGAGCTAGAAGTTTTAATTTTGCTTTTAAAGAGTGTTGGAAACATATGCCTGTGAGTATGGTTATTCTAGACTACTTATCAGGCTGTGTGTTGAAAATGTGTGATTTAAGTTTCTGTTTTTATAGTTAGAAAATAACTGCAATCATGATGCTAATTTTCATTAGCCTGTAAATGGGATTTTCCGTTATGTGTTAGCATTAAGCTAACAGACCTTTTTTGACTTTTTGTGAGAACATTACAGATGGTATGCTAGCTTTACAGAGCATCATGCTAAGATGTTTAATACAGTTTGGTTACAGTGAAAATGTTATTTTAAGTCTGTATAGTGACAAACTATATTCTCTGTTATTTTACAGTTTTACTAAAGAAAGTGCCTTTGTGTGTGAGGTCTTAATAAACGGCCAAACCAAGAAGAAGAGGTCTCTCATTTAACAAAGATATGTTTATCTGCCAAACTAAACTGGAACGTTCAAGGAGGGCAGAATACTTCCTACTTGACATAATCTCGCACACTCACTAGCCTTTTACAAATGAGTGCTAAGGAGTTACCAGGGAGGTCTCGGGCCCCGCCTCCAAGGGTCCTGACTCAGGAGGATCCTTCCTACAGAGGAAGGATCCTGGACTTTGAGAAACAGCTGGAGTCTCCCATGGTTCACGTAAAAGAGCCAGCTCTAAAAACCAACTCGTCTGCGATGGCACATCATCACTGCCAGCTTGATGGATGCAGATATTTCCTGCTAGTTCTTTTATTACCTCTGCAAAGGAGGTTATTTGATCGGTTGGGTTTGTTTGTTCATTTGTTTGTTTGTTAGCAACATAGTTCAAAAAGTTGTGGATGGATTTTGATGAAATTTTCAGGAAATGTCAGAAATGGCATAAGGAAGAGCTGATTCAATTTTGGGAGTTATCACCGTCTGGATCCAGGATTTTTTTTAAAGGATTCTGTACTACTGGGAGATAGGGCTAATGGCAGAGGTCTGTGCTCTCCGAGTGCTTTTCTAGTTACAGATATGCCCTTTAGTGTTCTTGTCCAGTGTGTAATAACTCTTGACGTAACACCAAGCTAAACCATGTCAATGAAGATGGAGTCATAGTATGGTTTTTGCTGTTTACTCAACTTTGTCCCCATTAATATTTGGTGAAAACTGCAAAAAAAAAAAAAAAGAAGATATAAAAACATTCAATCTCTACTATAATACTAAAGAACTGCATCTCACATGCATATGAAACAAAACTACAAATTAGACAAACATACTTTAACAATATCCTATAAAATATAATGTCTAACATCTCAACAATAATACAAATACTCACAGCATTGCCTGTCCTGTGCTTAAAGTGGATGGCAGTGGATTGTCCCCAGCTATCTGGCTGAACTGCCCTGTTACTAACTACCCACAAAACAAGCCCTCTCACAAAAGTTTGGAAAGCCAACCCACGAAAACCAAGACAGTCAACCCCTGAAGTGGCCAACACCACTAAGCAACACATGCCCTGTTTAAATGCTAACCACGTACACTGCTGTTGCAATGTCGTCATTAAAAGCACATTAGCAATTCTTTCTGTCAAAGTGTTTGTTTAGATAATAAACTCAACAGCACCACCTAGTGTTGAGACTGAAAAATGTACTGCAGTACAGCTGGAGCTTCAGATTCTGACATGGAGCTTGAACAGCCCTGCTCTAGTGCGTGCATTTCTAGGATTATGATGTTAAAACCTGGTTTTTCCAGTCCTTCTGTCCTTGTTGAGACAGAGACAGGATAAACCTGGTCCAGTTGGACCTGCCTCTCCTTTCTCCATGTCTCCTGCAGACGGCTGTTTTTCAGAGTAAACACTGAGACCGCCTGAACCCGTCTGAAAAGGTAATGAAAGAGAAAATAAACCCTCCTTTATTTCCTGTCTGCTCTCGGCAGACTCGGAGACGGAGAGAGAGCTGGAGATCATTCATAACTGCTGAACAAAATAAACTTTCCTCCTCTCTGCAGACAGGCAGCGCCAGTGTGTGACGGAGCAGATTAAACACATACATGAGCAGGTACGCCTGCCTGCCTGCCGCCGGTCACAGATAATCCAGACTCACCTGGAGGTCTGCTCACATCACGGCTCGGTCACACGGCAGATCAGAGCGCCGCCATCGTGAGCTGAGATTCAAGTTTCTCTGCAGCCTGTACGCTGATGACACCGTTTTGGTTTTAGACTTTTAAAATATTTATTCTCCAAAGAAATCACAGATAATCACAGCATCAACAGCCCTAATGGCGAGTAAAATCAATAGAAAAACTTTCAAGACTAATCTGAGAGATTACAACATCCAGCAGACAGTTAGCATTAAAATCAACAGTAGCTGGAACAGCAGAGTTTTTAAAACAACACACTGATTTTCACACAGGTGAACAGGTTTCTCTCAGCTCTGGTATCAAACACCTCACCCTGCAGAGGTTGATGGGGAGTTTGACCGATGACGCGCTGCTGTCAGTTTGTGCAAGGGGCGACGATTTAGGCGCTGTGTCATATATCCATATGAAGGGAGACCAGAGTCTAGAGGAGGCTAGCTGGGCCCCTTTAACATCTAAAAATCCTCATTTATATGCTTTAATGTAAACGCTGATGTACTATCAGCAGAATAAACCTCGTGGTCTGAGAGAGCGAGGAATGGTGAGCTGTTCATGAACGAGTCTGTTCTTCTAAATGACTCTTTAATGCGAACTACTGTAGCTAGCTCCTGTTTAAATGCCAGTTTCCTTTCCGTCATCCCCTGTCCTTATTTAATCCACATTTAAAGAGACAAACTGGAACCAGATGAAGAACCAGCTCTACTGAGCTGAGCCACATGATCTGGATCTATAAAAAGAGATGGATTTCCTGTTGCAACCAGAGAGACTGGACGAGGGCTGATTGGTTTTGGAAAATAATAAAATTGCAATTTTTTCCCCAGTATTGGGATTTGCTATGCGATTATTCCTTAACTTTCTTTTATTCCTAAACAAGGGCTGAAAAATCATTTAAAAATATTTCATTCTGATGATTTTGACTCTAATTGCAAATTAGATATGAAATGTTGCATTGAAGGGGTTTTGTTGTTCTCATATTTAATAAGAAATAAGTTAAAAAAATAATTTTTGTAGACTATGGCACTTAAGATGATTGCATGATGTGTCATTAAAACTACTATTTTTAGGTCAAAGAAGTATTGCACCTTTTGCGATTTGAAAATTGCAGCAGGCCATATTGTAATTTAATCTAAATTGATTAATTGCCCAGCCCTAGACTGGACAGACATCAGCTGTGGAAATATGTATCAGAGTTCATGAGCTAAACCAGGACAGACCTGGACTGAACTGAACCAGACTGCTTTGTGGAAATGGATCATGCAGGAGCGTTGGTGACTTGGCTCATCCAGGATTTAGGTCCCGTTTACACGACAATGTTTTCGAGTGAAAACGCAAAAGTTTTGTAGCGTTTAGGCTGTCTGTTTACATGGCAACCAGAGTGGCTCCAGGGTGGAAGTTTTTCAAAACGCCCCGTGTAAACAGGGAAACTGGCACTTTCTGAAAACAGACATGCGCACTGCGGCTGCAGTAAATATCCATATGCGAGTAGGCTTATAATACATGTGTGGATAGGAAGCCCAAAACAAAACAAAGATGGCCGACACCAGTGTACTGTTTTGATGCTCCTCACTCTTTTGAATTTAACTGTACTTCTCCAACAGTGTTGATTTACTCCACCGTCACTTGGATCAGCAGAGACGTATTTCATGCCTGCACCAGATTCTGACTCCAACCATACGCCGTCGAAGGGCAGCCTGAAGGGGATATTGGACATTGCAAAATCACAGCGCCATCTACTGCCGTGGCATGTATACTACATTGTTTTTGATGTTCCTGCAGTCTCGTGTGAACGGAGATCATTTTGAAAACATGGCCGTCTGAATGTGCAACTTTTTGGAAATGAAAACGAAAACAAAGCAAAACGTTGTTGTGTAAACAAGTCCTTATAGGATTTTTAATTCCTGCCGGCTGATATTTCTCTAGGAGTTTTCAAACTTTTTTATTTTGTTTTTGCCTGAATATTTCATTACTTTCAGGACATTAAAGCAGCTTAAAATTATGAAGGTTTTTATTCTTGCACTTTGAACACTTGGCGTAGTCATGAACAGCTCTGAACATGGTCCTTTTGTAGGGTTTTCTCTGTAGAGATCACTGCTGGCCTCCTAAGAACCTACAGCCATGGTTTAGTTGGCTGTAAGCCTGTAAACAGTGGCGGCTGAAGAGATCAGCGTGGATGCAGCTCCAGCAGCAGTTAGAACAGAACTGGACATTTCTGATGATCAGTGTGTGTGGAGGTAACGACTGTCCACACGATGGCTGCTCCCAGCTGTGTTGGAGCCTCCCTAATAAAGCTGCAACAATTATTTTAAAGCTTTATGAAAACTACATTTGTATAAATTATGTCACAGCTAATTTACTTTAACATGCCACTGAATAAACACAAAATAATTACCTCCGCCAAGGAGGTTATGTGATTGGGTGGGTTTGTTCGTTTGTTTGTTAGCAACATAACTCAAAAAGTCATGGACGGATTTTGATGAAATTTTCAGGAAATGCCAGAAATGGCATAAGGAAGAGCTGATTCAATTTTGGGAGTAATCCGGATCACCATCTGGATTCAGGAATTTTTTAAAGGATTCTTTATTATTGGGAGATAGGGCTAATGGTGGAGGTCTGCGCGGTTACCACTTTACACCAGGAGATAGCGGACATGAGTAACTTCAATCCCAGCAGCATGTTTTGGATGTCTATTCAACATTTTGGAGTTTATAGAGTTTGAAAGATGCATGCCCGGTCGAGGAGACGAGTCAGAGCGTAACAGAGAGAAAGACAGCGAACTGTAGTGAGAATACTCACAATGCTGGGAGGAATAGAGGAATATTCACTCTCTGACGGGACTTCCAGTCGTCCGGTGAGACCATGGGTGCTTCCGCCATGACAGTCCACCCATAGAGAGGCCAATGCTTTGCCTCACAGTGTCTCCACCAGACACCACCATGTGAGCGGAGTGGAGCGGGAGTGAGCGGGGAGCACAAGCGGAAGGATTTTGGACAGAGCGCGGAGCAGTTTTTTCAAAAAAGCTGGACCGGCACCTTATCTCGCGCTCCATCCGGCTCCAATTTCGCTCTGGTACCGCTCACACCATGCGTCTGAAGCATGTCTCACCCAGAATGCATCTGCAAGAATTTGTATCCGTGAAGCATCCCGCGTTGGTTTCACTGCTCCTTTTTTTTTTTTTTAACCTTTATTTAACCAGATAAAAAACCCATTGAGACCGAAATCTCTTTCACAAGGGTGACCTGGCCAAGAGGTCAGCAGCACACGTCATAATAATGGATGTCGCTGCAGAGAGACAGCGACATCCAGCACGTCAGACTGGGCTTTCCGCCGGAATAATCCGAGAGACTTGAGATGCCTGCACAGTGTTGATATACTAATATTAACACCATCATCATTATTTAAAAACATCAGTATCTCCTAGTGTCTGAAACCGAGAAGATGGTAATGGTAATGCGCTTCTGTGTTTTCGTTGATTGAGCGGTGAGTGATTGGAGTGGAGCGGGTAGAAATTTGAGTGGAAGATGGAGCGATAATGAGCGGAGCGGCGTGAATCCCCTCTGAGCGGACGAGCGGGCGCAAGGAAGGATGAGGGAAATCTCATCGCTCCACGCCGCTCAGATGCTCTGGTCTCCACCCCTCCAGAGAGGGAATAATTGGCGAATTAGATTTTGGGAGTGCTCCGGATCCCTGTCTGGCTCCAGGAAAGTGTTTTAAAGGATTCTTCACTATTGGGAGATAGGGCTGATGGCGAAGGTCTGCGCTCTCTGAGTGCTTTGCTAGTTTTCAGATGTTATGTTGCTCAAAAATGTGAGATGACTTACCACGTATGTTCACATGGGCATGAAAATAATTATTAAAAAATTGTCAGCAGGTTATTTGTGTATTTCTATTTCTTACTGAGTTGACATCAAAACATTTAAATCATATCGAATCAAATCGCAACCTATAGAATCGAAATCAAATGGAATTGTGAGGTTCTTAACAATACCCAGCCCTACTTTTACTACTGTGCTAACATCTTTTAGTTATGGCTTGGACTTTTGTAGGACCCTGAAGCAGACAGAGTAAACTGTTTTAAGTGGGTTTATTGCAGAGACAAAGGAGGGTAGGAAGGTAGTGGTTCCCGACCTTTTTCCCACTGAGCCCCCCCTTCACATATCTAAGAGCGCTGTGGCAAAAAGTCATGAAGAAAGTGATTTACTGCTGACAAAAAAAAAAAGGAAAAAATCTATTTGAATTGTTTTCATCATTAAAGCGAAACAAAACAGGCTAAAACACAAGTGTTATTCCAATAGATGTTAGTATGAACCATCCATGTGTTTATCATGATTTAGTCTGAATGATTCTAATTTTAACAACCTCAGAGCAGACAGTTCCTTGCGCCCCCCAAAGGGGTCCCGGACCCCAGGTTGGGAAACAAAGGGGTTCAGGTAGAGCTGAGGAGAAACCTGAACTTCAATCAAAGCAGACTGAAGCAGGCTTCTGCTGAGGCAGAGGAGTTGATGGGTGCAGGTGTGTGATGCAGGTGGTCCAGCCAGGTGTGTGCTGATTGGTGGAGGGCGTGGCACACAGACAGACGGGGGGAGGGAATACAAGAGAAACGGAGAAAAAACAGCAGGAGGCAGCCAGAACAGTGACCCTGATCCTAGAGAAATCACAGCTTTGTCTACACGCTACTGAAGGTAAGACTCCACCTTTAAAGGCTGAGATTATAACCTACAGACGTTAGCTTAGTAATGCTCGCTGTCACGTCAGACCTCCTTCACTAGCTGGGTTTCCATTACAGTTTCATGTGAAATAAAAGCAATTGTTCTTTATTTTCTACTTTGAGTGTGTTTCAATTGAAGGGAGTTTTGGTCATGAGCCTCAGAATTTTCCTAAAATCTCATCTGGCGTGACTCCGCTGTAGGAAGCTCAATCCTGTTGCGTGTTGGTACGGTTATGACCACATCTACAGCGACTGTCTTAACAATTTTGAACAAAAACCAAAGGTAAAGATGATAGTTAAGAGGAAAGTCTGTCTGTATGGCAAACGCCACGTATAAGAGTCTAAGTATGACGTTAATAAAAGTCTCGTCTCCTCTTCTGTCCACACGTACCGCGCCATGCTGTCTCAGATTGACCAGGTCATGTGACTCTGTATGCCACATCCAGTGACAAGAGACGTTTTTCCAAATTCAGGTGTTTCCATTACCAGTTTTTATTGTGGTGGTTCTCAACCTTGGGATCCAGACCCCCTTGGGGGTCGCAAGACACATAGATGGGTCCCCAGATTCCCTAAAAAGCTAAGAATATTTTTTTAATTACACTGTCGACACTTTACACAAATTTAAACCCAATTTTCCTACCAATTTTAATACATTTTGCCATTTAACGACTATTTTTTGTCAGTTTTAACCCCTCAAAGCTTGTTTTATCATGTTTGATACATAATTTTATGACACATCTGTCTAATCAATATGATCATAAATGACAAAGAAAAAAACCCTTCTGAATACAATCTGATAAATGACAAAAATGCCCTCAAGTGGATTATCAGTTTCCAAAAACACCTAATGTATCAAATGAGATATAAAACATATATAAAATTTCATAAAAATTTAGATTTTTTGGGATTTCATTAGAAAGTGAAATAAACATTTCAGTTCCAAAATTTATAATTTTCTGGCTATAATTTGTGTTTTCAGGCCTTAATGGGATAAACCTTTTCCACCACTTTTTTTCTGCCTGTTTTTGCCACTTCTAAACCAATTCTTGCCTCTTAATCCTAAAGTTGCCTCCGTTCAACCATCACCCCATTTATACAGCTTTTTTCACCCCAATTTTTATTTTATTTTCATGGTAACATTTGCACATTACCATTCATAGTCTGTCAGCTGAGTATCATGACATTTCCCAACATTGTGTTGTTAGAAATAGTGGAAATAAAAAAGTGAACATAAGTCAGACATTGAAGACAAATGAAAAATGACCACCAAGCCTGTAAAGAAAATGACGTTTTCATTGTTATATGGAGCATGCTTTACTGTTTGTCTGAGTCCTTTTTTTCTATAGATGTTAACCATTTTCCCCAGTCTCTTGGAAAATGATATCTTTTTTTTTAACCACTTTTTACACCCAATTCAAACCACATTTCACTATCCGATATGCCCATTTTTGCTAGTTTAACCCATTTCTGCCAATATCTGCCTATTTTCTCTTTCTCAGTTATCACTTTTTTTGACAGCTTATATTTTAATTTTTTATCCCATTTCACCAAATTTCCACCCATTTTTGTCGGTTTAAATCCATTTCAGTCACGCTTTAACTCCCTTTTATTACTTTTTATGCTCATTTTTGCCACTTTAACCCATTTCTGCTACTTTTAAAATCCAACTCCACCAGCTTGCCCATTTTTTTGCCATTAATAACCCATTTTAGCAATTTTTAACCCATTTTTTTATATATATACATATATATATATATATATGTATATATATATATTTTTTTTCTCTCAACAAAAGGGATTTACATTTTTAAGAAGGCTTGTTACTACACAAATTATCAAAAAAAAATTGTTTCTTTTAAAAGAGTGGTTATTTTATCAGGTTAAATATAAAGTATAGATATCACACCTTAACTTTACAGTGAACCATGGTTTTGCTGACCTCCATGGACCCCAGTTTGGCTGGGCCCCAGAAAGCTCTCCCACTTTTTCACCCTTATGGATGGCCTTGTCTCCACATGACTATTCTTGAATGTTCATGGCCGTGTTCAACCACCTCCAGGTCCAGTGCGGGTCCCCAGTCTCTGGCTCCTTTATTTTGGGGGTCGCGGGCTGAAAAGGTTGAGAACCACTGCTTTATTGCACTCTTTAGATTTTGCATATTTGGAAACACAGCTACAGACAAACATACTCTTAAACACAAAAACAGCTAAAAGTTCTAAATTCTGGGATTATGACCGCTTTAGTCCATTTAACCCTAGCTAACATGTTTCTGCAGAACAGATCTTGTTTCTGCGTTCATGTGTAAAATCCTAAACCTAAGACAGACAACATTTATGTTTGACAGTGATAAATCAGGTGTTTTAATCCAGTTTGTAGGTGAAATAACACCTGATATGGCAGGAGGTCCAAATGTAGCCTGGGGTGCTAGAATCCAGACACGTGGTCCTCAGAGCCAGGAAAGAAGCTCATACAAGACACGGGTCTGTCAGAGGGTTAGGGTCACATGACTGCAGCGAGGTGTGTGATGTTTAACAGAGATGATCCTGGAGGAATAATCCGGTAACTGTGGAGGCGGATAACGGAGACTTCCTCCTGTCCGTCTGCGCTTTAATAAAACTGAACTGCTGCCAAGACAACCATCAATCTGATTAACTCATACTGATCAATGGAGGTCGGCAGCAGAAAGCATCATCCACGTTCTATTCTGGAGCTCTGCATGACTCATGGAGTAAAAGCACACACACATTTTTAATGATTCATGGTGGGTAGATCCTGTTCTGCATGAAGTGTGTGTTGGAGTGTGTGGCATCATTGGTGTGAACGGCAGACCGACAGCTGCTGTGGTGATTAATGCAGCACTTTTACAATCCGTGACCTCTGACCTCCCTCGCCGTCATCGCTGAAGCTTTTATGCCTCCGCTGCGACCGAGAGTCAGAGATCTACCTGTCTGAGATCTAGTCCTGAAGAGAGACTAATTATTGTTCACACACTAATCCAGGCAGGAGTAACGATCCAGGAGCGCTGCTGCCCACCTCGTCGGCTTGTTACACATCATTAAGGCGTCGCTCATTGACCACATCCTCTCTCTGAGCTGTCAATCACAGATTCCCGCCCCCTCGCTCTGGGCTGGAAACAGAGGGCTGAACAGGGAGGAAAGGGGCCCTGCAAAAACTGGTACAAAGGGGTCCGGATTCCCTCTTGAAATAATCTAACATCAGAATTCATGGTGTTTCAGGAATAGCAGTGTGCGGTGACTTCTGAACTACAGCTGATGTTTCAGGGACTTGAAGATTTCCCCACTATCCCTGTGTCTCTGTTTTGAGGGGCACTGGCCATTTAAAACACAGAGGACTAAAGGTAGGGGTGGGGTAAATCCAAATCTCTTAAAACAATGTTTCAGTCGGTTAAAACGGCCCCTTCAACCTTATTCACCAAAAAACAAAACTCCTAAAACTTTCACACATTTTTAGGGTGAGTTTCATGTGAAGGCTTGACACCAAAACATGTTAAAGTCTTCATTACTATTTGCATGGATTCAGTATTAACTGAGGAGCTCTGAAAACATGAAATCAGCCTTACCAAACACATGATGTAACTGTTTGCTAAGCAAGGTCTGTAAAGCACTGACATTTACAGAAATGTCTGAAGAAAAGCACAAAGATTCTGCATGACAGCAGTGAGAAGAAACGTACAGGAAATTTTTATTTTACCCTTTAAGACAAGTTTATATCGGTCTCAGAGGTCCCCTAAGCATGACTGTGAAGTTTTTTGCAGTAAAAACTAGGGCTGCAAATGATTATTTTTTATGTCGACTAATCTGGTGATTATTTTTACGATTGGTTGACTAATCATGGCTGTTTGGCATACTATTTTGGATCCCTGTTTTACCTTGCCTCCTTATGCATGCACACCTGTGAAAACTTAATGGTTTAGCAAATTGACATGACATGTCAAGTTGCTATATCTTCAAGGTTTGTTTTTCCTCTAATATAAAATTATTGAACTGATAACTACAGTAAATTGCACACTAAATAGCGTTACTGAAAAAACCGTTAACCTAACAAATATTAAAGATGGTTTTTCGACTGATTAACGTACGGCACCAACGTTATAAGTAGGCTACTGGAATTAATCCTCATGCCTGAAGCACAAAGGGCTCAGTAACTAAATGCAAAAGATCTCAAAGATATTCATGCAACTTGCAAACTTGCCCACTCGCGGTATTTGAAGACGCGGCAGCTACAGTGTGTTTACGTTTTCAGGTGTTCATGCATTGCGGTAGTGCTGCCATGGTACGAGAGTTTGACTTGACACAGTTTGCAGTTGACTTGTTTCGCTAATTTGTTTTCTGTAAAATGTTCCCAAACTTTAGAAGCTTTGTGTTGGCTTTTAGTGTGTTCTCCGTGCTTTCCGCCATGCTTAACGTCTTCTTCTTAGTTTCTGTGAATAATGTAAACAGTGGGAGCGATACTGCCCCCACCACTTCCTGTAGTGAACTGCAAGTACAGATGAGTCCTTACCGGCTGGTACTAGATTTTACCAATATAAAACACAATAATACGATGTGTCGACACTTGAATTTCTGCGTCAACGAATTTTTATAGTCGACACAAACGATTATGTTGATGAATCGTTGCAGCCCTAGTAAAAACACTCCAGTGTTGATTTCTGCATATCTAAAACCCCCTCTGTTTCAGCCCTGCTCAGAACCAGCTGTTTCTGTGTCTGTGGCTTTAAATGTTACTGAGCTGTCTGACTCCGCCCTTAACTCCGCTCCTCTAAGCAAATGGATGTTGCTTAATGGATTTGGCTCTCCTGATCCTCATCTCAGCTGGTAGTAGAGAGGAGGATCAGGAGAGGAGGGCGATCTGACTCCGCCCATGACTCCACCCCTCTGCGGAAATGGATGTGGCTTAAAGATCAGCAGAGGAGGGAGGGACTTTCTTGCTGCCCCTCAAAGCAGTGCGCAACAGGGGGCGGAGCCCACAGTGGGTGATGCCTAATGTGCCAAATGGCTCTGCCCTTCCTATCAAACGTTTGTGACCCGCTACGTTTTTACGACATTTTTCATTAATTTGATAATAAAAATCAGATTAATCTGTGAGTGTGTAACATTTTATATAGTATAAACTATGGTGAAATAGATTTAAGGAAGATAAATGATGGAAACTTAAATAAATGGTTGTGTTTGATTTGTAGCAACCGTTTCACGCCGCTAGCTGGCTAGTTGGCTAGCTGGCTAGTTGGTTATCCAAATGTTTTCTTTGACAGGGTAATTTCACATCATTTTCTCAGTGTACTATTTACTTCCTGGTTTTCGAAAGTGGACGTGATGCAATGACATTGGTCAGTGGGTGACGATGATGCAAGTACGTAAAGCAAACGGCTGATTGGACCCCATTGAGTGGGCAGTGTCCAACACTCAAAAGTGGGCGATGCCCAACATGCACATTGCATTCAGTGTTACTAGTCCCAGCAGAGAGGGCCATCCGAACCTGGGGGCGGGGCTATCTACCCACATGACATCATGAGGGGAAAATCTGAGAACGGCTTGTTTCAGCACACATTATCTTAAAGGTGTGTGTGGGGAGGGGGGGTTGTAATGTCCTGCACATGGCGTTCTGTCATTGCCTTCTTATATCCTATGCCAGTGTTTTCAACCTTTTTTGAGCACGGCACATTTTTAGATTAAGAAAACTCCCGAGGCACACCACAAGCCAACAATGGTACAAAATGACACTCTACAAGTTCAGCTACTAAGTAGCTAGCTCTGATAGCTCTCTCATCACAAGGACATTTCTGTCACCTGTGCGTACCTGCAGCTGACCGGCGAGGGAGAGAAGACACTTGCTGTAACATCCCTCCTCTCTCCTGGTTTTTCTACAGTCAATGCCATCAGTGTAATCCTTCACTTTGGATGGTCAACACCAACAACAGCCCTCCTCAGTTGCTGCATGTTGAGTGACACGTTTACTGAAATAAGTTGCTTTATGTGTTGCTAGAAAATCCTGATTTAAGATCAGGGTCAGGTAGAGAGAAGCTGTTGGAGGCAGAGCAGCAGGGTAGTGGTGTGCAGAGAGCAGCGGTGCAGGTCTGTGCATTTAGACTGAAGTTTGATAAATAAATCAAGCAAAATCAAATCTATGTGAACAGAAGCTGAAAGGAACTGAAAGAAAAGCAATAAAACCTTCTGGTGTCAGAACTTTGTTGGTAATGTCCTGTGCAGCCTTTATTATTTTTTATCAAAAAAGCAGAAAAAATGGACCGTAAAAAACACTTATTACCATCTTACCACCTGTTTGCATGTGGTCGGTAATTATGTTCTTCTGCTTCCACTTATTCTTCCGTACGTTTTTTTGGCACTTGTCACACTTCACTTGTCTCCACAGTTTGCCCAATTTTCACAGTTCAACTTTTATCATGTTCAGCATGTTCAGGAGAAGTGTGCTTGTATTTTTCACATTTCTAACCCTTTTACTTTTTTTACAATATTAAACATTTTCCACATTCTTTTGGCCCCATTAAAATGAATGGAAGATTTCTGCAGTTCTGCCTAAAACTGCTTCAACTTTGAGATTCTACAGATTCTGCATACTTCCACTTACAGACTTCATGTTTGCTTTAAAACGTAGACAAACTCTTCAGCTATTTAACGTGTATTCAGCTTTTAGTTATATTCTACAGTTTTTGAGATTTCACAGTTTAAGCAACACAAAGTTTTGGGGTTTTACACAAAAAAGTCAGACTTCAGAGTGCATGACATTATCAGTCAGAGTGCAGCAGCCTGCTATTCAGACAGAAGAAATCTCCCGAACAAACTTCCATAAAATCCACAAACTTCATTCCACAGACATAAAAAAGGCATCAAAACAGAGGAAATGTTGTCCGCTATTGTCAAACCAAGAACCAAAGCCATATCATACACAGTTTTGGCGTGAGAGCACCAGCTGTCCCAAGAACAGCGAAATCTCCTCCATCTGCTGCAGTGTTATGGATTCTGAGACTCTGGTCTTCAGACTCAGAAAGACACACTTTTTTTAGATCACTCTTGTAGCATGATTTTTCGCTTCCCAGAAATAAAATACATATCACCTCGTTCGTTAGCTCCCGCTGATTCTCACGATACCTTTGATTTTCTGCTAGGTTTTACAAGTACATTGTAAATTTACGTTGTTTGAGTGCATGTTCTGACCTCTCAACCCTGTTTTCTGAGCCCACTTTAACTGAAACTAACAGGTGTGACTAATTTGCTGTTATCTCAGCTGTGATGTCATACAGGCATTCATTACCATAGCAACCTAGGAGTCCTACACACACATACAAACACAAAGTCATGCTTTAACATTCTCCATAACTATAACATACATGTGGCTTTAATAGAGTGGTGCAGTGGTGACGTAATTTTGTAGGCAAACCCGGAAGTTCGTGTAGCATGAGTTCCCTCAGCATTGAGCCTATGGGATTTTTCAATGGGTTTTTGGATTATTGCTGAAAATAAGCTCTGTGTCCAATAAAAGTTTATGAAACTTGCACGTTTCGTTCATAAAGATAATCTTCATAAACTGATAATATAAGAATCGTATCTGGTTGGTTAATCTAACTGTCGAAAGTAAAAAGCTAATGTCATGCTATACTGAATTACAACATGATTGACTGAATTTAAGCGCTAAAATGCTAAATCACTTCCGGGTTTTAGGACTCATTCCTGCACCACTAAATTAAGCAATTTTAAAGCTATAATCTTCACATTATAAAATAACAATGAGCTTATCTGTAATTCTTTACATTTTCCACAAATCAGCTACTGTGCTCTTCAGCTTTTGATGCTATTTATAGCTATTTTTATGCTATTTTAAGCTATTTTCATGCTTTTTCAGCAATTGAATGCCATTTAAAGCTACTTGATGCTCCATCACCATGGCTCTTCACAAGTTTAACTGTTTCAACTATTAATTATATCTTCTTATTTTCAGCAGTGTTTCACTGCTTTTAGCAATTTTATTTCACATTTTCTTGTTTTCCACCTTCAGCCTCAGCATTTCAACGCATTTGCTGCCAGGAAATGCAACTTCTCTAGTTTGCCGTTGAATTTTAACTCAACTGGTGGTTTACGTGCAGGTGTTTGTCTGGGAGCTATCGGCTTTATTTGGTAACAGTGGCCTCATCAGCAGTATCGTAGTCTGAACACAAAATGACCAAAGGGGAAAGCTCAATGACTCATTTTATCATCTGAATCAGAACAAAGAAAATGAGCTGTAGGTGTAAAAGCACCGTAAAGCCACATCTACAATAGCTGCCAAATGTAATAACTTATCATTTTTTTAAATTTCTGTAACGATGCGAACAGTCTGACCTGTGAACATCCTCAGACCTTCCATCAGCTGGCATTGAGGTGCAGTAAAGTGACATCTGGGAGCAGAAGCAGCTGCTTCTGGTCATCAGGAAGAGACAAATTCAGTCCCAAACAAAGTCAGCCTTCAGTCGTTTCATAGGCTGCCTGTGTGCAGACTCTCAGGCTGCTGCTGTGAGGTTAAAGCCACTCTGACAGAACATGGTCTGAGGCCTGAAGAGGACTTTATCTTTTCTGAAGTGCTGACACGACACCAGCAGACCTGGTCATGGTGATGAGGAGGGGGCAGGCTGCTGGTGGTGAGGTGTCTGAGTATGAAAATCTGCAGCGTGGCCTCTTCACATGCACACTTTTAGCAGGTTTAGAGGCTGAACATGAAGTGTTGCAGGGTTCATTAGAGCTAGGGAATCCTGCAGGAGAGTTCATGTGTGGAGTGGGATCATAAAAAGTGGAAAATCTCAGATGGAAAGGACTATTTTTCTAATTCTGGTTTGATGAAATTTAGTGCAGCTTTCTCCAGATTAAACAGACAATAAATAAAGAAAACAAATATTGACTCCATGGAATCAAAACAGAGGAATAAAGAGATGTGCAGGAATGTCATTGACTATGCTAATGCAGACTTCCCACATGCATTCATTATGATTTAGCATGCAGCGTTCAGATGTTGGATTCAGCTGTGATCAGATCTGCAGATCACAGTCAGCTGCTGCCGTTCGGGCGCTCTCTGTGATTGGTCAGAGGTTAATTGACGCGGCTAATCACCCGATCAGTCCAGTCTCCATGGAAACCAGGAGTGGGGCTGATGTACAGGAGGGAGTCACACCAGGCTTAGTGGCTACAGATTTTTTTTTTTTCTTTTAATTTATATCTGTGTGTTTACACCACCAACGGTTCAAGAACTACAGCGGAGCAGTTTGTTCATCGGTCTGTCAGAGCCGACTTCATTAAACATCCACGCGTTCATTTTTAATTAGCAGCTGCTAAAACTAACACACTGCCTGCTACACTGGTTTTTAGATCAATTAATCAGCCTGTCCTCTAAAAATAGAGAGAATCGTCCAATTAGCAAACATAGATGTGCAAAATGTTCATGGCAATAACTCATGCTTACAGTTCTCAGTCGAAGGCTACACATCTGTTTTTATTCCTTTCAGATTTAAAAAAACTTCACTCTACAATTATCGCAATATCAACATTTTATTTTCAGTACATTTTAGTGAAAATCAGATTAAACTGGATTCCATAACATGGCCTAAAAAAAACAAGTCCTTGCGTTTAAATATTCAGGCTCTTTGTGACTAAAAATTTCAGACTAGCATGAGCAAACAGTTTGATTTGCACCAGGGCTGAACAATTTGGGAAAATAATCTAAATGCAATTATTTTTTCCCAAATGTTGTGATTTAATATGCGATTACTTTAGGCTCCTCATCTTTTGTATTATTCAACAAGCATAAGCAATAAATCAGTCTATATTTTAAGGAACACAGTTTTAGATACATTTAACTGGGATGAAAGATTAGAAGTAAAGAAGTAAAAAGTCCATTTTTTTTTCTCAAAAATTGTCCCCAATGGGAAATAACCATCTGGTGGTGGAACGGTGTAAGTCCGTCACCCAGTTTTTTCTAGGGGGTGCCAAAAGTGAGATGGGGCTGTGAGTAATACCTACGTGCACGAAAATTGGTACACATACATATCATGATGAGACAAGAAAAAGATTACATTATTACCATCCTCTACAACGTACAGGAACCAAACTACAGACGCCGAAAGGTCAAAATTTGGCGTTTTTTTGGCCTTTTTCACTGACGGACACTTGGTGCATTTGAACGAACTCGTCTTTCATCTGATTGACCCAAGAATTTTGTTACTCAAACTAGACAACCTTGAGACCCAAAGTTGTGCTCTTGGTGAGTTTTCACCACAGGCTGGCAACATTATTGGAGCACAAACTTAAACTTTGTTTTTGTCAATTTCCAGCTGTAAAATTACACCAATATTGCCTTATAACTTTTTAGTGTTTATTTCAATCATCACCAAACTCCACAATGATAATCACACATTATTCCTGAATACATTAATTTATCAATACTATTATTTTGTCCCCTTCTGCAAGGCGAACATTTGCTCCACTGATTTTTGATGTGTTTTTCATGTGTTGCGATAAAAAAAATCAGCCCTGGCACACTGTTAGACCCAGGCTGATGAATTTCAGTATGGATACAGGGCACCATGCGACCAACAAAAACGCCTCTAGGACCTATGTCTAAATTGCCACCGGAAGTCGACCAGCTTCATCGCAATTTCGCAATAATACTTCATTTGTGTCTTGCCCTAAATTTCTCAACAGTCATAACTCTGGGATACATCATTGTATCTTTGACAAATTTCATGTGCCTGATAACAGTACAGGCTAGAAAACATTTAAGTTTTTAAAATTTGGAAAATTGTTCAGCACCACCCTCTGGCAAAAGAATGTAATTTCTTCTGAATGTCATATTCTAGTACCTACATGATTGACCAAATCATGCTGAAATTGACTCAGGTTGTTCCCTGGACATGACAGTAATTTTTTTTTTTTACTCAAACTAGACAGCCTTGAGACCCAAAGTTGTGCTCCTGGTGAGTTTTCACCTTAGGGCAGTGATGTTATCGGAGCACAAACTTAAACTTTGTTTTTGTCAGTTTTCAGCTGTGAAATTACACCAATATTGCCTTATAACTTTTTAGTGTTTATTTCAATCATCACCAACTTCACAGTGATAATCACACATTAGTCCTGAATACATTCATGCATCAATATCACCACTTTGTCACGGCGCCCCCTTCTGTCAGTTGAACATTTGCTCCACTGATTTTTCAAATTTTTTTAAGTGTCGTAAACAAAAAATCAGCCCCAGCACAATGTTCCGCTCAGGGGTCCAAGAGGCCCAGGGACCCTCTTGGACCCATGTCAAAATCCCAACAGGAAGTCCACCAGCTTCATCGCAATTTCACAGTAAGATTTTTGGTGGTCCCAAATGACTTTTACCTCTAGATACTTTTTTAAAACCTTCATCTTAGTTCTTCAAAATTCTCTAGCAAGACAACAGTGATTCATTAAACCTGCCTACATACAAATCTATAATCATAGTGCCCCCTACTGACAACAGGAAGTCAAAAAAATAGGTCATAGCTCCACTGATTGTGTCTTTGTTGCCACCCAAAAAAATCTGCCCCAGCACACCGTTCAACCCAGGCTTCTGGATTTTTGTGTGCATATAGGTCATCATCGGACCTACAAAAAAGCCTCTTGGACCCATGCCCAAATCCCAACAGGAAGTCCACCAGCGTCATTGCAATTTCACAATAAGAAGTTTTTGATGGTGTCAAATAAATGTAACTTTTTTAAAACTTCATTTTATGTTCTTCAAAATTCTCTAGCAAGACAACAGTGTCACACTGAACCCACCTACATACTAAAAAAAATCATCATAGCGCCCCCTACTGACAATAGGAAGTAACACCAATGAATCATATCTTCAGTCCTTTTGCTGTACTTTACCTTTTAAGCTCTGATTTAGAAAGACAACCTCAATATTTTTTCACAGCAGTGGTATTTTTTGAAGGATGTCTCACTGGAGACAGCAAGCACTTCAATATTTTGTCAGCTTGCCAGGAATTTTGTGTAACTCTCATACTGAACATGTGATTACCTTCAAATTTCCCATATATAATCAGGGTCATAGTTTTTTCTTCCTATCACTGATTTCAACCAACCAAGCTCAGATTTATTTGTTCCAACACTGACATGTCATGTATTTAGTTATTTATTTCTTTTATTTATTGAATTAATCATTCTCTTTTTTGGTCACAAAATAAAGTCTTTTTTGCGGCGCAGACAGCTGATATATTCTGTTTCTTCACGACCTGAGGTCGTCCTATCACACCCTATAACCCTAACATAGAATCATCAGACTGTCCTTTTGAAGAAGAACTGTGATGGTACAAGGTAAAACAATAACCCTCATCTATATAAACCAGTATGTAGACATCATTACAGCTCAGTTCTGATGTTCGTGGTTTAAACAGCGTCCCTGTGCTGTAAAAGCGTCCCAAGTTTTTAGCAGCTGTCAGGTTTTGCTGCCAGACTCCATGAATAGACCCTGAGATGTTTTACTGCATCTAGACCACCAGAGTCTGCAGGAGCTGAAGCTTCCCTAACACCGGTAACCAATCAGCGCTGTGGTTCCTGCAGTGTCTCTAAATGTAGAAGCTTTGTGTCCAGAATAACAGAGCCAGTGCTGATGAAGGACGGACTGAAGCGCTGCTCCCTCTCTCTGTTCTCTGCTGATGTTTGGTTTGTGCACTGCAGCGTCACATCACACACCAGGTGTTTTCTGTTTGTTGGGTTTGATAAAAGTGCTCTGCTGTAATAAAACACTGAGCTGCTGTCTGGCTGCGCTGCAAACACACATCTCACCTGTCTGCTCGCTGCGTGTGCGCTCTGTTTGGACTCACAAACATTTGCCTGGGTCTGTTTGTGTTTCTGAGTGTGTTGCAGCCTCTTGAAACATTTTTGGGGAGTTGTGACATACAAATAACAAGCATCTGTTCCACTTCTCAGGTGGCTCGCTCGTTTATTTAATCTCTAATTGGCTGGGATGATGTTAAAGACGTCTTACTTTTAGCAGGGAAATATCCTCTAGAGATCTGCTAGTACTTGTTATTGCCATACAAAACTTTTCCACAGTAATTCACACGCTTTTTAATAGATGCTCAGACATTTTTGCTCCTGCAAATCACCAGCAGCCGCTTAACGAGCAGCTCCAATCATTAACATCCCCAAATCTCTGCACCATGAAGTCATTTGCATTTTAATTCA
Organism: Cheilinus undulatus; assembly: GCF_018320785.1. NCBI lineage: Eukaryota > Metazoa > Chordata > Actinopteri > Labriformes > Labridae > Cheilinus > Cheilinus undulatus. The sequence goes on along the minus strand of NC_054878.1, from coordinate 46,277,570 downwards.
TCCAGGAAATCTCCACAGTGCTCCGTCCAAAACCACACGCTCTGCATAGACAACATCATGTATTCAGCTTTTACTAGAGCATTTAACTCTCTCTGCTGTATGTATTTACAGTTTTCATCAGATCATGTCCACATATCTGGATAGTCTTGCTAGTCCTTCTCTGGTCTCTGGGCCACAGTCATGCTGGAATAGAAAAGGGCCAAATTGTTGCCACACAGTTGGAAGCATAGCATTGTCCAGAATGTCTCGGTCTGCTGAAGCATTAACCCTTGTGCCCTCCTCAGGCATTTTTGGCCATTTTTCTCACCTTTTTTTTTTTTAAATTGTGATCATTTTGTCAGTTTTACAGCTTGTGCCATGAATTTTTACAGGAACTTTTCTTTCTAGTTAAATTTTTGAAATCCAACATGTTTTACTCTTAAATGTCATTCAGACGCTCTCAATGAATTTACTCTGGACACCTTCCAGGCAAAAATGTACACGTGCAAAAAACTGCTATTAAATCAGCAGACATCAATATTTTTTTCTACTTTTTTTTCATAAATCTCTTTAACAACTTCAGACCTGCTCAAAAAACTACCAAACATTCAATCATTTGAGGATTTTAACCCTTTAAATTCCAGTTTGATTATTTGAAATATTTTATTTTTTATTACAAAAAACACAAAACATGAATTATTTTCCATAAAATTATTAGTAGAAAGATGGGGCTTTGGTGCTGATGAGAGTCTTGGATTGGTCAAAGATTAGCAACAAAATTGATTTGATTGCCCTTGTATTTTTTTTAATAATATTTCATAATATAACGGGCAAAAATACAAGAATTTGGTGCATGGTCCTACAATGAGTAAATGGTTGAATCTGGTGGAATACGGAAAAAATGTCAAATTTCACTAGACTTCTTCACATTGAAATGCTGACATTAAAGTATGCGTGATTTAATACTGCAATGACAGTGAGATTAAAAAACCTGGTTTTAACGGAAGTCAATGGGGGCATTTTTGCCTTGAAGGTGTCAGGAGGGTATTTCTGACATTACGTAAAAAATATTAATGCACTCAAATCAATTTTGTTGCTAATCTTTGACCCATCCAAGACTCTCATCAGCACCAAAGCCCCATCTTTCTACTATTTATTATATGGAAATTAATTCACTTTTTGAAGTAAAAAATGAAACATTTCAAATAATCAAACTGGCATTAAAAAGGTTAAAATTATGAGAATTATTGATTTTTTTTTTTTGTAGTTTTGAGCAGGTCTGAAGTTGTTAAAGAGATTTATGAAAAAAAGTAGAAAAAAATATTGATGTGTGCTGATTTAATGGTAGTTTCCTGTATGTGTACATTTTTGCCTGGAAGGTGTCCAGAGGGTGTCCTAATGTTAAAGTTAAAAAAAATACTAATGCAATAAAATCAGTTTTGTTGCCAATCTTTGACCCATCCAAGACTCTCATCAGCACCAAAGCCCCGTATTTCTATTATTTATTATATGGAATTAATTCACTTTTTGCATTTTTTGTAGTGAAAAACAAGATATGTCAAATAATCAAACTGGTATTTAAAGGGTTAAAATCTTGAAAATGATTGAATGTTTGGTAGATTTGAGCAGGTCTGAAGTTGTTAAAGAGATTTATGAAAAAAAAGTAGAAAAAAATATTGATGTTTGCTGATTTGATGACAGTTTTTTTAACATGTACATTTTTGCCTCGACAGTGTCCAGAGGGTGGTAAATTTGAGAAGGGCACAGGGGTTAAGATTGGCCTTCTCTGGAGGTAAGGGGTCTAGACCAGACCCTGAAAACCAGCCCCATACCATTTTCCCTCCTCCACCAAACTTTACAGTCAGACAGGTAACTTTCTCCCAGCATCCTCCACACCCAGACTCACCACCTGACTGTAAACAGAGATGATTGGTCACTCAGCAGTCCAGTGTCGGTGTTCTTTTCTCCTCTCCATCTGATGTATGGCATTGCACTTGGTGATGTGAGGCTTGCATGCAGCCGTTGCCATGGAAACCCATCCATGAAGCTCCTGCTGCAGGTTTAGTGTTTACATTAATGCCAGAGGAAGTTCAGAACTCTTCAGCGATGGAATCAGCAGACTTGGAGACCTATTTGACCCCACTCTGTGATTTTACCTGGTCTTCCTCTTCATGGCTGAGCTGCTGTTGTTCCTAAACTCTTCCACTCTCTAATAACATCACTGACAGCTGACTGTGGAATATCCAGGGCGGACCATCTTATGTCAGAGGTGGCATCATCACAGAACCACACTGGAGTCTCTGAGCTCTTCAGAACGACCCGTTTAGCATCACAGATGTCTGAGACTGCATGGACGGGTGAGGATTTTAGACACCTGTGGGTCTGACTGGAACACCTGAGTTCAATCATTAACAGATGTGGACAAACACTTTTGTCCATATGGTGTAGTTTGTGGCCCAGAGCAACAATTAATGGTGAGTTTTTTTCTCATCATTCCCTTAAAGCACTAATTCTTTTGTTGACCTCCACGGGCCCCTCCGTAGGGCTGGACCCTTTCCCTCTATCGCCCCCTTCTGGATGATCCTGACCAGACAAAGTAGGACCAGATGGACGACCTGAAAGCATACTACCTTTGACCTTGTTGACCTTTGGTGTAGGTTTTTGCAGCTCTCCATGGCGTGCACTTGCATAACTACACTTGCTATCCACTAGTGCAGTGGTTCTTAACCTGGGGGTCTGGACCCCCATGGGGGTCGTGAGACACATAGATAGGGTCTCCAGGTGCCCTAAAAAACTAAGAATATTTTGAAAATTACACTGTTGCCACTTCACACTAACTTTGTCTTTTTTTTCCCTTTACATCATCTTCCCCACCAATTTCACCACATTTTTACCATTTAACACCTATTTTTGTCAGTTTTAAGCTCTTTCCACCACTTTTTTCTGCCTGTTTTTGCCACTTCTGAACCAGTTCTTGCCCCTTAAGCTTAATGTTGCCTCTGCTGACCCATCATTGCCACTATTAACCCATTTTTACACCCAATTTTTCCCATTTTAACCACATTTCACCATTTGATATGCCTATTTTTGCTAGTTTAACGAATTTCTGCCAATGTCTGCCTATTTTTCCTTTCTCAGTTCACCCATTTTTTTTTGCCAGTTTATATTAATTTTTCATTTCATTTTTTCATTTTTTCATTTCTCAAATTTCCACCCATTTTTGTCAATTTAAAGCAATATAGCTACATTTGAACTCCCTATTACCACTATTTATGCCAATTTTTGCCACTTTAACCCATTTCTGCTACTTTTAAGATCCAACTTCACCACCCTGTCCACTATTTTTTGCCATTATTAACTCATTTTAGCCATTTTTAAATCATTTTGGTGTAGTTTTGTTTTTTGTTTTTTTTTAACAAAAAGGATTTACATTTTTAAGAAGGCTTTTTACTACACACATGAATGAATGAAGAGATTTGTTTCTTTGATTATTATTCAGGTTGAATATTAAATATGGGTATCACACCATGATTTTGCTGGCCCCCAGTTTGGCTGGGTCCCAGAAAGCTCTCCCATGTATCCCCCTTATGGACGGCCTTGTCTGAACATGACTATTCTTGAATGTTCATGGCTGTTCAACCACCTTCAGGTCCAGTGGGGGTCCCCGGTCTCTGGCACCCATTTTGGGGGGTACGGGCTGAAAAGGTTGAGAACCACTGATCTAATGAGTCAACCTGCAGCAGAGACAAAGTTAAAGATGAACATTGGTGTGTAATTGCAGGTAAAAAACAGGTTTCAGAGACCCGTAGATGCTCAGTATGTTCACAAAGGCTCCAAGCATCATTTCTAACCCATGCTGAAGTTAAACTGGTTACCATAGCAGCAGCACTTATGCTGTTAGCATTTAATTGTCAGGTTAGCTCATTACTGCAGCTATCCTATCTTTAGTGCACTCTTTAGTGAACATTTCTGATGTTTTCATCTACTTTGCATGTATTTTATGACTTAAAGATAAAGGTCAGTGTCAGAGGAGAGGTGGTATTGGCTGTGACACACAGGGGGCGCTGCAGCCTACTGCTCCATATAAAAGCGATAAAAACCCCGTAAGAACAGAGTGTACGTTTCTATACTTCCACGGCAGAGAGGGTGAACCCTCTGTGCTATTTCGTCTCCGTGCCTGTGAGTGTCTGAGTATGGAGCTCTGCATCATAGTGTAGCAGACAGGCAGAGTGTCGGCCTGAATACTAAACAGCAGGAAGCTCCTCTCCACACAGCGCCAATCCAGCCATATAGGACGCTGTGACACTCACACTCTGGATGCTTTTATTTTTTCACCATGAGGATTCAGGTTAGGCTGTCTCAGTCCTAAAGAAATGACAGTTTTTAACCATAATAAGTGATTTTGGATGTCATAATGACCACACGTGTTTGAGCGTTAACGGGCGTGTTGTGTTGATCAGTGGCGCCGCCAGGATTAAATTTCATCACATGCACAAGAACTCTCTAGTGCATGTAGGACACCTTAATCTTAAAGCTGCCACATACAAGAGCACAGAGACTGGGCGAGCGAGAGAGAGAGAGAGAGGGCGAGACAGCATAGGGCTGAATGATTATGGTGAAAAATAAAATCATGATTAATTGAGCTTTTTTCCTTGATTACAGTTAATGAAGGGTCAACCCCCTGACCTGGTGTGTGCTGTAAATATTTATGTCAAAACAAATAAAAACATTTCTGTATATTTTAAAGTCTAAAGCTGCAGTCTCGTGCAGTTGGAGCACGGGCTAGCACGGGGGAAAAAAGGGTTCTGATTACCCGGACCCTCAGTAGGGAAGGGCCCTTGAGAATGAACAAGTGTGTTTTTATTTGGGTTTTCTTAGTTATTAGTAGAGCTGAACGATTTGCAAAAATAATCCAATTGCGATTTTTCCCCCTGTATTGCGATTTAATATGTAATTATTATTAGATTACACAACTTGTGCATTTTTTTAAACAAATTCAAGCAATAAATCAACATCATAACCTACATTCAGTCAGGAACACTCATACATTTTAACATTTCATTGCAGAATGGATATAAGCTAGAGTTGAATTCTGCAGAGAAGGCTCTGCTCTAAAGAAGCTACCTGGGTTAGTCAGCAGCTGTTTGACTTTCCAGGGAACACATGGCTAGAAACCATCATGGATGGACGCATACATGGCAGTGTGTACAGGAAAAATCTAAGTTTAGTTTTCATCAAGATGATTAAAACTAGACTAAAATGAAATGTAGTTTTCGTTGGACGTTAAAAATCTGTGATATTTCTCCACCGTGGGTGTCAAAAATAATCCATCTGTATTTATTCTGCCTCTCAGCTTTAGAAAGCAGGGACCCCAGGTTTGGCAGAGAACACACTACCATGATTTAGTACCAGATTTAGACAAGAGAAAAAATGCTTGGATTAAAAGTAAAGACCAAAATGTGAGGACTTTTTTGGACTAAAACTTGACTAAAACTAAAAAGGATATAAAATGACGAAAATGTGACTAAAACTAAAATGCATTTCATTTTAAGACTAAAACTAAGACTAAAATTAAAAATAGCTGCCAAAATTAACACTGGATTGAGTAAAATAAAATACCAGGGACTTCTGCTCCACCCTTTAAAAATGGCGATATGGTGACATCCAGGCTGCCTGTTACATGACTACGCTGCCAGTCGTGTGTTTTTAAGGGGCTGGTTCATGAATAGACTAAATTTGTCCAATATTTAAGCACCTGGAGCAACAAAATCCACTAAGAAGAACGTGTCAGAGGGAAAACACCGACTCCAGGTGTGCACGGAAGTGCTCTGCTCAGGCTTCTTTACAACATCACCTTTCTATTTATATGAGCTGCTGCACCAATTCTTTACTTCCAATGATGTGACATGGTCTCTAGATATACCCTAAATATGATGCATTTCTCTTGAATGCACATATTTTATTTAGCATTTTTAACATTTCATTCGAGCTTTTCTGCTTTGCCTTTTATTGTGCACTTTTTTGTTCTCTTTTTATCCCTGTTTTCACCACAGGCTGCACCAACTATCACAGGAAGTTCTAGATAACTCTAGAAGGAACAAACTGTAAGCCGTACATGCCAGTCATAAGTAATACATGAGAAAAACCTCCAATGATAAATTCAGGACTTTATGTTCTTTTATTATGATGAACCAAACCTGACTCCATGAACCCCTGCTCCTCTAATGTCCATTCAACCATCTGTCCTCACACAAAGACCCCCTTCACTGAGAAAAACCCTGATTTTGTCCTGATAGTCCTGGACTGTGTAGTCCTCACAGAGAGAAGAGCACAGAGGCAGAACAAGGACAGAGCCTATGGAAACATTCATGAATGCACAGACACGCTGAGGTCAGAACTGTCCACACACAAACACACACACGTGTGTGCACACACTGCAGCACACAACCACACACACATCCATTAAGTGTGCAGCCCACTCAGTCGTATAGTTTCCAGGGAGGCGGAGGGTTTTTTTTCCTCGGCTGAGCTCTTCAGGGTGGAGGGAGGGAGGGAGGAGGACTGTGCTAGATGTAGGGTGCGTTGGAGCACGCTCAGTGGAGTGGCGGCCTCAGATGCACCCGGCCTCGGTACGCTGTGGCACCATAATGGGAGTAGGCTGAGAGTTCAGGCGAGGCTGTCCAGAATTTACATTTATATTAACGTTGCAAACCCCCCCCCAGAGCTGCAGTGCAGCCGGAGAGAGCGCAGCGTCGGAGGGCCGCCGTGTCCGCGTCTTCATCATCTGACTGTTGTTTCACTCTTGTCTCTCCCTCTTTTATGTTGCTGTTTGCATTGAAACAACCCCTACAGCATTTTCTGCTGCTGTAATTACTGCAGCTGAAAGCCAGATTGTGCATTTTTCAGAATTCTGAGAAAAAAAGCAGACGGTTTTGGCTTTAGTGTTGCATTGACAACAAAAAATGACGATGGCAAACCAGAGTCCTGCATGGGTGCCAACAGTTGTCATCATGGTTGTGCTCTTCCATCGCTCCTGTTTTCAGTCTTTTCACATGACTTTGCGTCATTATTGATGCCGTACTTACTGAAATATAAAAATTAAAGAATGCCAAAGGGTCTCATGACGCATTTTAACCCTCAGGCATCTCTAGGGACATTTTTGTCCATTTGGGCAAAATTTGTCCTCTTTCTCTGCTCGCCATGTTGGCTGTGTTAGTCCATATGGTCTCATTTATGCAACAAAGTTTCTTTCTAGGCAAATTTTCAAATTTAAATTTCAGTTTCTCTTATAGGTCAAGGGAACACTGTGAAACAAATTTACTACCCTTTAAAGCCATTAAGGACAAAAACGTCCACTTCCAAAAACAGCAATAAAAATTGTATACATTCATATTTTTTCTGCTTTTTTTGGTCAAATCTTTTAAACAACTTCAGTTCTGATCAAAACAATCAACAATCAAATGTTGAATAGTTTTCTGGATTTTAACCCTTTAAATGCCAACAAACCCCACAGAACAGTCGTTATTTTCCTATGGCTAATCAGCTCAATAACACAAGCACAAACACTAATGAATTTACAGGGTTTTCATGCATAGGTCTATAATGGGGAAAAGGCTGATTTTAGTGGTGAAAATTAAAAATGACAAATTTGACTATTTTTCTCAAAAATGAAACCACAACATTACAGAATGAATGATTCTATCATGCAATGGCTGAGTTAAAAAAATGTGGTTTGAATGGGAGTCAATGGGACGTTGTTGTCCTTAATGACTCGAAAGGGTTGTAAATTTTAAATCGGACGCTTCACAAAAACTAATAATGCATCAGAGTCAGTATTTTGGCTAATGTTTGACACACCCAGGACTGATTTAAAAAAACACCCCTCACCCCCCCCAACATTAGTTATGTGGAAAATAATTACTGTTTTGTGAGTTTTTAGAAAAAATATGAGCATCCTGTAATCAAACTGGCATTTAAAGGGTTAAAATCCTGAAAATTATTCAATAATAAATTCTTTTGATTAGAACTGAGGTTGATCAAAGAATCTGACCAAAAAAACAGAAAACCACAGATCTGAATCAGATCTGGATTTATGAGGTCTGAATGTCATTGACTTCTGTTTTTATTTACATTTTTTTCCACGTCCCAACTTTTTTGGAATTGTTGCTGTAGTTCTGATGTGATCTATCTCAGTCCTTTAACATGAAAGAGGTGGAGATAATGATCCGTACAGTAGCGAGTTAGCATGGAAAGCTAAGTGCAGCGTCCATCAGTCTTAAGCCGTCTTCAGAAACTACATTACCCATGAGCCTCAGCGAACAGAAGCACACCCACAGCTGTAGTTTCCTGCTCGCTGCTGTGATCAAACACCTTGTCAGAGTCGTCACATTCACCCAGGAACGACCCAGAATCGGAGACTTTGCTGATTCGGTCTGTTGAATGTTTTATCAGGTTTCCACAAAGAGCATTTTAAACCTTTACCAGATTAGAGGAGTTTTTGTTTCAGCCATGGCGTTCCCCTGAAAACATAAGATTAAAAACATTAGAGCAGGAATATAACATTAAACATTTAGATGCTAATTAAAAAGTCTGAAAACAAAAGTAGAAATAATTAAAACATGAAATAAATATAAGAGCAGCATTAAGGTGCAGGATAATGAGTTTATGATGGAGCTCTGCAGAGAAGCAGAGTTTAGAGCAGATGTTCTCAACCTGTGGCTCTGGACCTGCATGTGGCCCTTTTATATCTGAATCTGAAATATTATTCCCCAGAAAACCTTAAAAAAGGAACTTTGACCTCAGAAATGATCCGTTACCAGTCACATTAATCAGTTAGTTTCCCACGCTTGTACAGAGGCTTTATTTGGCCACCTTTAATCCATTTTTGGGGCTTTTAGCCTGTTTTTGCCACTTTTGTCCTGCTTTTTGCTACTTGATTTTTTTACCTTCTATTTCCATTTTCTGTCCCTTTTCACCCACATAAGCTTTTGCCATTAAATGCCATATTTTCCCCATTTTTGCCACCTTTTTAGAGCTTTTGTTACCCTTATGTTGCTTTTTTGCCTGTTTTAGTAATTTTTCACTGATGTTTTGCTGTTTTTGCCGCTTTTGACCAATTTTATCCCCTGTAACTCATTTTTTTCTCCTCTCACCCATTTTTGACTGTTTTTGCCCATTTTTCCTATTTTTCTCCCCAATTTTGCAAATTTTCACCCATTTTTGCTACTTTTTTTTGCTGCTTTTAGCAGTTTTATCACTTTTATCCTGCTTTTTGCTATTTGCTTTACCCCCTTTTTTCCTATTTTCATCCCTTTTTGCTCATATAAGCTGCCTTTTGCCATTAAATGCCCCATTTTTTCCTATTTTTGCCACCTATTTACAGCTTTTTGCCAATTTACTCACTTTTTACTGATTTTTCACTGTGTTTTTGCCGCTTTTGACCATTTTTTTTCATTTTTTAAAATCTCCTCTCACCAATTTTTGCCTGCTTCTGCCCATTTTTCTACTTTTTCTCCCCAGTTTTGTAATTTTTCACCAGTTTTTGCTACTTTTCCTCTCCATTTTTGGCCAATTTTTGATGCTTTATGGCCCTTTTTTGCCACTTTTACCCTATTTTTACTGCCACTTTCATCTTTTTTTTTATCACTTTTCACTCATTTTTGCCCATTTCTGCCCATTTTAACCAATTTTAACTTATTTTTACTGCCAGTTTCACCTTTTCACCACTTTTAACTTATTTTTACTGCCACTTTCACCTTGTTTGCCACTTTTAACCTTTTTTCTACTGCCACTTCCACCTTTGTCACCACTTTTAATGTATTTTTACTGCCACTTTTACCTTTTTTGCCACTTTTAACGTATTTTAACTGCCACTTTTACCTTTTTGCCACTTTTAACCTTTTTTCTACTGCCACTTTCACCTTTTCCGCCACTTTTAATGTATTTTTACTGCCACTTTCACCTTTTTTGCCACTGTTAACATATTTTTACTGCCACTTTCACCTTTTCCACCACTTTTAACGCATTTTTACTGCCACTTTCACCTTTACCGCCACTTTTAACGTATTTTTACTGCCACTTTCACCTTTTTTGCCACTTTTAATGTATTTTTACTGTGACTTTTGTCCTGCTTTTTTTTTGCCACTTTTCCCTACCTAGATCGTGGCTCTTGCAGAGGTATTTTCGTCTCTTTGGCTCTGGTTGAGCAGGGTTGGGTAACGCTGGTTTAGCTGTAAATCTTTGCTTCAGGTTGGTGTTTACTGGTCTTTAACTCTTGGTTTTTTACTCACCATGACACAGATGAATGAATGAACGGCCCTGTACCTTCTACGGTGACACCTGCTGTAGTAAGAAGATGAATCACCTCTAAAGGAATTTTCCATCCAGCTCTATTAAAGGCTGTTTTATACTTCTGACCTTGTTTTGGGTCATTCACTAAAATATTTCAGAATTAATGTTTGAATATTTCAATAGAGCTCTGTCTGTCTGAATAATAACATGGATGTGAAAAGTAGATGGCGTTCTGAACGAGTCCTTCTGCTGCTGAAATGTCCTTTCAATCATTTTAAGCAGCAGATGTTCAAAAGAAGAGAGAAAGTCAGGGTTAAAAGTGCAATACACAGAATATTCACGCAAAAGTGACTTTCCAGCCAGGACAGCCATGACAGACAGGACATGTTTACGTTGTCATGGAGACGCTTCATACTTGTTCAGAGTTGTGCCAGGAGGCTGCTGTTCTGTTGCTGTATCATGGACCATGATTATTATTATTATTATTCTCCCTCTCCCTCTAAAGCAGTGGTTCTCAACCCTGGGGTCAGGACCCCCTTGGGGGTTGTGAGACACTGCAAGGGGGTCTCCAGATGCCTTTAAAAAAAAGAATATTTTTAAAGTTACATTTTGGCCACTTTACCCAAATTTTTCCAAAATTTAACCAATTGAGTCACTTTTTTTCCCGACTTTTGTGCCAATTTTAACACAATTTTGTGACTCAAAATCAACTTTGTGTATGTTAAAGCATTGCCACCATTTTTCTGCCTGTTTTTGACACACCTAATGTTGACTGATTATAGCCACCATTAACCACTTTTAATTCCCATTTTTCCCATTTTATCCACATTTCACTGTTTGAAATGCCCATTTTTGCCAGTTTAACCCACATTTGTCAATTTCTGCCTATTTATATGTGTCCCTTAACCATTTTTTGCAGGTTTATTTCATGTTTTTCATCCCATTTCACCAAATGTCCTCCCATTTTTGCCAATTTAAAGCCATTCCAACCACTTTAAATCCCCTTTTACCACTATTTGTGCACATTTTTGCCACATTTATCTAATTTTATCTAATTTTTTCTTAGCCATTTCTGCTACTGTCAAAATCCAATTTCACCACCTTTCCCACCATTTTTTGCCATTATTAACCCATTTTAGCAATCTTAACCCATTTTAATTCTGTTTTTAACAAAAAAGAATTTACATTTTTAAGAAGGCTATTCACTACACAAATGAATGAAAAAGAGATTTGTATCTTTGATAAGAGTGGGGTTTTTTTTAGGTCATATAAAATATGGATACCACAGCTTAACTTTATACTGGACCATGGTTTTGCTGACCTCCATGGGCCTCCAGTTTGGCTGGGCCCCAGAAAGCTCTCCCATTTGTCCCCCCAATGGACGGCCTTGTCTGAACATGACTGTTCTTGTTCATGACTGTTCAACCACCTTCAAGTGGGGTCCCCGGTCTCTGGAACCTTTATTTTGGGGGTCACTGCTCTAAAGCATCACCACATCCCCCTGTCACCCCGCCCTGTAACAGCATGGCCCCACTAGACATTCACAGCTGAACAGAGGTGCTCCATGTTTGGACTGACTGTTCCCTGACCACACTCCATAAGAACCATGACTCATTAGTAAACCCTTGTTTTTGTTTCATAGATGAATTTAGCATAAAGTGGGAGAAAAGCTGTTAAAAGTGGACCTCCTGGTTCATGCTGTGACCAGAGCGTGCTGGTTTTTATTGAGACATTTGCACACCAGATGAGTTTTATTAGTTAGAATAATTCACATTAAACCTTCCCATCAGCGACGTATTTTCACCGTGAGAAATCCCTGCTGCTGTTTTTTGAACCATGTTAGATTTTTCCACAGTTTTGCTCCAGCTGAGCACAGATCTGACCAATCAGGACACCTGTGGATGCCAAAGGTAGAAGAGTTGTGAGGCAGACAGGTGCAAAAACATAATCTTTTCACATGAATTAATGGCTCTAACCATGGCCTCTGAGGTTATGTAGTCTGGTAATGTGTGAATGTTACTGTGCTCTGCTTTCAGCTGGAGCGGTGTCCAACCAAATAGACTTCAGTCCAGTAACACATTTAACACCAAAGTTTCCTCTGACCTCATCGCTAAATCCACTTACAGTGAGCACGCTGCGATCAGCTGGCGAATCGTACTGCGGAGCTAATCGTTCCCTCTCTAGTCTTTTAGAGCGGTTCCACTGCCCGCGCTCCAGTCCGGCACCGGCGTGTCCCTGGAGCACCACTCTGCTATGCTTCGCCGGAGGTACGCGTGCACGCCTACGCAGGTCTAATTTCAGCGCTGGCTGCTGCAAAGCTGCGTCAATCCCGATCAGAGAGCTCCAAACAGGAAGTAGAGCAGGGATCACCAACTGAATTTGAACAAGGGCCAGGTTTTTCTTGGTAGACTTTGTGGGGTCTCGACTGTTAAATGAGCAAATAAGAAAATGTAAATGTTTATTATTTCCTTACCTTGTTGTAGCCACTAGCAGTGAACTCAGCCCCTCTTGCCTATACTGCAGCCAGCCACAAGGGGGGCGATTAAGATATTTCAACCACATAGTTTAGAGCTGTCATCTTTGGTTTGAGTCAAGAATGTCAAATCCTGATTGGCCAAACGGCACACATGAGACAGGCAAGGAAAAATATTCTCAAAGCACCTGCAGTGGTAGGTCTATACTGGTAACCAGCAGCTTTAATCAAGAACAGACTGATGAATTTGTCATGCATCTTTTTACTTATAATGGCTGATGAGGGACTTTCATAAAAATGTTCAAGCATCAAACCAATCTAGAAAAAAATATTTTAATCTAGCTTAATTTTGGGGTTCCTTCAAAAGCTGTAAGGATATTTGAAAATGAAACAACACTGTAAATACTTTTACACATTTTCTGAGTTTAATAATCTTCTGGGGGCCAGGTGGGAAGCTGTGGCAGCCCTGATTTGGTCCCCTGGCCTCCAGTTGATGATCAGTGGTGTAGAGTATCTTGTTCTTTCAAAATAAAACACAATGCATGGACTCCTGATCATAAATCATCACTATATCAACATTACGTCTCATCCTGCAGCAAGAGCAACGGGTCACCGAGAGGTCAGAGGGTCACAGAGCTACAACGGATGAGGAAAAGTTAACTTATGAGGACATTTAGCCAAAGGATTTAACATCAAACCACAGATCCTTTCAGCAAACATTAACCTTTTAACTTCCTAAAGTACTCACCCAGTGGAGGAAGCAATAACATCATGGACTCATTCCTGATTGGATGATAAATTAGCCTCCAAAAGGTAGTATTGTCCACTGTTGGCATACTATTCCTGTGTGAACTTGCAGATCTCCGTGATCTCTGTCTGCTGAGCGGCGCAGCGTTCTGAACTCGCTTCCAGTGGGCGAGGCTGCTCTGCCGAGCATGGTGCAGACATTGTATGTGGAAATTGTGGGTCAGACATACAGCTAATCAGCCAGTCACTGCTCTGGGTTACATCTCACTGAATTTACTCCTCTGGCCGGTCTGTAACACAAACAGGTGAGCCACACCCCCCCCAGCAGTGAACCTTGACCTTGTCCTGATATTATTAGTAACATGATTGAGTTTATAGGATGAATGAAAAGCTGGTCCATCCTCTCAGCCAACTCAGCAGAAAAGAGGGAGCAGTGCAGCAAAATAAAACAGCCCTGACCTCCGACCTGTGCATTCAGGTGCCTTTACACAGTCACCGGAGTAGAGAGGGGCAGAAACTGCATCATTCCTGATGTTCACAGAACGGCTCATCAAATTGGCCTCAGACTTGTGGAATTCCGAGTTGTGTGTTTGCGTCATCCTCGTCGTCATACTAATGGAAAGTTAAGCTGTTAACTTCTGGGTCTGATTATTTCTGAGACTTTTACAACACTAACTTTTATTGTGTCTGTTTGTGCAGATCATGACTCTTGAAGACGGCCTCTGAAATTCTGTTTGGTGCAAAGACTCTTCAGCTCCATGACCAGCGCTACGCCCACCTCTCAGCAGGTAAACGCCACTGTTTCTGCCAGAATAAGTCATTCTACCATGTTTCAGTGATGCAGCTGTGTCATGAATACGTTTCTACCATGCCCCAAGCTTTTTGGTTACTGATTATTTTTCCACTGAATGTTTGAAGGGATTTTCTTTGTGGTTTTATTTTTGAACAGGAAGCATGGTTAGAAAGTTTGAAAAAATAAAAGCATGCATAAATGGGTTTGAATATTGCAATATCTACCAATTTAACTTAAGGATGCAACAAAAGGGTGAGATTAATCACAATTAACCACAAAAAAATCTAATTATTTTAGGACCAGTGTTGTGTTTATTTCACCCTCGCACCATGCTTATTGACAATCTCTCCGTCATCTCAGCCTTTCTAAAGAATTTTAAATAAACAGGTAAAAACACCTTAAATAAAAAAAAAATACCTGCTTTTATTCGGTGTATCAGCGCTGGCCTTGGTGGATCAGGTGCTGAATTAGAGGCTGATTTGCATGAGCAGAGCTCTGAATTTTGAGTACTCCTGCTCCTCATTTACATACATGTAAATGGGACGGGGGGCTGTTTACTCGGCTGAGCAGTTTGCATGCATTTTGTATGCAGTTAGTATGGATTTCCTTTGCACGTGCTCTGTGGATCTGAGGAAGTCCTTTTTTCCATTTTCACAGCTCAAAAACAGGCAAAAAGCCGTGCTGTTATTTAGTGCAGCCCAAACTTCAGAGTTCTGCAGCACGATGTGAAACCTGAGGTCACCAAACATCCTAAACACAATATTCAAATATATACCTTTCATTTATTTTGTTTCATAAACAGGGAATTTAAATGCAAATGCTTGGCTTACATTAGCATTACTTGCAACGTGTGGATGGGCTCAGGAAGTACAATTCATGAGCCGCTGTTATATATTTTAATCAGGCATTTGCAGGGTCAATGCTTCTTTTTTCTTCTGTATTCACCTCTATAAACCAGGGGTGTCAAACTCAATCATGGCAGGGGCCGGATTCTGGATTCAGGGCTAACCTGAGGGCCTAAGAGGGTCCACGTTTAACCAGAAACTGTCAACCTCTTCTCACCAGTAATAAAATATATATAAAAAACTCTGCACCAATGATAAATGATTTTGAGGTTAAAAAAGTGAAAAAGATAAGTTTAAAGGCTCACAATCTGAGAAATGTAAATTTATTAGTTCAAAAAGATCAAAACATGAAACTGAAATTGAAAAATAATGTTTTTAAAGGCAAATATATTAGAAAGAAAGTCAAAATTATGAGTTTAAAAGGTCAAAACATGAAATACAATTTGTGATCTTGAAATTAAAATTTAAAATATGATTCAAAATTTTAAATTGTGAGTCTAACAGGTCAAACTACAGGATTATGAAGTCAGAGTAGGGAGTTGAAAATATGAGATAAATTACAAAATAATTAGTTAAGAAGGTCAAAATATCACTTAAAATTTTAAATTATGAATCTAAAATCTCAAAATATTACATAAGAAGTCAAAATTATGAGTTTAAATGCTCAAAGTATGAAATAAAAAAGTCAGAATCCTAAGTTTGAGTCCTAGTTGTGAGATGCAAAGTTGAAAATATAAAATCAAAACACATTTTTTCCCCCCATATTCCTGACTTCTTATCTAAATATTTTTACTCCTTTCGTTTTCAGATTTTATGACTTGACAAAGAAATCTTAAATCATCAGGATAAGGTCACATTTTTATACCTGAGGAAATCTGCAGACCTCAGACTGATGGGACAGTTAGAACAGAAATATCAGATCATCTTGTGGGCCGTATTTAACTGTTCCACTGGCCGGATTCGGCCCCCGGGCCTTGAGTTTGACACCCCTGCTACAAACATTCTTAGTATCCCAGCAAACTCTTCCAAGTGTCTTTAAAATCTCAGCAGACACTGATGATGTTTTCTAACTGGGGAAGCCGGTGGTTTAATAGAACGTTTAACCATGTGTCACCAGTCAATCCATTACCAGTTAAACCATGACACCAGTTGTATACATAAGAAAAAATAGATGATGTAAAGGTGACAGAGAGTCACAAAGGGAGTCTAAGGATAAAATAATTTAGTTTACGATCATTTCAAATGCTGTTTACTTTTATACATTTCTTTAATTTGTAGTTTTCGGTAAAGACCATTCACGGCCCCCCCAGACTAACTCTTGGGTCCACCAGTGGGCCTTGGCTCACACTTTGGGAAGCACTGCTTTAGTGGATCTGCACCAGTGTTTTCTCTCAGACTACTGACTTGTGTTTCCTCTACAGATGGAGGTGAATGTGGTTAAAAAACGCCATCGCACAAGATCCAAAGGAGTCAGAGGTATGAGCCTGTCTCTGTATTCCCACACTTTTAAATCAGTCAATATTCAGAGAAAGTAACGCGGATACCCTGGGATTTGACTGACAGTCAACCAAAGATCCTCCTTTTTTCCTCAAAGATGCAGATTTTAAATCCATACTTATTGCTAGGATATTGCAGCTCGCTAATTTTATATCTTGCAGTTTTGTTTAGTCTTTGACCAGCCAGCGCTGGGTCTGAGCATTTAGCCAGCGACTGTGAAGGCTTTAATAATATTCTAATATTAATCTGAAGCCCACATTGAGGTTATATGTGCTAATGTTGTCTTCCTTAATGTATGAGGTTATAACATGAATGCTGTTGTTCTCTCTCTGTCTGAAGCCGCTGTGGACGCAGTAACACAGGAGCTCTTCAGGTACGTTTTTGTCCACATTTCACGTCCTGTACTTTTACTGATGCATTGAAATCATGGCTACATCTTACATTTTTGAGAGAAGATGATTGTTTATCTTTTGTTGTAATTTAGTGAAAAGAGCTGAAATATTCATCAGGGTAATAACGGAGAAACCTTAAAGGAAGGCTGACTGAGAGAACCAGAACCCCTGATCTGCACCTGAGCCAGGCGTTTGTTGGCAAGCGTCGGCATATTTACTCCTGCATGGGGAGTCAAACTCTGCTTAACCATCCCGTGCATGTGTTGTTTGATGGAGTCACTCAGGAATAAGTGTAAGAACTTCTCAAGAACATGAAACAGTGTCCTTGACATCATGTTAAATGATGGCGTTACACCAGGGGCTGCAGCACAGCGGGGTTTTAATAGCAGGTAGAGGACATGTGCACGCTCTGAATGCAGCACTGCTGCAACAGAAAACACTGCAAGTGTGGCGTTTAAAGTCTGACTGAACCCCAGAGCTTTGGCTCAGGAGCATGCACTCTGGATTCTAGAGGAATTACTTTTGGAAAGTCATCTCATAAACATGGAGAGGAGAACCTCGTATGAGGGAAAAACATGGCTTATTCACAGGAAAAGAACTACACTACCCACAATCCTAGAGTTTGTCATTATGTTGTTATGTTACAGTATGTTATGTCAAGGGACATCACATCACATCACTTTACATTACGTCACTTTACATTATATCATGTTCTGTTAGGTAAAAGATCAGATCATAACTTCACATCACGTCATGTTATGATTTGGTACTTTTGATGTGTTATATAACATTATTTTGATATTTTGATTATTTTGATGTTACATATCACACAGAGTATCAAAAACCAAAAAAGAAACACATACTAATGAACACAAACATGCATTAAACATACATGTTGATTGTAAAATTAACGTATTTCATATTTCATGAGATTAAAGTGGCTGTGCAGAACAGACCCCTCATACATGGACTACAGGGGGAAGTTCTCTGTCTTCTTTACAGCCTTCATGGCGGTCTACAACAGACCAGTGTAGGTCTGCCAGCTAAGCTAGTTACTAAGTTAACAGTGTGGGTCTGCCAGCTAAGCTAGTTACTAAGTTAACAGTGTGGGTCTGCCAGCTAAGCTAGTTACTAAGTTAACAGTGTGGGTCTGCCAGCTAAGCTAGTTACTAAGTTAACAGTGTGGGTCTGCCAGCTAAGCTAGTTACTAAGTTAACAGTGTGGGTCTGCCAGCTAAGCTGGTTACTAAGTTAACAGTGTGGGTCTGCCAGCTAAGCCGGTTACTAAGTTAACAGTGTGGGTCTGCCAGCTAAGCTAGTTACTAAGTTAACAGTGTGGGTCTGCCAGCTAAGCTGGTTACTAAGTTAACAGTGTGGGTCTGCCAGCTAAGCCGGTTACTAAGTTAACAGTGTGGGTCTGCCAGCTAAGCTAGTTACTAAGTTAACAGTGTGGTTCTGCCAGCTAAGCTAGTTACTAAGTTAACAGTGTGGTTCTGCCAGCTAAGCCTGTTACTAAGTTAACAGTGTGGGTCTGCCAGCTAAGCCTGTTACTAAGTTAACAGTGTGGGTCTGCCAGCTAAGCCGGTTACTAAGTTAACAGTGTGGGTCTGCCAGCTAAGCTGGTTACTAAGTTAACAGTGTGGGTCTGCCAGCTAAGCCTGTTACTAAGTTAACAGTGTGGGTCTGCCAGCTAAGCCGGTTACTAAGTTAACAGTGTGGGTCTGCCAGCTAAGCTAGTTACTAAGTTAACAGTGTGGGTCTGCCAGCTAAGCTGGTTACTAAGTTAACAGTGTGGGTCTGCCAGCTAAGCTGGTTACTAAGTTAACAGTGTGGGTCTGCCAGCCTGTTACTAAGTTAACAGTGTGGGTCTGCCAGCTAAGCTAGTTACTAAGTTAACAGTGTGGGTCTGCCAGCTAAGCTGGTTACTAAGTTAACAGTGTGGGTCTGCCAGCTAAGCTGGTTACTAAGTTAACAGTGTGGGTCTGCCAGCTAAGCCGGTTACTAAGTTAACAGTGTGGGTCTGCCAGCTAAGCTAGTTACTAAGTTAACAGTGTGGGTCTGCCAGCTAAGCCTGTTACTAAGTTAACAGTGTGGGTCTGCCAGCTAAGCCTGTTACTAAGTTAACAGTGTGGGTCTGCCAGCTAAGCCGGTTACTAAGTTAACAGTGTGGGTCTGCCAGCTAAGCCTGTTACTAAGTTAACAGTGTGGGTCTGCCAGCTAAGCCTGTTACTAAGTTAACAGTGTAGGTCTGCCAGCTAAGCCTGTTACTAAGTTAACAGTGTGGGTCTGCCAGCTAAGCTGGTTACTAAGTTAACAGTGTGGGTCTGCCAGCTAAGCCGGTTACTAAGTTAACAGTGTGGGTCTGCCAGCTAAGCCTGTTACTAAGTTAACAGTGTGGGTCTGCCAGCTAAGCCTGTTACTAAGTTAACAGTGTGGGTCTGCCAGCTAAGCCGGTTACTAAGTTAACAGTGTGGTTCTGCCAGCTAAGCCTGTTACTAAGTTAACAGTGTGGTTCTGCCAGCTAAGCCTGTTACTAAGTTAACAGTGTGGGTCTGCCAGCTAAGCCTGTTACTAAGTTAACAGTGTGGGTCTGCCAGCTAAGCCGGTTACTAAGTTAACAGTGTGGGTCTGCCAGCTAAGCCTGTTACTAAGTTAACAGAATCCTGCAGGAGCTAACCTGTTAACTTTAAATCATTTCTGTGTCTATTGTGCAAAATCGTTGGAGTAACAATCTTCATGTGTGTCTCTTCAAATCAAATGAGTCCAGAGAAAATCCTAATGTGATGAAATCCACTGATGGATGTGTGGCTTGTTAATGTTCCCCAGCTGTTTTATTTCATGATATTTTTAATCTAACTCCACCAATCATTGATTTCATTGAGCAGAGAGGGGGAGCAGCTGCTGGCAGGAGATGCTGAATATGACTTTACCTGTGCTGGTGTGCAGAGGGGGTTCGTTTCTGCTTCACTTAATCCCATTTAGTAAAACTGACAAATATTGGTGTGTGCAGCAGATTATGGTTGAACCCGGTTTGATTCAGGTCATTGCCTTACTGTAAACAACATGTCCTGTCTGCGCTGTGTGAGCCCTGAGCAGAGGAGCTGAGGAGTCAGAATTTCAATCTGGTCAGGTTCAGACGTGGCAGAGATGACTCACGCTGCAAAAACTGTGAAATACGGTTAGAAATGGTTGAATATTTTTCATTAATTTAATTTCCTCCATCACAGTCCCGGCTAATCTGACTAATCTGCAGGGATAAACATATACAAATTAATTTGTCATTGTGCTGTGGCAGATTTGGGGGGAAAGACATGTGGCTGTGATATTAAAAGCCTTCCATGACTTAATGCTAATTACTAAATAAATACATCACATCTGTCGGCTCAGCGGGAATCCGAGCTGCAGTTTGGCTGCGTCACAGCGCTGACTTTCTAACTTTCTACAGATTAACTGGTTCCTCAGAGCTTTTTCCACACTTACACGCCTCAACATTTCTAGAAAGTTTCAGGACAGACTGCCCCTGAAAACTTCCCAGTGTGCCTGTCCACACAGGACCTCAGAGTTAGGATGAGGGGGGTCAGGGCAGAATGGTCCTTCTGGATAATGGCAGAGTTTTTCCTGTTTATCAGTTATGTCTGTTATGATTTTAAAAAATGCATTTCAACAAATTTTGAATTCCAGAAAGACAAAAAATGAGCAGATTCTTCCTAGTGCATTGATTTTTGAAGGAACAACTACAGAAACAACTAGACAAATAAAAAATCCACCATCTCTAAATGTTAGAATATCACGATTAAAAAAAGGATCTATGATGCAGAAATGTTGATCTTACGTTAAATCTGTTCAGTTATCTCTCTGTGCTTGGTCGGGGCTCCTGTTTCATTTAGTAATGACATTTGTAGTCCATGTCCTGGACCCATCCTTGTGGTGGTTCTCGATCCACTGACTCCAGTCTCAGTCCAGTCCTTAGTCTTGAATTTGCTTTGTTAGACAAGCCTCCAAAACAGTGGTTCTCAACTAGTGGGTCAGGACCCAAAAGTGGGTCGCGGATGCAAACATGCAAACATGCACAAACAGGATCCCCATACACACACTACAGCCGTGTTTCCATCAGGGTGTCCTTTTGATTCAGTTCGGTTTGGTATGGTTCGGTACACTAAACCCCAAAATAGTTTGCGTTTCCACAGACACCCGTGCCCTCGCTTGGTGGGCGGGGTGTAAAGGCGATGAATGTGAAGTCACAGTCAGTCTGCTGGTCCAGCTGCAGAGTTATAGAAAGGATGAGTGACAGAAATCAGTATGAAATAAGCAGTAAACAGCTTTATTTCAGCTGAAAGTGCTTTTAAAAAAATAACTACATCTTAATGATGTTAACCGCTGTCAGTACAGATCCTCAGCTGATGGAATACGTGTACAGAGCCAGTTTGACTCGTAACGCTACATTAATATGTGAATATATCTAGTCTAGAACAATTTATACCACAAAATATGAAAGTTTAGAGCTGTACTGTGAGAATTTGCCACATTAAAAATAAAGTAAAAGTTCAGCTGGTGTTAAAATCAAACTAGATTAAGTCAGAAATCCGGGGTGCGCTGATCTCGTTGTAAAACAGTCTGCAGCCTGAAGTTTTACAAACATGTCCAACAACCACAGAGCATTGTTTTCACAGGTTACCTAACGTAAGACGTAGATTAATAACTAGTTACAGATGAGAATGAACGGTTCTAAGGCTTCGTATTCACAAAACGTAAACATTAATGTAGTTTCTCATCCATTGCGGATGGATCAGGCTGATGTGAGCCTTTGGGCTCTGCTTTGTGTTCTTAACCCCTTAAAGCCTGTTGTTCCAAATTTGGTACATACTTTTATGATACCTCTATCTAATCAATATGATCAATAAATTACTAAAAAAAACTTCTGAATACAATCGAAAAATGATAAAAATGCCATCAAGTGGATTATCAGTTACCAAAAACACCTAATGTATCAAATGAGATACAAAAAATATATATGATAAATGTTATGGTAATCTGGATTTTTTTGGATTTCAGTTGAAAGTGATATAAACATTTCATTTCCAAAAATTAGAATTTTCTGGCTATCATTTGTGTTTTCATGCCTTAAGGGGTTAAAATCATCCAGATAAACATCAGGAAACTTGATTTGTGGCCAGATACCAATATCCACAGACTAGGAAACAGTTTGGATCTCTGTCGAGTCCAAATATTTCCCATTTAGGCAGATATTAGTCCGTTTTTCTCCCATTTTCGCCTGCTCCTCACAGTGCAGACTTCTGTGTTTGCAGCCCAGAGGCGAGCCGCTGAGTCACGCGCTGACGTGAGGTCAGTGCAGCCCCTATTGTTGTGTGTAGCTCCACCTTTTTGGTACAGATAGGTAAGATTGGCACCCCTATGGAAGGGTGCCGAAAAGTGGGACGGTACTGGTCGGGTTTTGGGACCCTTTCCAACTTTTGTTCTATGGAAAGGCAAAAAAATGCGTGCCGTACCGCACTGAACTGAGCCGGACCACTTGGTGGAAACGACCAATAATGGAGAGATATCAGAGGGATGGCCTTGCTGCTCTCGCTGAAGTGCTGCCGTGAGCTGTTGGGGATTCAGTACCTTGCTCAAGGGCACTTTCGGCACCTCTCCGGCTACCAGGCCAAAGTCCAGAAATGGTCCGATCAGGACTTGAACTGGGGACCAGGGCCATTTCGAGCTTTGTGGAGGCCCTATACAAGATGCTGTTTGGGGCCCCCCATTATCAAACTATGATGGAGAGGTTCCTAATCCATTAGATGATCCACAAACAGTTTATCACACTTCATGATAACCACAGCTATAAAACAGCCCCAAAACCAGCTGAGACTGGAACAGTTTTCTGAGGTATGAATCAGTGTTTGATATGTGAACATACAGAGCTTAACAAATGTATTAGACCAGCTGTCATATCGGTCTCAGAGACCATCCAGCATCATGAAGTGCTTTAATGCGGCTCTTCCATTTTGAGTGAGCTCTCCACGTTTTATCATTTTGAACAGGAATGAGGAATTTCAAACTGAATTCACCCAAATTTGAGCCGGCTCACTGGGCTTCTCTGAGAAGTCAGAAATGAATCAAGCATAACATTCAACCACTAAAACTCATTTTTCTCTTCAGGAATGGCAGTAAATTTCTATAATTTGACATATTAACCCTCAGGCATCAGTTTCATTTACTCCCCTTTAAAGCCATTAAGGACAAAAACGTCCACTTCCAAAAAAACTGCTATAAAAACTTCACAGACTGATCTTTTTGTCTGCTTTTTTTGCATAAATCTCTCAAACAACTTCAGCTGTGCTCAATCTACCAAACATTCAATCATTTTGAGGATTTAACCCTTTAAATGCCAATTTGATTACTTAAAGTCGATGTTCTTTTTCTTTAAAAAAAGTGAAAAAATATGAAATCTTCCTTTAACCAAATGTTGGAAGGCTGGGGTGTTATTTTTAAATCCAGCTTGGACATGTTAAAAATTAGCCAAAATCCTGACTTTGATGCATTTTTAGTTTTTGTGTAGCATCTGATTTAAAATTTACTACCCTTTCAAGTCATTGAGAATATCAAGTGACTCCAAAGGGTTGTACATCTTAAATCTGATGCTACCCAAAAGCTAAAAATGCATCAATGTTTGACATACCCAGGACTGATTTAAAAAAACACCCCCACCCCCCCAACATTAGTTATCTGGAAAATAGTTCATGTTTTGTGTGTTTTTTAAGAAAAAATATGACCATCCTGTAATCAAACTGACATTTAAAGGGTTAAAATCCTGAAAATTATTAAATAATTGAGTGTTTTCATTAGAACTGAAGTTGATCAAAAGATTTGACCAAAAAAAGCAGAAAAAAATATGAATGTATACTATTTTTATTGCCTTTTTAGGAAGTGGACATTTTTGTCCTTAATGACTCTAAAAGTTAGTGAATTTTAAATCAGATGCTACACAAAAACTAAAAATGCATGAAAGTCAATATTTGGGCTAATGATAGACATGTCCAAGCTGGATTTAGAAATAACGCCCCAGCCATCCAACATTTGCTTAAAGGAAGATTTCACTTTTTTTCATGTAAAACAACATTGACTTTAAATAATCAAACTGGCATTTAAAGGGTTAAAATCCTCAAAAATGATTGAATGTTTGGCAGTTTTGAGCACAGCTGAAGTTGTTTAAGCGATTTCTGCAAAAAAATCAGAAAAAATATGAATCTGTCCAGTTTTTAAAGCAGTTTTTTGGAAGTGGACATTTTTGTCCTTAATGGCTTTAAAGGGTAGTAAATTTGTTTCACAGTGTTCCCTTGACCTGTTAGAGCAATTGAAATTTTAATTCAAACATTTGCCTTGAAAGAATTTTTAATGCAAATAATTAGACCATGTGCACTAACACAGCCGAAATGGTGAGCAGACAAAGAGGAAAATTTAGCCCAAACAGACAGAAATGTCCCTACAGATGCCTGAGGGTTAATCAAGAAATATTGATGTGCTTTACTATTTTTTCAGTTTTTTTGTAAATCAGTAAATTTGAAAATTCATGGATAACAATTATAATTATATTTTAGCATTAAAAATATCCTTTGGGTTAAAGAGCTTCTACATATTGGTGTATTAACCATTGCAGAAATATAAAACGTGATTTTGGTAATTACCACTACTGTTAGTAGGGCAGCTGTGGCATAAACCTTACTTTGGTTAGGGTTAGGGTGGTCTAATACATTTGTTAAGCACTGTATATAATGGGTAAAAAATTGGCAAAAATGGGTGAAATTTTGTGAAATAGGGTGAAAAATTGATATAAATTGGATAAAAATGGTTAACTGAGAAAGGAAAAACAGGCAGATATTGGCAGAAGCTGGTTCGGCTAGCAAAATGGGCATATGAAATGGTGAAATGTGGTTAAAATGGGAAAATTGGGCTGAAAAGTGTTTAAAATGGGTTAATAGAGGCAATAATGGGTCAGTAGAGGCAACATTAAGCTTAAGTAGCAAGAACTGGTAAAGAAGTGGCAAAAATGGGCAGAAAAAAGTGGAAAGAGTTTAAAATGGATAAAAATAGATGTTAAATGGTAAAAATGTGGTAAAATTGGTGGAAAAAAATGATGAAAAGGAAAAAAGACAGTTAGTCAACATTGTAATTTTTAAAATATTCTTAGTATTTTTAGGTTATCTGGAGACCCCATCTACATGTCTCGCGACCCCCATGGGGGTACCGACCCCAAGGTTGAGAACCACTGATCTAAATAACCTCCTGGAGCGTCTCCATGTTTGTAGTTTACATCCTACACATCTACAGCCTGAGCCCCCTCATGTGCCCTCTACAGGCGTGTTCCTAAAACCTAAAGTTAGTGATGAACCTCAGAGTTCAGTCATGCAGCCTCTGAGCCAAGGTGTGCATTTATAAAACGTCCGCAGACATAAATGTGGCAGCAAACATCCTGTTTTTGGACTCAAATGAAAGACAGGGTTTGATTCTGAGGTATAAAAACAGTTTCAGCTTTGACCTTTTTACCAGCTGCTGAATATGAGGAGTAACAGAGAGATTCACTGGTAAAAACACAAAGATATGGATCGATACCAACCTGATCTGTCTGCACTGAGAGGTGGAGTTTGAGGGCAGGTTCACTGTTTTAAACTTTGAGAATCTTTAAAACAAGTTTAATTCATGAATTTTTGTTTAAAATCAATCAATATGGTTCCTATGTTTAGACGACCCATCCTTCCTTTTCTTTTCACATCCCCTGATTCTTCCTCACTTTGCTTTCATTACGACAAAGCCAATCAGAGTCTGGACTAGACCTGGTCAGTGAACCTCACTAACAGCTGATAAATGAAACTGAACAGGATGCTAACACCTGTGTTTGCTGAAAAGTCAAAGACCTTTTACCATGGTTGCATTTCTATACTTCATCAGGATGATGAGTTGTGAATCTCTGGGCTGAGATCGAGGAAATAAATCTGGAGGTCGTGAAACTTCCTGATCCAAATATTTGGTTGCTTTGGAAACAACTAAAAGTTCCTCTCTATGGAGAAAGAAAGTGTTTTCTAGTCTGCAGAAAAGACTGATTTTAAGACTCGCTGCAAACAGCTTGTTAAGGTTAAGGTTGTGCTGAGGCATTGTGGGTATTTTGTCATGATTGGAAAGTGTGTTTGACATTGTATTGGTGAATTGAGGAGTACATCCACAGAGCTGTGCTGGGATCAATAAGTCGACACTATCAGTCTTTGCTCCCACACAGATTGATGAGCTGCTTCACCTTGAACGAACCGTCTCCTCTTCTTCTTTCTCCTTCATTTTCTGTTTTTCTCCTATTTTTCTTCCTCCTGTTCTTCCTGTTTCTCTCGTAGTATTCCTCTACCCCCTCATTTTCCTTGTGTCTTCCTTCTAGTCAAATTTTCAACTATTTTGTTGCTGAATGGGTCTACAGTTTTAGTTGGTAGAGGAGACTCTGCTCTAAAGGTGCTCCCTGGGTTAGTCAGCGGATTTTCCAGGAAGTGCATGGTTAGAAACCTTAATATAGATATATTCATGACAATGCACATTAATATAATAAAATAAGATCAAAACCCATAGTAGCATGAATCTGAATATGAGGGTGCAACAAGCTTTCTGCTATAAAGGAGGAGGCTGGGGTGAAGGAGGTGGAGCTTTAGTCTATAAAGGAGGAGGCTGGGGTGGAGGAGGTGAAGCTTTAGTCTATAAAGGAGGAGGCTGGGGTGGAGGAGGTGGAGCTTTAGTCTATTAAGGAGGAGGCTGGGGTGGAGGAGGTGGAGCTTTAGTCTATAAAGGAGGAGGCTGGGGTGGAGGAGGTGGAGCTTTAGTCTATAAAGGAGGAGGCTGGGGTGGAGGAGGTGGAGCTTTAGTCTATAAAGGAGGAGGCTGGGGTGGAGGAGGTGGAGCTTTAGTCTATAATGAGGAGGCTGGAGTGGAGGATGTGGAGCTTTAGTCAATAAGTATGAGGCTGGGTGGAGGAGGTGGAGCTTTAGTCTATAAAGGGGGAGGCTGGGGTGGAGGAGGTGAAGCTTTAGTCTATAAAGGAGGAGGCTGGGGTGGAGGAGGTGAAGCTTTAGTCTATAAAGGAGGAGGCTGGGGTGGAGGAGGTGGAGCTTTAGTCTATAAAGGAGGAGGCTGGGGTGGAGGAGGTGAAGCTTTAGTCTATAAAGGAGGAGGCTGGGCTGGAGGAGGTGGAGCTTTAGTCTATTAAGGAGGAGGCTGGGGTGGAGGAGGTGGAGCTTTAGTCTATAAAGGAGGAGGCTGGGGTGGAGGAGGTGAATCTTTAGTCTATAAAGGAGGAGGCTGGGGTGGAGGAGGTGGAGCTTTAGTCTATTAAGGAGGAGGCTGGGGTGGAGGAGGTGGAGCTTTAGTCTATAAAGGAGGAGGCTGGGGTGGAGGAGGTGGAGCTTTAGTCTATAAAGGAGGAGGCTGGGGTGGAGGAGGTGGAGCTTTAGTCTATGAAGGAGGAGGCTGGGGTGGAGGAGGTGGAGCTTTAGTCTATAAAGGAGGAGGCTGGGGTGGAGGAGGTGGAGCTTTAGTCTATAAAGGAGGAGGCTGGGGTGGAGGAGGTGGAGCTTTAGTCTATTAAGGAGGAGGCTGGGGTGGAGGAGGTGGAGCTTTAGTCTATAAAGGAGGAGGCTGGGGTGGAGGAGGTGAATCTTTAGTCTATAAAGGAGGAGGCTGGGGTGGAGGAGGTGGAGCTTTTCCAGCAGCAGCAGTGTTTTGCTTCAGGATTAATGAAGCAGGGATTCGTAGTCCAGTCCTCTTTCTCATTGGTAAAGTGTCAGAGAAAGAGGGACTCCGTGTGCAGGGTTTCCCTCATGGGGTTCAAATCAGCAGTTTAATCAGCAGCTGCTGATGAACGCTGGCTCCACCGAAGATGTGAAATAGTTAACAGACACCGTAGTTTCACCACAAAACATGACACTGTAGACTCCACTCCATCTGATGCTTAGCGTTAGACTGGTGATGTTAGGCTTGCATGCAGCTGCTGGGTCATAGAAACCCATTCATGAAGCTCCTGCTGCAGTTTTTGTGTTTACATTAATGTTAGAGGACGTTCAGAACTCTTCAGCCATGGAATCAGCAGAGACTGGGAGACTTTTACCTCCCTCCCCCTCTCCCTTCTCCTCCTCCCTCTCTTTCCCTCCCTCCTAAACTATCTCCCTCCCCCTCTCTCTCCTCCTCTGCCTCCCTGTGCCCGTGATGCTAAATCCTCACCTTCATCTTCGTGCCTGCTCTGGTTTTAGCCTGCAGTTACAGAGAGTATAGATCAGGTGATGCTGGGTGGAGGGTGGGTGGAGCTCTGCAGCGCCAGGGTCAGAGGGCGCGGGTGTGGAGTCCCTGAAGCCTGGCGGCGTGCGTTGGCTGGCGGTCTGCGTGTCTTCGGGGCAGAGAAAGCCTGTGAGCTGCAGAGGAGTGACTCAGAGCTCCTGAGAAATGTGCTGCCGACTGAAACCACGATACAAGAAGAAGAAAAAAAGATGAAAACAAGCAGACAGAAACACTTAAACCTCTGCTGAGGGAGAGACACGCTCAATGAGATGTGTTGGCGGGCTGAAAAATTAAAGCCACAGAAAATAACGTTCAACTTTTTGATTTTCATTAGCATGTGCACATTTTGGTTAACCTCCCACAGCTCTTCTTCTTCTGATAGTCTGAACTCTGGCAACACAAAACCTTCAATAACTTAACCTAGAGTCAACCTGAATTACTCTTCTAAAGCTAATATTAACAGCAGCCTTGGATTTTTAGGCTATATGAAGGCGCAGCGCTGCGTTGGCTGTGGTGTTGATACACGTGCATGCGGGACATACCAACATACTCTCCAGGAATGCCCGTTTGAATTATGGATCAATAATTTAAGAAGCTTTCCAAGAGCTGAAACTGCACAACACGGTCCCTTCAATCTGCCTACACATAACACGACTTTACACTTTCATACTGCGTGAAATGCAAACGCCAAAGTCAAGCTTTACGTGCAAGTGGGACGCCAATACGTTCCTTTTTTAGGACGCAGGATCCCTAAATATAAGAAGCATTACCTGCAAAGTTAACATGATCCACAGGATGGTTTACGTCACGACACGCTCAGATTTAGTTCAGCTACAGCTCCAGTCCTGATTGGTCAATGGGCTTTCAGTGAGTCCTGGTTTAGTCCAAATCTAAGGACTGCATCCTTCACAGAACAGATCTAAAGGTTGATTTTGCACAACGGCACATTTAAGGCTGTCGGATTATGAAGACTCCATCAAAAGCAGCTAGCAAACACATCCTTCCTCCCCTAATCCATCTGCTGCATCCTGTCCTCCTCAGCATCCACAGATTCAGGTTTGTTAAGCATTAAAACCTGATGTTACAGGTGTGACTGTCAGTTGGCACAGGGGTTAAAGTTCACAGAGGTCAGGCCTCGGTTTGAGAGGATCAGGAAGTCCTGGATTCTTCTTTCTAGGTTTCTCTTATATAGTCATGGACGAAAGTATTGGCGCCCCTGGAATTTTTCCAGAAAATTCACCATTTCTCCCAGAAATTGTTGCAGTTACAAATGTTTTGGTATACATGTGTTTATTTCCTTTATGTTCATTGGAACAACACAAAACATCTGAAAAAAAAAGACAAAATTGACATAATTTTACCCAAAACTCAAAAAATGGGCCGGACAAAATTATTGGCACCCTCAACTTAATATTTGGTTGCACACCCTTGGAAAAAATAACTGAAACCAATCACTTCCTCTAATCATCAACAAGCTTCTTACACCTCTCAGCTGGAATTTTGGACCACTCTTCTTTTGCAAACTGCTCCAGGTCTCTCAGATTTGAAGGGTGCTTCTTCAACAGCAGTTCTGAGATCTCTCCATAGGTGTTCAGTGGGATTTAGATCCGGACTCATTGCTGGCCACTTCAGAACTCTCCAGCTTTGTCTCCAACCATTTCTTGGTGTTTTTTGAGGTATGTTTGGGGTCATTGTCCTGCTGGAACACCCATGACCTCTGACCCAGACCCAGCTTTCTGACACTAGGCCCTACATTGCGGCCCAAAATCTTTTGATAGTCTCCAGATTTCATGATTCCTTGCACAGTCAAGGCACCCAGTGCCAGAGGCAGCAAAATAACCCCAAAACACCCTTGAACCTCCACCATGTTTGACTGTAGGTACTGTGTTCTTTTCTTTGTAGGCCTCATTCTGTTTTCTGTAAACAGTAGAATGACGTGCTTTTCCAAAAGCTCTACCTTAGTCTCATCTGTCCACTAAATGTTCTCCCAGAAGGATTGAGGCTTACTCAGGTACATTATTACAAACTCCAGTCTGGCTTTTTTATGTCTCTTTGTCAGCAGTGGGGTTCTCCTCAGTCTCCTGCCATAGCGCTTCATCTCATTCAGATGACCACGTATGGTCCCAGCTGACACTTTTGCACCCTGAGTCTGCAGGACAGCCTGAATCTGTGTGGAAGTTGACTGAGGATGTTTATCCACCATTCCAACTATCCTGTGTTGCGTTCTTTTGTCAGTTGTTCTCTTCCGTCCACGTCCAGGGAGATTAGCCACAGCTCCATGGTTATAAACTTCTTGATTATTTTACGCACTGTGGACAAAGGAAGCTCTAGATCTCTGGAGATGGTCTTTAACCTTGAGATTGTTCATATTTTTCCACAACTTTGCTTCTTAAGTCCTCAGACGATTCTGGGCTCTTCTTTCTCTCCTCCATGCTTGGTGTGACACACACAGACACACAACACAAAGGCTGAGTCAACTTTTAGATATTCTAACTGTCTTCAGGTGTGATTTCTAGATTACCAGCACCTGTTACTGCCACAGGTGAGTTTAAATGAGCATCACATGCTGGAAATAAAATGGTTTACCCACAGTTTTAAAAGGGGGACAATCATTTTGTCTGGACCATTTTTGAGTTTTGGGTAAAATTATGTCAATTTTGTCTTTTTTCTTCAGATGTTTTGTGTTGTTCCAATGAACATAAAGGAAATAAACACATGTATACCAAAAACATTTGTGACTGCAACAATTTCTGGGAGAAATGGTGAATTTTCTGGAAAAATTCCAGGGGTGCCAGTACTTTCGTCCATGACTGTAGATGAACTGGTAGAAGTTCAAACTTTTGTTTACAGGAGCTTTCACAGCTAACTTGTTTAGTTCTATTGAAATGAACCCCAGTTTGTTCTCTGGTCAGTTCAGATCGATTGTTCTGGTCTGAAAGCTGACCCCTGAACTCTGGTATGGACCAGACAACTAGACCCAGGCAGCTTGGTCTCAGTCGGCTTTTATTCAAACTCTGGTGCCATTTGTTTGTGGTGAGAATAATCAGCAGTTCCTATTAGATTGTCTCTGTCCTGACATCTCTGTCTCCTCCTCAGCTGTCCCACTCCGGGCTGTGACGGCAGCGGTCATGTCAGCGGGAAGTACGCCAGACATCGCAGGTAGGAAAAACTCCACCTTTTCACAGCGCTGATGATGAGAGTCCAAGAATGTCAAAGTGGTCCAAGAATGTCAAAGTCTCAAAGAAAGACCAGAAGAGTCTCATAGCTGTGGGTCACATCTGTGGGGAATTCAGTTCTGATTTTTGGTCTTTCTGGCTGCTTTACATCCACTTCTGTGCGTGGAAGAAGACGTTTATTTAGCAGTGAGAAGCTCTAGGGTTTAACAGTATTACACAGTAGAGTTCCTTTATTTAAGACGACCTCTAAAGGTACTTTCACACTAGGGACATGGTCCTGGATCCGAGTGCACTTGAGCCCAAAGTCCGGTTAGTTTTGATTGTGTGAATGCAAACAAACCGGCCCGGGCCCACTTGGGGATGTGGTCTCAGGGGCTTTCACATGAGGCCCAGTTATTTCGAACCGCACCGTTTGAAAAAACTGGGCCTCATGTGAAAGCGCCCCTAAGCTCACGTTGCTTTTTTTTTTTTATCTCCACGTGTTCATTTAAGAATGTGGTCTGAAATGTTAGATAATAACAGAGTCTGAGGTTTCCATCCATTCACAGCTCCATGTTTTATAACAGATCAGGATTTAGAAATCGGCCTCTCTGATTGGCTGTTATCATGGCTCTGTGTGAGAAGAAAAGTTTACTGAAATATTTGATGTAGAGCAGAACGTCTGCTGCACAAAAATGTGTTTTAAACACGTTTGAGGGAAACTGAGATTACAGAAGGAACTTCTGGATTAGTTTGGATTCGTTGCCCGGCCCTAGCTCCGACTTTCACAAAGACAGAAATTTCTCTGTGTTCAGTTCCTCATGGAGCTGAAGAGTTTGCTGACTATTATCGGGTTCTGGTGTTGAAATGTCCTATTTCTTATTGCCCCATCTTTTTACCACATTTTCACCCATTTCTAACACTTTTAAACATTTTTGCCCAGATTTACCTGATTGCCACTTTTGCCCATTTTTGCAACATCTTTTTGCAACTTTTTTCCTACCAAAGCCTGCCATTTGCCAATGTTTGTCCACATCTCATCATTTTTTTCAAGTTGAAAAAAAAAAAAAACTTTTATCCACTTTGCCTTTTTTCACTTATTTCTCTTACTTTTTTTAACCACCTTTTGCCCCTTTTTGCTAATTTCTGCAAAATCTTTTGTACCTTTGTGCCTACTTTAGCTGCTTTTTGCCCCTTTTTGCCTCTTCCTCCTGCATGTAACCCATTTTTACTGTTTTACCCCCACTTTTGCTACTTTCTGGCCTTTTTCCACCACTTGTCACCCTTTTTGCCAATTTTTGGGCTCGTTTTGCTCATTTATGCCACTATTCATTCATTTTGCATTGGGTTATTTGCACCTTTTCTTTCTATAGCCATCCTTTTGCAAATGTTTTGCCACTCTTTGCCCATTTTTTTCCAGTTTTTAAAAACTATTGACCACTTTTGTTCCATTTGCACTTGTTCACCTGTTCCTCTCATTTTCTTTAACCACCTTTTTTCCCATTTTTTTGCCCATTTAGGCAACATCTTTGTGGAACTTTGTGCCTACTTTAGCTACTTTTTGTCCCTTTTGCCACTTTTCACCCATTTTGCATTGTTTTTTTTTTTTTTTTTTTTTTTTTTTGACACTTTTTGAACATTATTCCCACTTTATTCTGCACATTAACCCATTTTCCCATTTTTTGGCCACTTTTAACCTGTTGATGCTTTTTTTTTTTTTTTTACTATTTTAACTAATTCTTACCAATTTTCACCCATTTTTGTCTCTTATTATTCTAATTATTCTTTTTTTCACTATGTTTCCAGAAAAAGTTGTCTCAGTTTCTTCTATTTTATTTTCTGGCATTTGTGCACACGGTAGCTATGAAGTCTATTATTAATAGTCTAAATAATAGTCTACATTATTTTCCTAACAGTTTGGTGCATCCAGGTTAAAGATAAAATATGGTTTTGTTGACCTCCATGGCCCTAGAAAGCGCTCACTTTACCCCCCCCTTAATGGGCTTCCAGCTTTGGCTCAGCCTCTACACTAGGGTTCAAACCCCAGATGGGCTTAGAGTCAAAAGTGAGCACACTTGCTGTATGTTGCTGTTATTACAGCCGTCAGACTCAGCGAAGACGCTGGTTTAACCTGAGAACTGTGATTATTCGCAGCACTCTCACACATTTAAAGGCCGAATCTGCCTTTTTTGGGACAGTTTTACCCGGCATCGTCCCGTCTTTACTGAAATAAAACTGAGTAAATGTGACAGAGAGAAGGGTGTTGAGATGGAAGTTTAATCTGCTTTACGGAAAACTGAACTCATTTAAGAGCCAGACAAACCAGATCCCTGTTCAGTCTTTTAGGGTGGTCTGAAAACAAATGAAACATATAAATGAAGGGGGCGAGATGGCTTCAGCCCTCCCTGGCAGGCTTCAAACGCTCCTCTAGCTGCTGGAAAAGCGAAACGTCCCGACAGTCATTCATGTCACGGTTTAAAACGTCCCGGATCGGCGCCGTTTGCAGGTCGCTGCCTCCGGCTCAGTGGATCCAGCGCTCAGTCACAGGGCTGCAGATAGAAAAAGCAATCAAGCCGAGCGTGGAGCTGTGAAGCGCTCGGGTCACACACACCGACGGCTGTCCGTCCTGCAGCCTGGGGGGTCAAAGAGCCGCGTGGTTTCTGCTTCACATCTCTGATGCTTCTGGAAACGGTGAATTACCTCCAAACACAGAGGGCTGCTGCAGAGACGCTCTCTTTGACTTAGCATGTGTTCAGTGTTAAAATCAGCGAAATGAACTCAAAGCTGAACATCTGAGCCACTGGATTTGGTCTTTTCTTTTATTTTAATACTCTAATACAGCTGCACAAACCCTAATCATCCTTCAATAGAACAGGTGAGGTAGAAATCCCAGCTGCACTGCAGTAGAAGTTGATCAGAGGAATTTTCACTCAGAGATCGTCTCATTTGCCTGAAACTGAGGCTGCGGAGGAGGACATTTAAGTATTTTTTTTATTTTTCTGGGCATTTTCATTTCAAACAAAGCATCCATTATGAAATCAAAGCGCTCCGATGTGTTTTCAGGTCATGTTTCTGGTATCCGTGCTGTTGTTTTCCAGCGTAGAGGCTTGTGTGGGAGGCTGGCATAAAGAGGTTGTACGGCTCAGGACAGCGGTGGTTTGGCGCCCGAGGTAACGCAGAGATAATGAGAAGGGCAGGATGGCGAATCGCTGGCAGAGCAGACTGATGATGCTTTGAAGGGCACAGAGAAACCCAGGAAAACCCAGCACCACACACGCAGAGGCAAACAATAGAATAACGACATTTACGGCGTGCCAGCCTCAGACAGAGCTGCAGACCGTGTCCACGCTTTTCAGTCATTTTAATCACAGACATGCTATTAATGCACCGCTACAAAAACAAGCTAACAGGCTCTGCTGAGTGAGAAAAGGGGCAGAAAATAAAAAGGGAGGGGTTCAAGCCTGACCTGGTTAGATAGGGCACATTAAAGCTAGCCTTCTGGTGTTAGCATGTGCCTGCCTGTCAATCAAAAGAGACGCACCAACCAGTGAGCAGAGAGGTTTTTCCTAAATATAATCAAAACCATTGTGGTGCAAAAGTTCACCCCCATACAGTGAGAGCACATGAAGACACAAGCTGATGAGACACGTTTGGTGTTTTGAACCAGGCTGTAAACCAGTTTATTTCTAGTATAAAACCAGGCTGTAAACCAGTTTATTTCTAGTATAAAACCAGGCTGTAAACCAGTTTATTTCTAGTATAAAACCAGGCTGTAAACCAGTTTATTTCTAGTATAAAACCAGGCTGTAAACCAGTTTATTTCTAGTATAAAACCAGGCTGTAAACCAGTTTATTTCTATTGTAAAACCAGGCTGTAAACCAGTTTATTTCTAGTGTAAAACCAGGCTGTAAACCAGTTTATTTGTAGTGTAAAACCAGGCTGTAAACCAGTTTATTTCTAGTATAAAACCAGGCTGTAAACCAGTTTATTTCTAGTATAAAACCAGGCTGTAAACCAGTTTATTTCTAGTGTAAAACCAGGCTGTAAACCAGTTTATTTCTAGTGTAAAACCAGGCTGTAAACCAGTTTATTTGTAGTGTAAAACCAGGCTGTAAACCAGTTTATTTGTAGTGTAAAACCAGGCTGTAAACCAGTTTATTTCTAGTATAAAACCAGGCTGTTAACCAGTTTATTTGTAGTGTAAAACCAGGCTGTAAACCAGTTTATTTGTAGTGTAAAACCAGGCTGTTAACCAGTTTATTTCTAGTGTAAAACCAGGCTGTAAACCAGTTTATTTGTAGTGTAAAACCAGGCTGTTAACCAGTTTATTTCTAGTATAAAACCAGGCTGTAAACCAGTTTATTTCTAGTATAAAACCAGGCTGTAAACCAGTTTATTTCTAGTATAAAACCAGGCTGTAAACCAGTTTATTTCTAGTATAAAACCAGGCTGTAAACCAGTTTATTTCTAGTATAAAACCAGGCTGTAAACCAGTTTATTTCTAGTATAAAACCAGGCTGTAAACCAGTTTATTTCTAGTATAAAACCAGGCTGTAAACCAGTTTATTTCTAGTATAAAACCAGGCTGTTAACCAGTTTATTTCTAGTGTAAAACCAGGCTGTAAACCAGTTTATTTGTAGTGTAAAACCAGGCTGTAAAACCAGTTTATTTCTAGTATAAAACCAGGCTGTAAACCAGTTTATTTCTAGTGTAAAACCAGGCTGTAAACCAGTTTATTTGTAGTGTAAAACCAGGCTGTAAACCAGTTTATTTCTAGTATAAAACCAGGCTGTTAACCAGTTTATTTCTAGTGTAAAACCAGGCTGTAAACCAGTTTATTTGTAGTGTAAAACCAGGCTGTAAACCAGTTTATTTCTAGTATAAAACCAGGCTGTTAACCAGTTTATTTGTAGTGTAAAACCAGGCTGTAAACCAGTTTATTTGTAGTGTAAAACCAGGCTGTTAACCAGTTTATTTCTAGTATAAAACCAGGCTGTTAACCAGTTTATTTCTAGTGTAAAACCAGGCTGTAAACCAGTTTATTTGTAGTGTAAAACCAGGCTGTAAACCAGTTTATTTCTAGTATAAAGCCAGGCTGTAAACCAGTTTATTTCTAGTATAAAACCAGGCTGTAAACCAGTTTATTTCTAGTTTAAAACCAGGCTGTAAACCAGTTTATTTCTAGTGTAAAACCAGGCTGTAAACCAGTTTATTTCTAGTGTAAAACCAGGCTGTAAACCAGTTTATTTCTAGTATAAAACCAGGCTGTAAACCAGTTTATTTCTAGTATAAAACCAGGCTGTTAACCAGTTTATTTCTAGTATAAAACCAGGCTGTAAACCAGTTTATTTCTAGTGTAAAACCAGGCTGTAAACCAGTTTATTTCTAGTGTAAAACCAGGCTGTTAACCAGTTTATTTCTAGTATAAAACCAGGCTGTAAACCAGTTTATTTCTAGTTTAAAACCAGGCTGTAAACCAGTTTATTTCTAGTTTAAAACCAGGCTGTAAACCAGTTTATTTCTAGTATAAAACCAGGCTGTAAACCAGTTTATTTCTAGTGTAAAACCAGGCTGTAAACCAGTTTATTTCTAGTATAAAACCAGGCTGTAAACCAGTTTATTTCTAGTATAAAACCAGGCTGTTAACCAGTTTATTTCTAGTATAAAACCAGGCTGTAAACCAGTTTATGTGTAGTGTAAAACCAGGCTGTAAACCAGTTTATGTGTAGTGTAAAACCAGGCTGTAAACCAGTTTATTTCTAGTATAAAACCAGGCTGTAAACCAGTTTATTTCTAGTATAAAACCAGGCTGTTAAATAGTTTATTCCTAGTATAAAACCAGGCTGTAAACCAGTTTATTTCTAGTATAAAACCAGGCTGTAAACCAGTTTATTTCTAGTATAAAATCAGGCTGTAAACCAGTTTATTTCTAGTATAAAACCAGGCTGTTAACCAGTTTATTTCTAGTATAAAACCAGGCTGTAAACCAGTTTATTTCTAGTATAAAACCAGGCTATTAACCAGTTTATTTCTAGTATAAAACCAGGCTGTAAACCAGTTTATTTCTAGTATAAAACCAGGCTGTAAACCAGTTTATTTCTAGTATAAAACCAGGCTGTAAACCAGTTTATTTCTAGTATAAAACCAGGCTGTTAAATAGTTTATTCCTAGTATAAAACCAGGCTGTAAACCAGTTTATTTCTAGTATAAAACCAGGCTGTTAAATAGTTTATTTCTAGTATAAAACCAGGCTGTAAACCAGTTTATTTCTAGTATAAAATCAGGCTGTAAACCAGTTTATTTCTAGTATAAAACCAGGCTGTTAACCAGTTTATTTCTAGTATAAAACCAGGCTGTAAACCAGTTTATTTCTAGTATAAAACCAGGCTATTAACCAGTTTATTTCTAGTATAAAACCAGGCTGTAAACCAGTTTATTTCTAGTATAAAACCAGGCTGTAAACCAGTTTATTTCTAGTATAAAACCAGGCTGTTAACCAGTTTCTTTCTAGTATAAAACCAGGCTGTTAACCAGTTTATTTCTAGTATAAAACCAGGCTGTTAACCAGTTTCTTTCTAGTATAAAACCAGGCTGTTAACCAGTTTATTTCTAGTATAAAACCAGGCTGTTAACCAGTTTCTTTCTAGTATAAAACCAGGCTGTTAACCAGTTTCTTTCTAGTGTAAAACCAGGCTGTAAACCAGTTTATTTCTAGTATAAAACCAGGCTGTTAACCAGTTTATTTCTAGTATAAAACCAGGCTGTAAACCAGTTTATTTCTAGTATAAAACCAGGCTGTAAACCAGTTTATTTCTAGTATAAAACCAGGCTGTTAACCAGTTTATTTCTAGTATAAAACCAGGCTGTTAACCAGTTTATTTCTAGTGTAAAACCAGGCAGTAAACCAGTTTATTTCTAGTATAAAACCAGGCTGTAAACCAGTTTATTTCTAGTATAAAACCAGGCTGTAAACCAGTTTATTTCTACTACAATTATACTACAGTCACTCAGTTGTGCTCTAACTACAACCACCGCTTCCTCGTCTCCTCGACCGGGGGCGGGTCTTTCAAAACTCACTCTCTCCAAAACTTTGAATAGAAACACGCCCACAAATGCTGCTGGGATTGAAGTTACTCATGTGCGCCATCTCCTGGTCCAAAGTAGTAACAACATTAGGCATTATATTTGCAGCTACAGCCTGTTTTATTCAGCAATGTCGCAATTTTGCGACTTTGGCGCTTATAGAGTTAACCCTTTTTGTCCACTTATAACCCCTTTCTGCCACGTTTCTGACACTTTCAACATGTTTTTGCTACTTTTAACCCATTTCTGCTACTTTTGTCAGTTTTTGCCTACTTTTGCTATCATTTGGAGATTTTTTGCCATTTTTTCATCACTTTTAACCCCTTTTTACCGTCTTTTAGCAAATTTAACCCTTATTGGCCACTTTTCTGCCACTTGTCACCTATTTTGCTACCTTTTTGACACTTTCAACCCATTTTTGCCACTTTCTCGCCAGTTTTTGCTCCCTTTGCCTTTGTTTGGCCACTTTTTGCCCATGTTTTCCCATTTTTAAAATCTCTTTTAACCCATTTTTACCACCTTTATACAACGTTTAAGCCTTTTTGACCACTTAAACTCATTTCTGCCATCTTTTTGACACTTTCAACATGTTTTTGCCACTTATAACCCATTTTTTTGGCCCCAATGCAAATTTGTTATCCATTTTTGACTCTGTCTTGCCACTTTTTTGCTCAATTTTGCCATGATTTCCATCACTTTTAACCATTTTTTGCCACCCTCTGTTGGCTGGGCCCCAGAAACCCCTCCCCTTTATCCCCCTTATGGGCCGTCTTGACTGTTACATTAGTATGTTTTGTATTGATTTGAATATGGTGTGCTTTGAGATTTTGGTTTAAGCTTTGGTGAAAAAAGATTGAAAAGCACTGCTCTAGACTCAAACGTTCATGCTGTCAGGTCTTAAATCTGAAGGAAGAGTCAACGTCAGATTAAGTGTGTAGTTTATGAGCGGTTTGGTTTAATTGAACCCTCTCTTTTGGAGGTTAAACTTCTCCACAGCAGAGCCACAGCGAGCCAAGAGACCATCACTTGATAAATAAACCATGAGAAGTTATTAACCAATTAACAATCAATCAATCTGGCTGAGGAGCTTCCACCAGAGAGCGTTTGTCCCTCTTTAATGACAGGATGAAATTATGATCATGAGGACCGATCGTTTACTGAGAGAACGCAGCAGCACACAATCAAAGCTGTAGCAGCGACGCTAGCTCAGGGACGACCTCCATGGCCCTGTGAGAGACGTGGAGGCCACACTAGTGTGCCTTGCCACAACGTTTGAGAATCGCTGGTCTAGAGCATGAATCCAAAAGAAAAGAAAATGTCCATTTTTAAACTGTTCTACCCTAAGAAGTTACCAGTCTACAGGATTTATATTTGTATTTATTGATAATTTTACTGACATTTTAGAATCTAATAGTTTGAAATAACATGTTTACAGAGACGCTGCTTTAGACCGCTGCTGCTCAAAGATGTTCCATCTTTCATAAACTGTCCTCCTCTGCAGATTGAGGTCTTATAAAATGACACATAAAGTTTAGTGTTTTCTGAGGACGTTAAGGACTTTTCTTCCATGTCTTCCTTAAAAGCTCCTCAAACCCGATCTGTCTGCAGGACTGTTGGTCTGTCATCATCTCTGATCAACAGTCCTGCAGACGGACGGCAGTGACAGAGAAGGACAGACAGACACAACCAGACTCAGACAGTTAGAAAATAGAGAAGTAGGTCGTCTGATGAACTCTCTCTGGGGAGAAAGGCGGTTCATTCTTTAATTGGTTAATCATGGGCTGATCACATGACTGTACAGTACACACAGATGTCATTGTACAAAGACAAAGCAGTGAGGCAAACACAGCATCCACCCAATGTCCAGGGTTCTTCGTGGTGACATATCCTACTCCTTTTCCTCCTGTAACTCCGCCCCCTGTGGTCTCAGATCATTTCAGAGAGTGGGGTGGTATCTGCAGGTAACCAGGTAATAACGTCAAAATGTTCATGATGCAGTTTTAAACTTGTGGTTCCCCATCTCTAACGTCTGCTTGACTCTGGGTTATGCATTTATTATGACAACCAACATGTAGTTAAGGAGCTGCACGCTGGTCAGAGCCTTCCTGAGCAGACTTGGCATATTCTACCCATGCATGCTTTGCTGAGATGTTTCTACACTTTAACTGGAGTCCACCTGAGCTGAATTAACCTGGTTGGACATGATAATAAAGCCACGCCCCTCTCCATAGAAGGCCTCACAGCTGACAATGATCACAGCATGGCACAGGGAGGAAAGGGTACTGGTTACCCGGGCCCACAAAGGGAGGGGCCCTGCAATGAAAAATGTATTTTTATTTATTTTTTTCTCAGTAATTAGTGACATTATTAACTCACTGAGTGCCATCACTGTAAAAAGCAACATCCATTTTACTCATAAACATTGAGTTGAAATTACTCAGTTCTTCTTAACCTGTTCTAAATACTTATTATAAACAAGTTAATTGTACTTCTTGGCAATAACAGCAAAAGGGCTTGATTTACTTAAGTTTACTTAGTTTAAAAAAAATTAAGTAAAAAGGGGGTATGATTAAGTTGTGTTAACTTAAAAATCCAAAACAGCGATTTGTACTCTATTTTTATGAGCTGATAGAACTTATTTCAGTTTTAAGTGAACAGTACTCAAACAATTTAAGTATTATTTTGTTATAACTCATATTATTTGAGTTTTGGCAAATCTGCAATTTTCCCAGAATGCCTTTGGGAACTAAACCTTTATGCACTCTGTTTGCTGCAGCTGTCTTTGCCAGGACACTTTTGAAAAAGAGATTTTTAATCTCAATGAGGTTTTCTCCTGGTTAAAAAAAAAAAGTGAAATAAGATAAATAAATAAAATGCACCACGAGTGAAGTTGCTGTCTCAATTAAAGATGTCCCGCCCATAGGGGGCACTACTAATGTTATCAGCATCAGTGGAAGTAGTATGGCACACTGCCATTGATGAAGTGGGTCACCAACAGCCATTGTTGCAAATGGTGGCACAAGATAGTCCACCTTAGGTGAAATGATGACTTACAAAACTTTTATACTAGCTGATGTTCTAAGGTAATCAGTTATCTAAGATATTTTGAGTGCTTATAACTTATCAGTGTTTACAATGCTCTAAAAATATTAAGTATTACACACTCAAAGTAGATGATTTAGGCTAAGTCCTGCAAACTTAAATTAACATTTGAATCTCAGTTGTGAAAACTTAAAATAATTGATTTTAAACTAGTAGATAATACTTAAATAGTTCAAGTAGAACAAGTACTGCACACTACTAACAAACAAGTTTTTTTAACTCACAAAAGTCAAGTGTAGTTTACTTGTTATTTTTGAGGCAACAACTTTCCGTAATTTTTTTAAGTAAGCTCAACTAATTTTGTCTTACAGTGATAGACGTATATATACGTTAAAGTGTTTTTTCAGTGGCTGACACAAGGGGGCGCTCTCATGCTCCCTGTGAGTAATTTTGGGGCTTCTGGGATACGTAGTCAGAACGCTACAGTCAGAAGTGACGGTAGATCAAACGTCAGAGGTGGAGACCCTGGGGTCAAAGAGCAGAGCGGTTGTTATGGAGGTAATCTAAGCTAAAAGTTCTAACTTAGACGCTGGAAGAAACTTTAAACTTTTGCCTGAGAAATCGCTTACTCACTGAAACCGACACTGAACTTAACGACAGCGAATCCAGGGATCAGCGCTTTAATTCATCTGTCTATGTGGTCAAGAGGCTAAAGACTGCCGCCAGGTTCCCCCCCGTGTGTCAGAGAAATAAGGCAGCCTCTCGCCAGCTGGATGCATACAGCGACAAGCAGGAGAGGACGTGGGCGTATCAGGGGTCCCGTGGAGGTCGTCCAGTTCCAGAGTGTGAATGACAGTGACTGGAAGCATTGTGATTTATTTTACAATGAAATCACATTTGTAAAACAATTTTCAGATGTCTTTTATGTCATCGAAGGCTAAATTATAAAATTCAAATCATTGTTCTGCTTGACAGACTCTTTCACAAAAATGTATTTTTCTCAGCTTTCTAGAAAAAAAGTGTTTTTTTTGGTGAAACTAGCCTCTATTCAACTTCAGATAAATCAAGAACAGAACAAGCTGCAAACAAACGTTTTTTTCCATGATGAAACAGAGAGTTTCTTCTTTCATTTGAGCTTTTTGGTGTTTTCAGAGTCATAGTACAAAATATTTTGTGGGTCTTGAAAAATGACTCAAAATGGCCAAAAACGCTGGCACAAGCCACTTTCCGTTTTATAAAAGGGCTGGCACTCAAGGAGTTAAATCAAAAGTGACTAAAGCAGTGATCCTCAGTGCCCATTTAAGCTGCCCTGTGCAGTTAAATCCCACTTATTTCACATTTTGCCACTCTTTCATGCTTTTTTCCCCGTTAAGTCACTTTTTACTCATGTTTTTGCCACGTTTTTGCCACTTTAGGACCATTTTTGCCAGCGTTAACTCATTTTTTGGTCACTTCCCACCCGTTTTTGCCATTTCT
The DNA here is from genome assembly GCF_018320785.1 of Cheilinus undulatus. NCBI lineage: Eukaryota > Metazoa > Chordata > Actinopteri > Labriformes > Labridae > Cheilinus > Cheilinus undulatus. The sequence goes on along the minus strand of NC_054878.1, from coordinate 46,234,496 downwards.
TTTTGTCACTTCTCACCTATTTTTGACACTTTAATCCAGTTTTTTGCAACTTTTTGCCCCTTTGTGGCTTTTTTGCCACTTCTTGCCTATTTAACATGCCTTTTGCAATAAATGCCACTTTTTGCCCATTTTCCCCACCTATTTTCTGATTTTTGCCCAGTTTAGTCACTTTTCACCCCTTTTTTTGACACATTTTTGTCACTTTGGGACCATTTTTGCCACTTTTTCCCCAGTGTTTGCTGCTATTTGACCATTGTTTCTACCTTTAACCTTTCTTAATTTCCACTTTTCGCCACTTAGATTGTGGCTCTTGCAATTTTTTTTTTTTCAAAATTTTTTTTTAACCAATTTGGCTCTTTGGTTGAGTAACACTGGACTAAATGAATTGGTCAACAGACTAAAATCTGCATGAAATAGAGTAAAATACAACATTGCTCCTCTCTGGGCCGTTAAGGGTGTAAAAACAGGATAGAGGTTTGATGAGGAGCAGAGCAGTGACTCTGGCACACATAGAGCGGCAGTCTGTACCTCCTGTATCAGACGTGGACTCTGTTGGGTCTGTCCTGTATCAGATGTGGACTCTGTTGGGCCTGTCCTGTATCAGACGTGGACTCTGTTGGGCCTGTCCTGTATCAGACGTGGACTCTGTTGGGCCAGTCCTGTATCAGACATAGATTCTGTTGGGCCTGTCCTGTATCAGACATAGACTCTGTTGGGCCAGTCCTGTATCAGACGTGGACTCTGTTGGGCCTGTACTGTATCAGACATGGACTCTGTTGGGCCAGTCCTGTATCAGACGTGGACTCTGTTGGGCCTGTCCTGTATCAGACTTGGACTCTGTTGGGTCAGTCCTGTATCAGATGTAGACTCCGTTGGGCCCGTCCTGTATCAGATGTGGACTCTGTTGGGTCTGTCCTGTATCAGACATGGACTCTGTTGGGTCAGTCCTGTATCAGATGTGGACTCTGTTGGGCCTGTCCTGTATCAGATGTGGACTCTGTTGGGTCTGTCCTGTATCAGACATGGACTCTGTTGGGCCTGTCCTGTATCAGATCTGGACTCTGTTGGGTCTGTCCTGTATCAGACGTGGACTCTGTTGGGTCTGTCCTGTATCAGACGTGGACTCTGCTGGGTCTGTCCTGTATCAGACGTGGACTCTGTTGGGTCTGTCCTGTATCAGACGTGGACTCTGTTGGGCCTGTCCTGTATCAGACGTGGACTCTGTTGGGTCTGTCCTGTATCAGACGTGGACTCTGTTGGGTCTGTCCTGTATCAGACGTGGACTCTGCTGGGTCTGTCCTGTATCAGACGTGGACTCTGTTGGGTCTGTCCTGTATCAGACGTGGACTCTGCTGGGTCTGTCCTGTATCAGACGTGGACTCTGTTGGGTCTGTCCTGTATCAGACGTGGACTCTGTTGGGTCTGTCCTGTATCAGACGTGGACTCTGCTGGGTCTGTCCTGTATCAGACGTGGACTCTGTTGGGTCTGTCCTGTATCAGACGTGGACTCTGTTGGGCTTGTCCCGCTGGTATAAAGGATAAAACTAAAGATGTACACCTCTGTGAACCTCCTTCAGCTTCATCTCTGCTTCAGTCACATTTCACCACACCATCATCATCATCCCTCCTGCTGGGATCCACAACTTCCTGAAGCCGAGATGTACTTCCTGCTGTTCATTGTTCTGAATGAGACCGGGAAGGGGAGGGAGGTTCACAACAGTCAGGTTCAAAGTCACCCCCCCCCCCCGTTTCTTTCTTCCACCCCTACCTTTCTTTGTCTCTCTCTCCATCGTTTCACCTCTCTCTCTCTCTCACTCTCTGGAGGATGTCACCATGGCGACAGCACTGTGCGGGTGCTGCAGTATGAGGACCAGGAGGGATGCAGCCTGTCTCCCATGGCAACCCCAGTATAGGATGTGAACATTGTGTAGCCCCCCCCCTCCCCTGTACCCCCTAGTCCTCATCTAACAGCCTCCACCCAGGCTCCTATACACCCCCCCTCCCCATCTGCTGATGCCAAAGCGTTGCCGTAGCGATGTGTTGGCATGTGGCGATGCTGGTGGCGGTGGTTCTTCCTCAGCTCACAGACCCAGGTGTCATGAATCACACCGACTCTCTCTCCTCACTGACACCGGTTTGTTTTTTTAAATGTGATACTATCAATATTTCCTTTTTCAAACTTTAATCAGCAGTTAAAGCAGAGATGAAGATTTTATTTGTGAGTCTAGGAATCTACATAAACACTCCTCTCAGGAGTAACTATTTCATTTTAGCAGGTAGATTTGGGTCTAATCTCTTTTTCAGATTCTTCTCTGTGCAGCATTAACACATGATCAGCTCCAACAGCAGCTTGTTTAAGGGCAGGCTGATCTTCATATCAATGAGGATTATGGTGCAGTGATTAACCTGTGACCAAAAATCGATCAAAGTTTCAATAAAGGCAGAACTCCTCATACACCAGTGATACTCAGTGTGTGGCTCTGGAGCCACACCTGTGTAATCATCATCATCATCATTTGTGATGATTTCTGGCTCTTTTATGTCTTAATTTGAAACATTATTCCCACAGAAAACCTTAAAAAGGAAAATTTTACCTCAGAAATTATCCACTGCAAGTCATATTAATCAGTTTGTTTCCCACTGTTACACAGTAGGCCGCTGATCATCAACTGGCGGCCCAGGGGCCGCTTCCTGTCCCGCCCCCGAAATATCATAAAATTCAGAAAAGGAGGAAAAGAAGATTTTAAGAGTATCCTTTTGCTTTAAATGTCTGCAGCTGTTAAATCCATCCCAATTACCATTAAAATAGTTTTACAATGAATAAGGATTTGATCTGTTTTTACAGAAATTTACTGTCATAATTAATGAAAAAGGGGCAAAAGGTATCAAAAATTGGTTACAAAAGACAAAAAAATAGTGCAAGAAAGTAAAGAAAAGGGGTTATAAAGTGGCAAAAATGGAAGAAAAGTGGCAAAAATTGATAATAGAGTGGCATAAAAGGCATAAAACATGCAGAAAAAGTGGGTTAAAGGGGGTTAAAAACTTTAAAAATTGGGTCAGTGAGGCAAAAAGGGGCAAAAAATATCAACAATGGTTTAAAAGTGGGAAAAATGGTTTTAAAGTTGCAAAGATTGTTGAAAAAAAATGTAATGAAAGGGGTTAAAAAGTGGCAAAAATGGAAGAAAAGTGGCAAAAATGGATAAAAGAGTGGCACAAAGGGGATAAAACATGCAGGAAATGTGGTTTAAAAGGGGTTAAAATTGTGCAAACATTGGGTTAAAGAGGCAAAAAGTATCAAAAAGGGGTTAAAAGTGTCAAAATGTGTTAATATTGGGTTTAAATGACAGTTACGGAGGGCCCATTCTCTGTGTTTTTCATGGGTCCGGCCAGTCCTGTTGTCAGGCCTGCTGCATTCTAGATAATAGGGATAGATCTCACTGGTAATGACTAAAATGTCCTGTAGTTTAAAGGGAAATATAAATACTACTGCAGTAGTATTTCAATCAGTCCAAAATGTTTATTTAATTTTTGTGTATTTCAAAGTCTGGTCCTTGGAGTTTCTGCTGAGACTAAATCTGGCCCTGGTGCAGATGGACTTGATGACCCCTGCAGAAGGCTTTCATTGTCAAACTTAATTGTTGACCTCTATTTTTTGTCTGCATATCTCCATTGCCCTAATTTGCAAGTCAATTCAATTTTTACTCCTTTTATCCCATTTTTGACACTTTTATCCATTTTTTTTTTGCTCTTTTTTTTGGCTCTTTGGTTGAGCAGGGTTGGACACCAGCCTGGCTCCTCCCCCTCATGCATGCACCAGCCTGGCTCCTCCCCCTCATGCATGCACCAGCCTGGCTCCTCCCCCTCAAGGGACGACTGCTGGCAGGCCATTCCATCCTCTTCACTCCCAGATTCTGGAGGTAGTCTCTGATAAACCCCGCTCTTTGGGGGCGAGCTATGCCAGCCTGGAGGATCAGTCAGTCCCAGACTGTGGAGATATGGGATTGCTGAGACACGCTTGTGAATTAGATTTTTAATTTCACTGAGGTTTTCCTGGTTAGATAAACTAAAATGCAATAAATAAATAAAGATAATAAATCTTCTCATTGAGATTGCCTCCAGTGGTGACCAGATGGTCAGCAGCTGGAGGAACCAGAAGCTCCAGAAAGAGTCAGTAGTGACAGAAGAACCTTTTTCATGCTCACATCCTCAGCTCTGCTGCTCATCCTACAAAGGCATGATCCTTACAAATGAGGCATTTCGGCAGATGTGGCTCCATTTGACAGGGGAATAAAAAGGCTTTCTAAGGGAATAAGAAGCAGAAATAATCTACAAAACACTCACTCACATAGCTTTTGTGCCAAGTCTAAGCGCCGTGGTTAGGGAGGGTAAATTAGGTGACTATCTTTATTCAGACAAGCTAAAAGGAAGGCTTTTGATTGGCTGACTGAGTAAATGTGCAGACTTGTAGTCTTTATGCCATCGTATTGATGATCCTGTATAAGACCACTGCCGTTGTGTGTTTTATGAGCGTGCCGTATGTTCTGCGTTATCCGTCAGTATGCTCCATCTTTGGTGTAAAAGTTACACCCAGGTGTAACGTACAGTAAAGAGAGTTTAGAAGCACAATCCTGGACCACAGGTCCATTATTGTAGAGATAATGCACAGAGAGAACTCTTCTCAGGGACAACAGTGGAGCCTGTTCTCCATGGAGCTGGTCACTACTAAAGGCAGGTGGACTGCAGGCTCCCACATTAACCGCAAGTTTTATAAAGACACTTACTGACTGCAGAGTGTTTTTCACTCACATCTGTCGGTCAAGGTCACCAGCCAATCAGTAATCAATAGATTGACCAAAGTGCATGTGTATGATCAGAGCAGCAGACTGCAGCAGATCAGATTAGTAAGAGGAGAAAATGTGCTGTGAACCCCCCCCCCCCGCCCCTCTCTCTCCCTGCACATAATTACCATGCGTAGTCTCTCGCCCTTGTCTGCAGCATTCCCTGGTTTCTGATCTGCTTTAATTACCACCGGAATTTTAATTGGCGGGAGACAGCAAGGTGGCCGAGGTCACATACGCTCACACACGCTCACAGACGAGCCGTCAGCCTGACAGCCCGTAATGTAAAAGATGGAGGGATCATCTGAGGAGAGGAGTGTGTGCTAGGGTGGGGGAATGTGTGTGTCGCAGCGTCGTACGGTGAATGAAGCTGATTAAATCACAGTTTCTCCTCCCGTCGCAAATCAGTTTAAAGTTTTAAAGGCATTTTAGACGCATTAACAGCTGCAAAACCATTAGCGTGTTCATGCTATTCATGCAAGGCAAACGCTATAAAATACACACTAGTAGGGCTGGGCAAGAATCCAGAATTAAACTGCAGTATGGCCTGATGAAATGTTCAAATTGCAGAAAGTGCAATATTTCTTTAACCTGAGATTTGTGTCAAAATACCAGTTTAAAAACTTTTTTTGCAGCAGAGACGTTTTTATGCAATCATTTCCATTTTTAGAATAGTCTATAGAAAATCCTACTTTCTGCTTATTTGTATGTTAAATATGAGGATGACATAAAAATGATCTCCTGGGGGAGAACTGCTCCTTTAGAAGCAGCTACTTGTTTAGTTTCAGCAACAAAAATGTCTCAGAAGGTTTAGAAAAAGATCAGGAATCAGGCTTAAAGAAGTACTAACATGCTGGTAATGGTCAAAGTGTATGATTGGCATATGTCTAAACAGATTTCTATGAAGTACATCACTGGTTCATGAGTATCCCTGGCTACCATTACACCATGAAGACAAAAGAACACTCAGAGAAAAGGTGATTGAAAATTATGTGTCAGAGGATGGAGACAGAAACATCTCCAAGTCTCTGAACATCCCCCAGAGTTCAGTTAAATCCATCATGAAGAAATGAAGGAATATGTCACATGTGTAAATCTGCCTAGATCAGACCGTCCTCACAAACTGAGTGGGCGTGCAAGAAGGAGACTTGTGAGAGAGGACACCAAGACACCTATGACTACTCTGAAGGAGTTCCAAGCTTCTGCAGCTGAGATGGAGAGACTCTGCAGACAACAACTGTTGGCCGGGTTCTTCACCAGTCAGAGCTTTATGGGAGAGTGGCAAAGAGAAAGACACTGTTGAAGAAAACTCAGATTCAATCTGGACTAGAGTTCACCAGAAGGACTGTGGGAGACTCCATGGTCAAGAGGAAGAAAGTTCTTTGGTCTGATGAGACCAGAATGGAGCTTTTAGAGCAGTGATACTCAACATGTGGCTCTTTTGTGATGATTTGTGGCTCTTTTATGTCTTCATTTTAAATATTATTACCCCAGAAAACCATAAAAAGAGAAGCGCTTTTGCACCTTTTTCACATTTTTTTGCCACTTTTATCCTATTTAAGCTGTGGGGATGCTTCTCAGCAGCATCATGCTGTGGGGATGCTTCTCAGCAGCATCATGATGTGGAGATGCTTCTCAGCAGCATCGTGCTGTTGGGATGCTTCTCAGCAGCATCATGATGTGGAGATGCTTCTCAGCAGCATCGTGCTGTTGGGATGCTTCTCAGCAGCATCATGATGTGGAGATGCTTCTCAGCAGCATCATGCTGTGGGGATGCTTCTCAGCAGCATCATGATGTGGGGATGCTTCTCAGCAGCATCATGATGTGGGGATGCTTCTCAGCAGCATCATGCTGTGGGGATGCTTCTCAGCAGCATCATGCTGTGGGGATGCTTCTCAGCAGCCGGCCCTGGACAGCTTGTGAAGGTAGAAGGGAAATTGAATGTGGCTAAATATAGGAAAATCTTGTTCAGTCTGACAAAGAACTATGGCTTAGAGAAGATTTATTTTCCAGTCAGACGTGGCCTGAAGCATCCAGAGAAAGCTACTCAGAAATGGTTTAAAGATGAAAAAGCCCAGACCTCTAACCTTTATTTTTTGTGAAAAATCAAAATTACTTTAACCATGATTGATCTATGAAATTACTGATGGATTTTTTCTCTATTTTATAGTTTAAATATTGAAAGGTGTTAATTTTAATACTAAACTGGTGTTATGGAGATGTGCTGTATATTCTGCAGCCTTTCCCACTCTGTATCTTTGTGTCTGCTGGCGTTTCGCTGCCATCAAATCCATCTGTTTGTGAAGTTTTCTCCAAACACCGCTGACAGTGGCTCTCAGCATTGACTGAAACGTCGTCCTTTTGTTGCTTAAAGAAAGAGAAATAAGAGAGCTTTTGTAAAATGGTTGAAACTCTATTTTTCTGCAGGTTTGTCAGGCGAACACACACCGGTTTCAGTCGGTAAAACAGCATCTCCTCCTCCAACTCGCCCTCCAAACACAAAATAAGCTCTTTCATATGGAAATGCACTAATTGATTTCCTAAAATCCACATTAAAGCCCCTGTATAATTGTGCTTGCTGTTTTGGAGCAATTAAAGCAGAATTTTCCCAACAGTTAATGACTATAATGGGATTTGCGTAATTGAGGCCCCGGTTGAATAAGCTTTGGTGTTTTTTTCAGGCTGATTCTCCTCCTCGCTGAGGCTGAGGAGAAATCCTCCTCGGTGTCTGAGCTGATGGAGAACAGCAGAGGGAGCGACGGACGTCTGACCTCAGACCTGAACCCTGAAACCGTCCTCTGGTGGCCCTCCTGACAACATATGACTGTAGTCTTTTTATTTCTGAAGGAGGGCATTTGACTCTGAATAAGAACACAGTCTAAAGACTGAATGAGTCTCAGGTTTTTAAAGACCTGTTTGAACTCTGAACAATCAATAAGAGCTATAGCCCTGCAAAGCCTCCATGTGTATTTGCTTTTAAATATAAAAAAAAAAATGTTGAAAAATCATCAGGAAAAAATCTGTAAACGCTGGAGAGTGCTCTTCACCGCAGTCTGGGTTTCTGAATGTTTATGAATATTTTTCAGATGTAAAATCTTGACTATAAACCCTTTTTATAGCGGGTCTATGCAGCAGAGACACACACTCTCACTATCATTAACATTTAAACACACGTGTGTGTGTGAACCTAAGTATGCTGATGGGAAGAAACATGATGGAAAGACAGCTCAGCTGTTTCATACTTGTGGTAGAGAACAAGTCCTTTTCTTATTAGGGAGGATTTTTACTCTTTTATTCTGTTCTGCTTGTTAGAAATGTCACTAAATTAAAGATCATTATCATTAATCATTAAAAAGCTCAGATTTTTTAAAGTCACGGTTATTGCTGTAGTTTAGAACATTTTAAACACATGGTTAAATTTAAATTATTTATCATTTTAAAAAACAAATATTCAAGTCTATAGATGAATCACATACAGACCAAAGTATCAAAAAGCACCGCAGTAAAAAAACTGAGATTTAAAATGACACACTACTCATCCTCTGCTCTTCACTGGTCAGACTATATTTACTACTGTGGAGGTCTGGGCCAATGATATAAAGAGTATTCATCATTTATTAATTATAATGCAAAATATATGGAAAAAAGGGGAAAATGAAACAATAAATAAATAAATATGAATAATCCATTAAGAACAAATAAAAAAATTAATAAATGTAAATAATAAAATGAATTAATAAATAAATAACTATAAATAATAATTTAAAAAATAAATCAATCAATATAAATAATGAAAATAAATAAATAAATATCAATAACAAATGAAATAAAAAGAAATATAAATGGTAAATAGAAAATAAAATAAATATTAAAAAATAAATAAATAAATAAATATAAATAGTGAACAAAAAATAAATATAAATAAAAAAATTTAAAAAATGAATAAATACAAATAAAAATAAATATATCAATATTAATAATAAATAACAAAAAATATATATAAATAATAAATGAAAAATAAAATTAATGACACATTTTAAAAATGATTAAATAAATATAAATAATAAATAAAAATAAAAAATGAAAATAAATAATGATAAAAAATAATTTAAAAAAATGAATATAGATATAAAAATAAATAAATTACATATAGCTGGTTATCAAAATGACACCAATTCCCTATCCTAACTAGGGCCGAATGATTTGGAAAAATAATCTAATTGTGTTTTTTCACTCAATATTGCCACTGTGATTTAATATGTGGTTATTTCTTAAGTATGTATTTTACAACAAATACAATCAACTAATAATTCTATATTAACACAAACATTATTAGATGAAACTGCTGAACAATTTTAAAAATATATTACTGTGATTATTTTGACTCAAATTGGATACGATTTGTTGTATTAAAGGGAGTGATCATTTTTTTGTCATTCTCATATTTAATAAGAAAAATGTAAAAAAAAATGAAGAAAGTGTTTTTTTAGACTTGAATAACTGCATGATATGCAATACATAACATTTCAAAGTTTTAAACCAGTTTTTGACACAAATTTCAGGTTAAAGAAATATTGCACCGTCTTCGTTTTGAAGGTTGCAGTAGACCTTATTGTGATTTAATCTGCTCTTCCATTAATTTCTCAGCCCTAGTCCTTACACTCAAAAATGACTCAGATCTGGGGCTCAGATGGCCTAGAGCAGTGTTCCTCAACCAAAGAGCCACGCTGTTGAAAAACACCTTCACAAGAGCCACAATCTAAGCAGAGAAAAGTGGCAAAAAAAAAACAACAAGTTAAAGATGGCAAAAATGCTCAAAAAGCAGCAGAAATAAATGAAAAGGCATAAAAATGTGGGGGGAGAAAGTCTGAAAGTAGCAAAAATAGGTGAAAAGTTACAACGAATGAGTCACAGGTGGCAAAAATGGTCCAAAAGTGGCAAAAACTAGGCAAAAAAAGAATGAAAAGTGACTAAAATGGTAAAAAAAAACAGTCAAGTGGGGCAAAAATGGGCAAAAAATAAGTCACAAGTGGTATTTAATGGCGTAAGGAAGTTTAATGGGCAAAAAATGGTGAAAAGAGCAAAAATGCGCAAACAAATAGGACAAAAGGGGTATTTAATGGAAAAAGGGATCTTTAAGGGGAATAATATTTAAGATGAAGACATAAAAGAGCCACATGTGGCTCCAGAGCCACACGCTGAGCATCACTGATCCAGACTGTCAGGTAAATGTGGCCTAAAGTAAGCGTTCAGGGGGATTTCTGACCAGAAATAAGATGGACTGGTGTCTGCAGGTGTTTGTTGTTTTAGCGAGTGCTGCGCCTTATCATCTCATTAATGAAGTCACAGAATAGCAGACCAGTGCCGGTCCTGATCGGTCTAAATGGAAAATCCCGAGTCCAGCCAGTCCGAGATCGAGACAAGACCAAGACATTTAAAATGTGGTCTTGAGACCGGTCTCAAGACCAAGAGCAGTCTCGAGTACTACAGCAGTAGTAAACAGGTCCTTAGCTTTTGGTCTCCAGGCAGGTTGATGCTGTAAGCAGCAGTTCTGATCAAGAATGGGCTGCTGGCTGTTGATCGCTGGATTTCTGTAAACTGTTCAAGCATCAAGCAAGTCCAGGAAATAAGATTTGATCTCTGTTATTTTGGGGTTGCAGGGATTTCTGAAAATGCAAAGACACTGAAAATGCCATAGCACATTTTCCTCACATTATAATCTTCTGGGGGCCGGATGGGAAGCTGTGGGGGGCCTGATGTGGTCCCCGGGCCTCCAGTTGATGATCAGTGCTGTCAGGCCTTACTCTCCTCCATGCAGCTGTGAAAGGCTGAAACACAGGCTGGTTTTCTTGGCTGTACTCCTGCTCTGCAGGATCAAACTGGAGCCTTCTCAGACCAACATGTTCATTCTGCTCTGGCTCTGTTTTTAGAGATATTTGACCCCAGCGTGAGCAGCAGTCAGAGTCAGGAGGAGAAGCTTTCGCCAGGGAAGCAGAGGTAGAAAGATCAAACAGTAAAGAGGAGATCAAATATGGCTGCTGATGCTTTCTGTGCCCTCTGTGTCTCTCCAGCATCTACGGCTGCCCGCTGGCCAAGAAGAGGAAGGCTCTGGAAAAACAGCCGCTGGAGCCGGCTGCCAAAAGGAGGCCCTTCCTCACCTCCTGCCCGGGAGAGGAGGAGGAAGAGGAGGACGACGCCAGAGCTTACGCCGGCTACCAGAACGACGCCATGGAGGTGGGGCTGGAGGGGAAGGAGCAGGGAGAAGTAGTGGAGGAGGACGAGGAGGAAGAGGACGGAGAGAGAGAAGAGGAGGAGGATGGGGATGGGGAGGACGAGTTCTCAGAGGACAACGAGGAGCAGGGAGAGGACGAGGAGGAGGAGGAGGAAGAGGAGGAGGAGATAGAGGTGGGGCGAGCGGATACGACGATCGGAGGAGAGCAGGCGGAGGAGGAAGAGGAGGAGGAGGAGGAAGACGTGGAGGACGGTGATGACGAGGAGGAGCAGGAGGACGACGGAGAAGATGAGGAGCAAGAAGAGGAGGAGGAAGAGGAGGAGGAGGAGCCGAATCGACAGCATGGTGAGCTTACAGATTTATATTTCTCTGTGCATTGGTTTCCCCTTTCACAGCTGAGACTACCTGGACTCTACGTCTGAGACGGGACAGGTGCACAGGTGTGCTGTGGGGGGTCAGGGTGTAAGGGCCCACGGCTGACAGGGGCCCTAAAATATGACGATTTTATTCTCACTATGAGAGACCACTCCCTTCATCAGCAAAGATCTCGTCTGCTTTGGTTTCATTCAGTCAAAGTCTCTGGTAGAAGCAGCGAAAGCCTCTAGACCAGCGTTACTCAACCCTGGTCAACCAAAGAGCCACACTGTTGAAAAACACAAGAGTCACAATCTACGCAGTGAAAAGTGGCAAAAAAAAAAAACAAGTTAAAGATGGCAAAAATGCTCAAAAAGCAGCAAAAATAGATGAAAAGCGGCGAAAATGTAGGGGAGAAAAGTCCAAAAGTAGCAACAATAGGTGAGAAGTTACAACGAATGAGTCACAGGTGGAAAAAATGGTGCAAAAGTGGCAAAAACTAGGCAAAAGAGAGCGAAAAGTGATTAAAATAGGCCAAAAGCAGTCAAGAGTGGCAAAAAAGGGTAAAAAAAAAGGAAACAACTGGTATTTAATGGCATAAGGACGTTTAAATGTGCAAAAAATGGTGAAAGGGGCAAAAATAGGATAGAAATGGCTAAAAAAAAAGTGGCAAAATGGGCAAAAACATAAGAAAACTTGTGATTTTAATGGGAAAACGTAGCTTCAATGGGCGAAAAAGTGCAAACAAATTGTGAAAAAGTGGCAAAAATGGGCAAAAAATAAGTCACAAGGGTTATTTATTGGCATAAGGAAGTTTGAATGGGCAAAAAATGGTGGAAAAAGCAAAAATAGGCTAAAAGTGATAAAAGTGGCTAAAAGAAGCAGCAAAAATGGGCAAAAACATAAGAAAACTAGTGGTTCTAATGGGAAAAGGTAGCTTAAATGGGCGAAAAGTGGCAAAAAAAATTGTGAAAAAGGGCAAAAATGGCATAAAAGTTGCGAAAAAGAAGTGGCAAAAATGGGCAAGGCAAATGGGAAAAGGGTATTTAATGGCAAAAGGAAGCTTAAATGGGTGAAAAGTGGCAAAAAAAAAAGTGAAAAGGGGCAAAAATTGGAAAAAAGCGGCTAAAAGAAGTTTAACAAATGGGCAAGAGACATTGGAAAAAAAGTGGTATTCAATAACAAAAGGTAGCTTAAATGGGTGAAAAGTGGCAAAAAATGGTAAAAAGGGGCAAAAGCGCTTCCCTTTTTCTGGTTTTCTGGGGTAATAATATTTAAAATGAAGACATAAAAGAGCCACACGTTGAGTATCACTGGTCTAAATGTCGAAGGTTAATGATGAGAGATGTTTGTCATAATACCAGAATGATAAACTTTAACACTTTTACAGTCAAACTAAACTGCATTCTCAGCAGCAGACCGTTTAAACTAGGCTTAAGCACAGGTAAGGACTACCTGCAGAGTGGTGTGGTTGGTCAGGTGTGCTGTTAGCATTAGCAGCGCTAGCTCACTGTGTCTGATGTGCTTCGTCTACTGTTTATGGAGATCAGGTCAGACTGACATGTTCACCTGGAGCAGAAATAAGTAGAACAGCCCACAACTGCTGACATGGACAATAGAAATAACAGGATCTGTTGTCTGCTTCATGCAAACACCGGTGTAACGGTTTAACTAGTGACCGTGCTATCTGGTGAGTGGTCCTCAAAAATCAAAAACTTAAAGAGCCCCTTTGTTAAGTTTTTAAAATTAATTTTCAAAGTGTTTATTAGACATAAGTAGCTGGCACTTTGAGCTGAAAGTCACCAGTTAACACGGTCACCAGTTAAACCACAACACCTGCTCTCATTCATCAGTGAAGGCTTTAGAGCAGGGGTGTCAAACTCAATCACAGCAGGGGCCGGATTCTGGATTCACGACTGACCTGAGGGCCTGACAGGGCCTGACAGGGTCACCTTCTTTTTGTTTCAACATTTTATTGATGCTTATGTAGCAAGAGCAAGGTATGAGACTGTTGACAGCACCAAACATTTCTTTTTAAACTGCCCATATCTATCCTAACACCCCCCCCCAAAAAAAAGACTAAATGAAGGGAAAATAAATAAATAAATAAATATATGTGTATATATATATATATATATATATATATATATATATATATATATATATTAAAGGAGAATGATAATGATACTAAAATAAAATAGAAAAATATTTGGTTTATGTCACCTTAACATCAGAAATGAAGGTTACAGATATACAAGGACCGAGGTAGAAAGGAAAACTGACAAACCAAAAGTCAAAATCATGAGTTTAGAAGCTTCAGATAGGAAAAAAAAATTGTAATCATGAAATTAAAAGTCAAAAAATATGATTTAAATTTTTAGATTGTGGGATTTTGGGAAACTATGGGATTATGAAGTCAAAATTTGGAGTTAGAAATATTGTATTTATTATTTATTTTCTTATTTGATTGGGACAGTGCACATCAATCAACATTTTCGCAATATGAGGTAAAATACAAAATAACTGGTTAAAAAGGTCATAATATCACTTGAAAATTAGAATTATGAATTTAAAGCTCAAAATATTATATAAGAAGTCAAAATTATGAGTTGAAATGCTCAAAGTATGAAATTAAAAGTCAAAATTCAAGTTGGAGTCCTGACTGTGAGATGCTAAATTGAAAATCTGAAATTAAAACACAGATTAATTTCTTTTCCCACATTCCTGACTTCTTATCTAAATATTTTTTCTCCTTTTTCAGATTTTCTGACATAACAAGGAAATCTTAAATCATCAGGATAAGTTGACATTTCTATACCTGAGGAAATCTGCAGACCTCATACTGATGGGACAGTTAGAACAGAAATATCAGATCATCTTGGGGGCCAGATTTAACTGTTCCGCGGCCGGATTCGGCCCCCGGGCCTTGAGTTTGACTCCCCTGGTTTAGAATGAGGATCATTTTCCCTCTGAAAAGTTTCTGATAAATACTTTTCTTTCTTAAGCACTCACATTTTATTCATGTAAAATTTATCCATCATCTTCCTCTTATCTGGGGGCGGGGTCACGGTGGTAGCAGGTTCAGCAGGTCAACCTAGACATCTCTGACCCCAGCGACTACGGAGCGACTAGGGATGGACGATTTTGACAATAATCTAATTGTGATTTTTTTCCCCAGTATTGTGATTTGATATTTCTTTTATTCCTAAACAGCAGCTGAACCATTCTTTAAAAGTGTCTAATTCTGATGATTTTGACTCCTATTGCAAATTTCATATGAATTCTTGCATTGAAGGGTTTTTGTCATTCTTATAGAGAAGGTAGGATTTTGTTTTTATTTGAAAAAAGGCACCTGAATGATTGCATGATGTGCCACGCATAACATCTGTGCTGCAAAAAAAAGTTTGAAAATGCTTTTCTGACACAAATTTCAGGTCAAAGAAAGATCGCACCCTTTGAAAATTGCAGCAGCTCCTATTGCAGTGTAATCTGATTTTGGATTAATTGTCCAGCCCTACCAGTGACACTTTCCAACTCCTCCTGGGGAATCCCAAACCAGACAGGATGTATAATCCTATCAGCGCATCCTGGGTCCTCTCCGAGGTCTCCTCCTGCTAGGCGTGCCTGAAAGACCTCCAAATGGAGGCGACCAGGAGGCATCCTGATCAGATGCCTGAACCAACTTTCAGTGCAACGGAGCGACCCTACTCCCGGTTTCCCCCAAATGTCTGAACTCCTCACTTTATCTCCAAGGTTCTCATTCTTTCAGTCATTAGAGTTCTTGACCACAGGTGAGGGTTGGCGGGTAGATCAACCGGTAAATGGCGAGCTTTGCACTCCAGCTCTGCTCCCTCTCCCTCCGACTGCTGAGGCTGCACCAATCCGCCTGTCAATCTGGCACTCCTTACCCTCACTCATAAACAAGACCCTAAGATACCTGAACTCCCTCACCTGAGGCAGAGGCTCGCAATCCACCATTGTCCAGCAGAGGACCACGGTCTCTGACTCGGAGGTGCTGACCCTCATCTCGACTGCTTCAGCTGAGGGAGCGAGCAGAACCACATCATCTGCAAACAGCAGAGGCGGAGCTCAATGGTCCCTGAACTGGAAAACCGTTAAATTATTTAGCTATTTAAGCACAAAGTAATGAAGGTCGTTGCAAACTAAGTCAGTTTTTCTGTCTGAAATGTTCACATGTAAAACATTAACTGGATATCATGTCATTCCAAACTTTAATTTTATCTTATTTTAGTCACGTTTTTACGTTTTATCTCATCAGTCCAAGTCATTTAGATGGCGACTGATGATTCAGATCAGTGTCTGCTGCTTCCTTCTCTTTCACTTGTTCTCTCTCCGTCCTCTATAGCAGCGGTTTTCAAAGTGTGAGGCGGGCCTCCCCTGGGGGGCACCACAGAACTTCAGGGGAGGCGCGGAACCATAAACTAAGAAAAAAAATAGTGATTTTCTTTGCTAACTGCTGCTGCATGGAGCTAAATGAATAGACTGATAGTAACTTTAAGGCAGTGATACTCATCGTGTGATTATTAGTGGCTCTTTGATGTCTTCATTTTAAATATTATTCCCCCAGAAAACCTTAAAAAAGGGAAACTTTTTGATCCTTTATACCTTTTATTGACACTTTTCGCCCATTTAAGCATCCTTTTGTCATTACATACCACTTTGTTTCCTACTTTTTGCACATTTTTGCCACTTCTATTTGACACTTTTTTTCCCAATTTTTGCCATTTTTCAGTTTTTTTTGGCCATTTTTCACCCATTTATCATTCTTTTGTTGTTAAATACCACTTTTTTCCTACTTTCTGCCCATTTTTCCACTCTTGACTGCTTTTTTTTAAATCAATTTTTACTCAATTTTTCTGCCTTTTTTGCCACCTGTTACTCATTTTTTTGTCATTTCTCATCCATCTTTTTTCACTTTTTACCCCAATTTTTGCCCATTTTCACCCATTTTTTGCTGCTTTTTGACCATTTTTGCCATCTTTAACTTATTTTTATCACTACTTTCAGCTGTTTTTGCTTCACCTCTTAGATTGTGGCTCTTGCAGAGGTGTTTTTCAACAGTTTGGCTCTTTGGTTGAGTCAGAGCAGAATAATCAGGTAGTATTGGCAATAAATTCATGACTGAAACCAAATAACTGATGACCTGGTAAAGACGGATGTTTAAGAACATTTGCAGACCAAAATATCAAAGATATAAAAATGTTAAAAATATTTAAAATTAGACATAAATGTTTGAAAATATGGTTGCTTTTTTTTAAAAATCTGAATCTTTATGTGGGTGTGGGTCCACCCAATGAATAATTTTCTCTTAGGGGAGGCTCACTCTCACACACTTTGACCACCCCTGCTCTATTGCATTGAAACCTCACATTTAACACGTACATGATGTGGATATCAACCATGGAACATGGAAGATAGTGTGACAAAGTCTCAAAGGCAGAGACTGAATTAAAAAAGCCTCACACAGCGCTGTGACCCCTGACCTTGTGCCATATGAAGCTCTCTGTCAGCATGGAGTGTTTCTGAATAATCAGATCAAATCAATTTAAAGGCATTGGACTTGGTCTTTCTGGTTTGGACACTCCTCTATGTACTGAAAGTGTTTTTACAGGATCAGAGTTTAAATTCCTGCTTTATAAGTCGAGTCGGTTCAGTGATGATGCTGTAGAATGACTCATTCAGACCCTGTTTTGGGTCATTTTGGGGGACACTCTTGGTTTGCAGGGCCTGCACTAAGTCTGGAGGACTGAAGGATGCTGAGCAGGATCTCTGGTAGACCAGATGCTCTGCACTCTCTCCCCAACAAAATTTCCCTCGATCGCCCCTCCTCAACAGCACCCGTGTCCTCAATCGCTTCTGACAGCGCCTCACGAATAATCGGTAGAAGAGCTCTGCTGAGTTATTAACTCCCCCCTCCCTCCTCCTCCTCCTCCTCCTCCTCGTCTCGACGGACGTGTCACATGCGCTCCGCCTCGGCTGCTCCTCCTGAGAATATTTATGGCTCCTGAATCGGAGCACCTCGCACGCCTCCCTCCTTCAGTTCCTGCGCTCTCATTCGTCGTCTCTGTCCCCAAAATCAAGCGCCGGGCTGCATGCAGCTCTGCCGGGCTGGGCTGGGCTCTGGGTTGTGTGTTTTTGTGAGTAAACAGAGGATCATAATTGGGAGGGATGTGTCTGATGTATTCAGAGATATAAGAAGGAGAATCTGGACTCATCAGCATTACTCAGTATATCTGAGGCTGCAAGAGCTTCATTTCCTTTTCATCTGCAGGACTTTATTCTACAAATGAACAGATGGTTTATTATCTACAAAATGTACCCATTTCCTCCTATTTTTGACCAATTTCCTGCTGTTTATGTTGTTGATATTCCAGCGTGGAAGTATGCTGATTGTTCCTGGCTGTGATGGGAGATGGGCTCTGAGATTTTCTGTGAATCCTGAGGGATTTGTTTGTGTCTCCTCTCAGTAGAGAACCACTACAAACCCAGTGGACAATCAAAGCTCCTTCCCATCCAGAAGGACGACAACAACAACAACAGCTGCACCATCGGAGCCGGAAACGCCACCGGAGAGGAGTACGAGAACTACGACGAGCTGGTCGCCAAGTCGCTCCTCAACCTGGGAAAGATCGCAGAAGACGCCGCTTACCAGGCCATGACGGAGTCAGAGATGAACAGCAACTCTTCTAACAGCGCGGGAGAAGACGACGACGACGACGATGACGACGGCAGCGACCAGGGCGACAGGAAGGGTGAGCTGAGCGTGGATCTGGACAGCGATGTGGTCAGGGAGACGGTAGATTCCCTGAAGCTCCTGGCGCAGGGTCACGGCGCCATGCTGCCTGAGGATGGCTACCCAGAAGGCACCATGGTGGACGATGGCAGCCACGCTAACGGGAGGATCAGGGTTCAGGCGGACGAGAGCGAGGAGGAGGTGTGTCTCAGCAGCCTGGAGTGTCTGAGGAATCAGTGCTTCGATTTGGCACGTAAACTGAGCGAAACACAGACGTCTGATCGGCCCTCCCAGCACGCCCAGCACGCCCAGCACACCCAGCACGCCCTCCACCACCACCTCCAAAACCCAACAGAGCAGCAGCTGGTACATCACCTGAGCAGGTAGAAGCATTTAATCTGTTATTCCTATCCTTAAACATTTTTGTCTACGGGGTCTGGGGTTCTTGGGGGGAGGGCCGGAGTACTGCTCATGATGATGACATGAGCAAGTGGTGAAGAAGGGTTGAAGTGGCACTAAGAATACATTAAAGGTGGCAATAATGGCCAAAACTGGGTGAGAGGTGGCAAAAAATGGGTAAAATGTATGTATGGCATGGCAAAAACTGAGAGAAAAGGGGCCAAAAATGTGGTAGAAAATGAGTGAAAGTGACTAAAATGAGCTAAAACAAAAAAAGGTGGGAATTAATTGGCAAAAAACAGCAAAGAGGGGCAAAAAATGGGAAAAAGTGGCATCGAAAGGCATCTTAAATGGGCAGAAAAGGCAATAAGTAGAATAGAAGAGGTAAAACCTGGTGAAAAAGGCAAAAATGGGATAAAAGTTGCAAGAAGACGTGGCAAAGAAGCGGCAAAAGTGGGCTTAAAGGAGTAAAAATTGATTAAAAGTGGCACAAAACTGAAAAAAGAGCAAAAAATTGCAAATAATGGCAATGGAAATATACAGACAAAAAAATAAGGGTGACAGCCCTTGTGCCCTCCTCGACCATTTTTGGCCATTTTTTCGCGACTTTTTAAAAAAAATTTGTGATCATTTTGTCAATTTTACAGCTTGTGGCATGAATTTTTACAGGAACTTTTCTTTCTAGTTAAATTTTTGAAATCCAGCATGTTTTACTCTTAAATGTCATTCAGACTCTCTCGGTGAATTTTCTACCCTCTGGACACCTTCCAGGCAAAAATGTACACGTACAAAAAAACTGCTATTAAATCAACATACATCAACATTTTTTCTGTTTTTGTTTTTCATGAATCTCTTTAACAACTTCAGAGCTACTCAAATCTACCAAATATTCAGTCATTCTCAGAATTTTAACCCTTTAATGCCAGTTTGATTATTTGAAATATTTTATTTTTTACTACACACAAAAAGTGGATTATTTTCCATATAATAGTTTAAAGATGGGGCTTTGGGGTGATGAGAGTCTTGGATGGGTCAAAGATTAGCAACTAAACTGATGTGATTGCATTAATATTTTTACGTAATGTCAGAAATACCCTCTGGACACCTTCGAGGCTAAAATGCCCCCATTGACTTCCATTAAAACCAGGTTTTTTAATCTCACTGTCATTGCAGTATAAAATCATGCATTCTTTCATGTCAGCATTTCAATGTGAAGAATTCGAATGAAATTTGACATTTTTACTGTATTCCACCAGATTCAACCATTTACTCATTGTAGGACCATGCACCACATTCTGGTATTTTTGCCCGTTATATTATGGAGAGTTTTTATGTTTGTGAGTATGGGTGTGTGTGTGTTTGTCTGTGTGTGTGAGAGAGAGAGAGTGTGTGTGAATCTGTAAGCATGCACTGATCATTTCAGGGGTGAAAAAAGGGGCATCTTTAAAGGGTGTGTTTCATGTGGCCTGGCCTCCCGCCTTTGCTGTACTCAAAACTAAAACAGTTGTTGGTGAGTATCTGCACCGGGCTGCTTCCCTAACGGTAAATGGAGATGAGCCATGGGATGTAGACCAGACCTGCTCCTTCTAAGCTGTCCACTCACTGTAAGAATGAGCAGGATCCTTAGACCTTGTCCACACAGAGACCAAAACGATTTCAGTTTCGTTTTATAAAGGTTTCAGGGGATGTCTGTGTAAGCACGGAAAACGACTGAAAACGCTGTGAGATATATACCAAGCCTGTAAGTGGCGTTGTAACGTTGCCATGGAAATGAACAAAAAATGAGAGAAGAAGATTATGAAGCATGTAAATAAAGACTTAGTTGGAAGGGAAAGCTGCAGCTCTCATCAATGTAGACCATCAGTGGAGTGCCAAGCCCAAGCTCAAAAGTCGTTCTAAAAGTTTCAAAAAAGGCAGAACATCTCACAATCTAAGTTATGGATGCCCCCTTCCTCACCCCTGAAATGATCAGTGCATGCTTACAGATTCAAACACACACTCTCACACACACACCCACACACACACCCATACTCATACTCTTGAAAATTATTGAATGTTTGGTAGTTTTGAGCAGGTCTGAAGTTGTTTAAGAGATTTATGAAAAAAAAAATGAAAAAAAAATATTGATGTATGCTGATTTAATGGCAATTTTTCTGTACGTGTACATTTTTGCCTCAAAGGTGTCCAAAGG
Source organism: Cheilinus undulatus (assembly GCF_018320785.1). Lineage (NCBI taxonomy): Eukaryota > Metazoa > Chordata > Actinopteri > Labriformes > Labridae > Cheilinus > Cheilinus undulatus. Next base: position 46,213,727 of record NC_054878.1, on the reverse strand, counting down.
GTAGTAAATTTGAGGAGGGCAGAAGGGTTAAAGCCAACTGTAACAAGCTGATTAGTATGAATCGCAGTGTATAATTTCTGAGGTCAAAGTTTCCTTTTTTAGGGTTTTCTGGGGGAATAATATGAAATATTTAGATAATAAACAGCCACACGTTGAGTATCACTGCTTTAAACTTAGGAGAGACTAGTCGGCCATTATTTTCTTAGTCATATCTTTGATACCAGTAGAGGTGGGGTGGATCAGATGTGTGTGCCAGAGGGCCAGGAATGGATTTAATAGAACTAAGTAAGTTTTATTGTGTGTGAGAAATCTGCTCACACAGTTTCAGACGATAGTCCAGACTGTTGAAGAGCAGATTCTTCCATCCCTCTGTGCTGGAGTACAGGCCTTTATTCACAATAAACAACAATGTCTGTGGTCTCAATAAAGATTTGGGTCCTTTAAAAACAGGACCGTCATGAATGTGCCGGTCACAGTGGTCATTTCTTGTCCTTCTCACCTGCCAGGTACGACAGCTGTCATCAGGATGCCCAGGGAGAGCCCAGGTCTCTGGAGCGCAGCTACTCAGACATGGCTAACCTTATGAAGCTGGAGGAGCAGCTGAGCCCGGCGTCCAGAGGTTATCCGACCAGCTGCAGCCAGGAGGGCGACGAGGACACCACGTCTGTGGCGTCCGATCGCTCAGACGAGACCTTCGACATGGCTAAAGGAAACCTGTCGCTGCTGGAGAAGGCCATCGCCCTGGAATCGGAGAGGGCCAAGGTCATGAGGGACCGCATGGCCTCAGAGCACACGTTTCCTCGCCGGGATCATCATCATCACCATCGCAGCCATGGCGAGCACAGCCCGAGGCTGAGCAGCGCCGCCGAGGAGCGCAAGTCCAGGATGCACCACGACGGGTTAAAGAGGGCGTACTACCCTAAAGGTAGGCAGCTAAAACCCACACACTGACCCACGCCGTGTCAGTATTGATCTGTGTGCAGCTAAGTTGTAAGACTATAGAGCTGCTGTGTGGACTCTTCTGGAAAAGTCTGCTGAAAAATAACACCTATGAGCTACATTTATAGAAGAGAAGGTCAGCAACGCTGCTCCATTTGGAGAAAAACATCTAAATAAGTACTGAGCATCCACTATTTTATCATCCATGTGCTTTAACATTCAGATAATTCACATTAGAAGGACAGACTGGGAGGGAATTCTATGTCAGGACTGTTTTTATTAGTGTCTGGACTTCCACAGGCAGATTTAGTCCTTTCATTCAGGCTGCAGCTTTACATCCATCATGTTCACAGCGCATGATCCAAATGCATCCGTGATAGGGCTGTCAGCGTGTGTGCATTCATCCTGATACAGTTCAGGTCTAAAATGAACACAAACAGGTTTTAAAATGCATTAATAGTGTTTTAACTGTTGTTTTAGCTAAGCTGCCATAACGGGCCAGCAGCTACTCCCAATGCTACTCACTGGAGTGTCCTCTTGCTCTCACAGTGATGGAAAACAAGTCCAGCACTGCTCCTTAGAGTCCTGACAGACAGCTCAGCATGAGTGAAGAGTGATCTAAAGTGATGGTCATGCCTGCAGTGGAAGGGGAATTCTCTGCAGTTTTTTATTTTAAATAGATTCAGTGCTGCAGGACAGAACCCAGGCTGCATGCTCCACAGAGGCTGTAGTCCAGCGGGGGGATGGCTCTGTTCAAATCTGGCCAGTGGCTCCTTTCCTGCATGTCATTCCCCACTCTCTCTTACTACAGGTTTTTCCACTGTCTTTTATCCATTCCTGAAAAATCAGACCTAAATCAAGGACATCTGGCACTGAGGGGGAGGGAGCAAGTTCTTTTAAACCCTCTGTGGTCAGTTTTACAGAGCATGATGTAGAAACGCTCATGTTTACTTGCTTCTCCATCTCTGGCATCCATCTAGCTAAATGCTTCTCCATCTGTGGAGGCGGGGTTTGTTGTGCTTCCTGTCTGATTGGCTACAGTTCCACTTAATCCTGCTCACGCCTGCTCCACTGTCCTCGGGATTTCTGATCATAAATACTGAACATGTCTAATATCCCTCGCCTGATTGGCTCCTGTTGTCTTCAGAGAGGGAAAGGTCACTCTTAAAACACTCCTCACCACGCGATAATCTTTAGAACCATCGGATAATCTGTATGAAGGACCAAACCTGTCAAAATAATAAATAAATAAATAAATAAAAGGAAAAATAAAAATAAAAGTTCAAAAAAGAAAATTAAAAAATTAAATACAAAAATAAATATAAATGGAAATGAATGCAAAAATAAACAAGAAGATTCAAAAATTAAATATAAATAAATAAATAAAAGTGGAAATAAATACAAAAATTAATATATAAATAGAATTAAATATCAATCAATAAATAAAAGTGCTCTGCTGTCACATTTTTTATTTCATACTGCAGACACTGTCAGCATGAAATGCAGCAGGAAATGTTGTTCAAATAAGGGGGCAGTCCTGTGTGGTGGGTTAAACTGTTCGCCTATTGGTTGCTCGACATGTAAGTGCAGAGATCGACATGTCATGGAAACACAGAAGTCTGTGAGGAACGGCGAAAACAGGAAAACAACGGACTATCTGCTTAAATCGGAAATATCTGGACTGGACGGAGATCCAAACTGTTTCCTAGTCTGTGGATATTGATATCTGGTTACAAATCTGTTTATTTCATTATTGTTATTTTATTTTATTTATACATTAATTTTTGTATTTATTTCCACTTTTATTTATTCATTTATATTTAATTTTTAAATTGTATTTTTTAGTGTTGTATTTATTTCCACTTTTACTTATTTATTAATATTTAATTTTTGAATTGTATTTTTTATTTTTGTATTTATTTCCATTTATATTTATCTTTCGTAATTAATTTTTGAATTTTCTTTTTTCTTTTTCTTTTTCTTTTTCTTTTTGTTTGTTTATTTATTTATTTATTTTTGATTTTGATTTTGATTTAGGTCCTCCATAAATCTGACCCATAATCAAAACATTTTTCTTGTAGTGTCTTTAGCACAATCTTCTAAAAAAATGTGACTGCTGTCAGAGGTGGTTTGAGTCATTTTGTACATGCAGTCCTGCATATTTCTTTATGTTCAGCAGTGTTAAAGAGCGCATTTGACAGAAAAATTCCTATGAAGCTGTGTCGTAGCTGCAGGTCATGGTTTTAGGATGTACTGGTGTCAAAGTGCAGCACTCATCTAGATCCTAAATGTAAAAGTCAACATCATAAAATACCTTAATTCATTTATCAGTCAGGATCAGACGCAAAGGTTTGAAAGCACCGTTTAGTGATTATAAAGAGCTGCTTGTCTTTAATTTTGTAGTGAAATTTCTAAACAGTAATAACAAGAATAAATCCTCCCAAATAAGATGATAAATACAAGAAAAGGATTTGTTCTCCACCCAAAATATAAAATATTTGAGCTGTATCTTCAAATTTGTCATTCGATCATGTTTCTTTCACTGATTTCTGCCAACTTCACATCACCTCTTTGCCTCACTTTTGACCTGAATCAGCTTTAACTCCTTGACCATGACCCCAGGTCAGCAGGGAGGACGTTATCCTGTTTTCCTGACTTATTCTAACCCTGAACACTGCAGCAGCCGGAGGCAGTGAAAACACACAACTTCAACTTTAAACTTTCTCTCTCTCTCTGCTTCAAACATGTTTCTGCACACTGTTGGGCTGAATGAGTTTTCTGACATTTAGGCTCTTTAAATGTATTGAAATCACGGCGTGTTATTTCAGAGACGGTGTGCGTGTCTGCTGCCAAGATAATGGCCGCTCATTTTCTGCTTTCAGGACCAACACCGTCTTTATTTTTCTGCAGGAGCACGGTTCTTCTCTGACAGCAGCTTATGTTGTTAAAATAGGCCGGTGTGGGAACATCAGACGGCCGGCTTGTCAGGCATGAGTAATGGCAATCTGCACGGCCCGTTAGGAGAGCAAATCTATCTGTGGGACGCTTTCTGCGGCCTACTTCTCCCAGTCCACTCAAAAACAACCCCAACGCTGCTGAGAGGGAGGCATCAGACACACAGCATGCTCACATGGCCTTCATTAGTGCAGAGGATGCTTTTATAAGTCCACAGGAAGTTTTATTAGTCAACAGGAAGCCTTACATTATAATCAGGACATTTCAGGGCTAAAATCTGAGTGGAGCTTATTCTCTGACCAGCCAACCTTGACCTCATATTTAGACTCACTCATTTCACTTTATTTATCCATGATAATCTCACAAAATATGGACTTCATGGACTACTGAAGCTGGTCTGGTCTACAGAGGACTTCCTGTTGGCATCACCAGCTGTCCCATCCTTTTGAGCTTTAATTTTAAAGCCCCGCCCCCAGTCATTTATCAGCCTCAGGTGCAGCACGTATCATTTTCAATTTGGAGTAAACTAAAGATTCTCATGCAGGGTTCATCAAGTCCATCTGCACCAGGGCCAGATTTAGACACGACACAAACTCTGGGGGCCGGACTTTCAAATGCACAAAAATTACACAAATATTTTGGTTGAAATATTAATTTAGTAGTATTTGAGATTTGAGATTTGAGTGATTTAGTACCAGCATTAACTCATTTTTGACACTTACCTCTTTAACACAGTTTTTTTTAACCATTTTGAACCACTTTTCCTCCACGTTTTATCCCCTTTGTACCACTCTTTTATCCATTTTTCACACTTTTCTTTTCTTTTTGCCATGTTTTATCCCCTTTTCATGACATTTTTTCACAAATTTTTGCAACTTTAAAAGCAGTTTTTTCCACTTTGAACCAATTTTTGATACTTTTTGCCTCTTTAACCCAATCTTTGCCATTCTTTAACCCATTTAAACCACTTTCATGCACATTTTACCCCCTTTGTCCCCTTTTTATCCATTTCTTGCTACTTTTTCCCCCTTTTCATCAATTTTTTAGCACTATTTTTGTCATTTGTAACAGGTTTTTGATACTTTTTCCCCTTTTTTGCTCTTTTACCAATTTTCGCCACATTTTAACATCTTTTCGCCACTTTTTCTGCCAATTTTGTCCCTTTTTGCCACTCCACACCCCATTTTGCCACTTATTGCCCATTCTTGCTACTCTCTAACCCCTTTTCCCACTTTATCTGCTCATTTTTGCTGAGCTTCTACCAAGCTTAACCCTTTTTTAAAATATCTACTAATTATGACAGTAGTGTGTACTCCTGTGACAGTAGTATGACAGTAGACAGTAGACAGTGTAAGTGTGAAGTCATTCTAAAACTATTTCAGTGTTAATTGTTTATGGGGTGAATTTAACAGCTGCAGACATTTAAAGCCAAAGGATAATCTTAAAACCACAACATCTTCTTTTCCTCCTTTTCTGAATTCAGTGATCTTTCAGGGGCCAAACAGGAAGCTTTGGGGGGCCTGATATGACCACCGGGCCACCCGTTTACGACCAGTTTGCTCATGCCTTCCAAAGGCAAATCCCTAAACCCAGTTACAACCATGCATGCTAGCTCTCATGGCCCAACCTGCCAACATAGACACATTCCTTGACCTACAGAGCCTATAAAATAGTTTTCACCACTTCTAGAGTTCACCAGAAGGACTGTGGGAGACTCCATGGTCAAGAGGAAGAAAGTTCTTTGGTCTGATGAGACCAGAATGGAGCTTTGAGACCATCAGACAAGACGCCAAACACTGATATCACCACACACACACCATCCCCGCTGTGGAGCACGCTGGTGGCAGCATCATGCTGTGGGAATGCTTCTCAGCAGCATCATGATATGGGGATGCTTCTCAGCAGCATCGTGCTGTGGGGATGCTTCTCAGCAGCATCATGCTGTGGGGATGCTTCTCAGCAGCATCATGCTGTGGGGATGCTTCTCAGCAGCATCATGCTGTGGGGATGCTTCTCAGCAGCATCGTGCTGTGGGGATGCTTCTCAGCAGCATCATGATATGGGGATGCTTCTCAGCAGCACTGGCTGTGGGTATACTTCTCAGAAAAAAGCTCATAAAGGTCTCGAGTAAAATGAATGTGTCAAAATAAAGGAACATCCTGGAGGATAATCTTATTCAGTCTGCTACAGAAGTATGTTTTGTGCATGTCAGAGCTCTTTGTCTGATTTCTTCTAGGTTTTTGAATAATTATTTTGTCTCCAACATAAACATTTCCAGTGACTTCTTCAAAGTTAATTCAGGATCTAGTATTGCCAGTAACAGTTTCTATACATTTTTTTTTTTACCAATGATCAGTGTAATTCGTCCACTTTAAAGCCACTGACTTTGGTTAAAAGATCTAATAGACTTTACTGTCATTCATGGGTCATGCCATTTTCCTGTTGTAAATTTTCATTAACATAGCACACCTGTACACAGCTGCCTATAGCATTCCAATCCTAAATCATAGACCGTCTGGTTACAGTCTCAGAGATTTTACTTCTGGTTTTCTAAAGCCAAACGACGGTGCTTCCCACCTAGGAATGACTGTTTTTAAACAAACTTCCAGTCAAACTAGCCGTGAGAGTATGCAGTTTAGGTTGACCGTCTGCATAAATCTTAGCTCTAATATATACAACTATTCAGATCTCTTTGTTCCTGTCAGACTGTCTGTTTCTTCTCTTTGAATGGCCTTTTGAATGCAGGTTTTAATGAAACCTCCTGGTCAGGTAGCCAGCCTCAGTGGACGCCCAAAGAAATGCAGTTTTTTCACTCTTGGACACTAGCCTCAGTTCCCAGGACTGGAGGTTGCTGCATGTTCTCAGTCAACAGAAGACCTATTTGACTTGCTAAACAACCTGGCAGACAGGGATCAAGAACCAGGCTAGGGGCCAAATGTGGCTCAGAGTCTGAGCCACAGTCGATGACATTTGGACACAACCAACTGTGCCCACACTCTGACACTTCCTGTCCACACCATAGCGTCTTCTTCTTACCCTCTCTGCCATTTCTCTCTGTCTTTTCCAGATTCTTCCAGGGGGGAGAAGAAGGAAAGTAAATGTCCGACGCCGGGTTGTGACGGAACCGGTCATGTAACGGGTCTGTACCCTCACCACCGCAGCCTATCGGGGTGTCCCCACAAAGACAGGGTCCCGCCTGAGAGTGAGTCCCACTGCCTAATGTCACGCTGCACAGTTTTACATAGTCCAACAAGTCATTTCAGTTAGCATAGCATCCCAGTCCATCAACCCTTCAGTCAGACCCATGGGGAGGCAGCATGTCCGGTCTACTTAGTTTCCATTTAGTCAATCTGGTGTTACGAAAAGGCTAGAACAGCATGTGACTACAGCTCTGTGTCATGGAATTATGCCCCTGTTTAAAATAACTGCCTAATTTACAGGATAATGTAAATTAAAAAGTCACTTATCAGACAAAAAGGCATGTTTAACCTAGGACAATTCTGCCAGGCTATGAGAGCACAGATCTCCACACACAGTCGAGTTTCCAAACTCTAAAGATCTCACAGAAACTCTCAGAAGTAAAACAAATATGGAGGGCTTTGTGTTTGTGATGTAAACTATGTACCATCTGATTGGTGATGTTGCAGTCTGCTTGTTCCTCATTTGTTATTGTATCAGTTCTTTAAAGGCGACATCATGCAGCAGTGGAGGAGTCCTGGTACGATACGATACCGTACGATACAATAGGATGAGATACGGTACGGTATGGTGCGGTACAATACAAAACGATATGATACGATTGGATGCTATACAATAGGATACAGTATGGTACGGTAGGAAACGATACAATACTGTACAATACGATTCAATATAACACGATAGGATGTGTTACGAAAGGATACGGTACAATACAATACAATGTGGTATGGTATGGTATGATACAATATGGTACGTTACAATAGGCTACGATAGGATGCAGTATGATACGATACAGTATGGTACAGTACAGTACAGAGTGGTACAGCATGGTATGATACGGTACAGTATGGTATGGTAGGAAACAATATGGTACGGTACAATGCGATACAGTACGGTCGGTATGGTATAGTAGGAAACGATACAGTATGGTACAATACGATACGGTATGATGTGATGCGGTACAGTGTGGTATGATATGGTACGATGCAGTACGGTGCGGTATGGTACGGGAGGATATGAGACAGTGCAATACGTTATGATATGGTACAGAACAATACGAAATAGTGTGATACGATACGTGTGTGATGCTGTACGATACAATACGAAACGGTATGATACGTAATGGTATGATACGAAACGGTATGATACAGTACGGTACAGTATGGAACAATGCGATACACTTCACCGTTCCATTAGGGAAATTTGTCTTGGACTCCAAGAACTGCACAGATGGAGCTGCTAATTAAGAAGAAGAAAATGCAACCCACATGTATTGCACAAGATTCTCAAAGAAACAGTTCAAAAGAAAAATGCTGGCAATAAAAAACAATGACAAAGAAAAAAATTAAGGGGGAAGCTGTGACTTCTGTGCAGAGAAACTTCCAAAAAGGCCATGTTTGAGCTGTTTATGACTATGCCAACGGTTCTAATTTAGAAAATCACGGAGAAACGTCAGCAGTCAGGATTAAAAACACTTTGTCTACATGAGTGCTGTCTAATACTCATGTTTGGTTCAGAAAGGCGTAGTTCGGTCCAGTTCTGTCCTGGTTTAGCTCATTAAGCTCTGGTCTTACCCGTGTTTCCTCAGCTCACGTCTGTCCTGTCTCTCTCGTTGTGACGGGAAATCCATCTGTCCTTAGAGATCCAGGTCATGTGGTTCAGTTCAGTAGAGCTGGAGGAAAGGAAACTGGCCCTCAAATAGGAGCTCCCCAAGACACATCATTGGCCTTGGCACACCGTTTGAGGTGAATCCACCTGAGGCAGTCCCACCTCAAAAAGTTCAGGGTGTGTCCCCACAGGTGGTGGTTTTAGCCAAGTAGCATCAGTGTAGTCCAGCATTTAAACCCTAACTTACTCTCAGCTGAGAGCTAAAGCACTGTTCCCATCAGTGTCACGCCTCCCTCACTGACCAATCAGATCAAGAGGGGGCGGGACTTCTGATAATGGTGGAGCAGAAACTGATCTGACTCATCCTTTCAAGGGTGGAGGTTCCAGGTCTACACCTGCCTGACCCTAACCCTAAATCCTAGTCCTACACATCTGTTTAGGATTAGGGATGCAGATTTAACTAACTTTGTTAAATTACTGGAGATCATATCATTTTGGTATTAAAAACACAGGAAGCCTGATCTAAATTTCTCTCTGCAAAATATAATCGTCCTAACGTTCTGGTCCTCCTCGATTTAAACTGTGAACATCAGTGATCACATTCTGACGTGAAATGACTTGTTGGACGAACTGTGCAGCTGTGAAATGTGGACACTGTCATGCATGTCAGCCATGCACCACCATGCATCACTCTGCATGACTTCACATCTGTGTTTTGGTTGGAAGTTGTGCATAGATTCTTGGTTTGACAGGGTGAAAGCTACAGACATTTCAGAGGTAGTTTAAATAGGAACATATGTGGAGACATGCTCATACTCCTGCTGCTTTCAGGAGAAGAATTAAAGGTAAATGCTGAAAAACTTTATCTTTAGTGTCAAAGATGACTGAGGCTGAGGAGCAACCGCTTCCATCTTCTGCAAATCAATCATGAAAAAACCGTTCTGCACCCGTGTATGCGGTCTAACTTTCAGAGTCAGTCTTGTGTTTGCTCTGGCATGATAGAGAGCAGGTTTGCTTTGCTTCCTTTTTTTACTTTCTGTTGTCATGGTCTCACCTGCTCCATGTCTGGTTTTGGTGTCTGCACTGCTGATGGAACATGAACAGCATGAACTAAAAGCTTTATTTAGTTGTTGTGCTGCCAGAACCTTCTAAAAGTGCTGCATGATAACACCTCAGAACCATCCCAACATGCCTCACATAAAACATCTTACTTCAGGGACTGCCACACCTGGGCTGCTGGGAATATTTTGTTCCAGAAGAAAGGAGCATCTCCCGCCGACCCTGGTCATTTCAATAGATTTCATGTGAACACGGCAGCTGCTCTCTGGAAACCGAGCGTTCAGAGGAGGTCTTGGCCAGCTTTGAATCAAACTCTAGAGCAGTCAGTGAGAATACAGATGAGAAATATTTTCATAAATTCTGCTTTTTACAGTTTTGTCAAAAGAATGACATGAAAACACAACAAACTCAAACTCACCTAGTGCTGCACAGTTAATCACATTCAAATCTAACTACCTTTTGGGGGGGGGGGGGGGGTTCAAGGCTAAAACCGCTGCCTTGTGCTGTTAAATCCCACTTATTTCCCATTTTGCCACTCTTTCATGCTTTTTGCCCACATAAGTCACTTTGCACTCAGTTTTTGCCAAGTTTTTGTCAGTTTTTTGCCAGCTTTAACTCATTTTTTTGGTCACTTCCCACCTATTTTTGCCAATTTCTGCCCTTTTTTGCCACTTTTCTCCCAGTGTTTGCTCCTTTCAGCCCATTTTTTTGCCACATTTCTCCCAGTGTTTGCTCCTTTTAGCCCATTTTTTTTGCCACATTTCTCCCAGTGTTTGCTCCTTTTAGCCCATTTTTTTTGCCACATTTCTCCCAGTGTTTGCTCCTTTTAGCCCATTTTTTGCCACTTCTTTTTTCCACTTCTCACCTATTTTTGACACTTTTATCCTGCCTTTTGCAAGTTTTTCCCCCTTTGTGCCTTTTTTTTAAACTCCTCGCCTATTTAAGCTGTTTTTGCAATATATGCCAATTTTTGCCCATTTTTCCCACTTATTTTCTGATTTTTGCCACGTTTAGTCACTATTCACTCATTTTTTTTGACACGTTTTTTCACTTTGGGACCATTTTTGCCAGCTTTAACTCATTTTTTTGGTCACTTCGCACCCACTTTTATCACTTTCTACCCTTTTATGCCACTTTTCTCCCAGTGTTTGCTCCTTTTAGCCTATTTTTGACACTTTTATCCTGCTTTTTGCAACTTTTTGTGCCTTTTTTGCCACTTCTTGCCTATTAAATTACCTAGCAATTAAATGCCACTTTATGCCCATTCCCCCCACCTTTTTTTAGGATTTTTGCCCAGTTTAGTCTCTTTTTACCCATTTTTTGCCACGTTTTTGTCACTTTGGGACCATTTTTGCCACCTGTTACTCATCTTTTGATCACTTCCCACCCATTTTTGGGTGGTTTGCTGCTTTGAGGCCAATTTTTGACACTTCTTTTTGTTACTTCTCATACATTTTTGACACTTTATCCTTTTGACACTTTGCAATTAAATGCCAGTTTTTAAGCCCATTTTTTGCCACTCAGAGGAGCGGCATTATTAAAGGCAGAGAGCAGAAACAAGAGTCAGACAATAGTACAACTCAAGCAAGGCTATCAGAAATCAAAAATAAGAATATAAAAATATATAAAGTCTATGTGCAGGAATAAGAAGCTTAAAATATGCAGTAAATGCATGCCTGTGTGAGGAATAGAAACAGTATAAACACATAAAAAAAAAAACAGGTCTTAAAGATTGTAATCCGGATCATAATTTCTGGCCGTGCAATAATCACATAAAAGGATGCAATGATTTTAGTATTCAGTAGTCCCGTGAAGGCTTACTCAAATGTCTGTAGAAAGGTCTTAATATAATACAGATCTGACAGATGGAATATGACCTTTTAACATTTTAACTCAAACTCGACTCAGCTTAGACCAGTCCTGTTAAAAATGGGTCATTTAGTCTTTCCGATAAAGAACTGAAGAGGATCGGTAGTGGGATCAGTGAGGAGTTCAATGAATTCCTAATAAAGATGCAATGCAAATTTAAAATCTAACAGAAGTGCACGATTAACCAGCGATCATCTTTACCATCTCTGTAGATAGTTTAATCACAAACATAAACTTTATTAGATGTTATTGGTATCCAACTCAAATATTTCTGCATGCAAGGAAAATGAAAGCTGAACTTTCCCCAGACTGAAACATCACCATAGATAAAAATGCATTTACTCACATTTACCTTCCCTTTCTACAGTCTTCATTTCTTCTAATGCACAGTCATTAAGCAGCGTGCATTCATCACCTCACACGTTGTCCCTGCACCATCTGCAAAGTCATCAGCAGATCCTAACAGCGCACGACAAACTTTTGCTTCCAGTATGTTCTCGTCTCATGAAATTTCATGAAATGAACGCGGTGATCAAAATGCAAATGAGACTTGTGTTTCCCCAGCAGGAAAGGATTACATGGAGCAGACATGACTAGAAACACTGAGTACTTCGTGATGATTTCTGTGTCAATTTCGGGCTCAAACTTTTCTACTGGGAGGGATGTTTCTCTCATTTCCTGACACCTGAAATGAACCTTCAACTTCTGAGGATGATGCTGTATTTACAGCTCTTTATTGTTCCTACTCCTGCTGCTGACACATAATCCTTTCACACTGAATCACTGCAGGGTTCATTACTCTTCTTCTCTGACACGCAGCGCTCCATCTTCACGTCCTGGCTGCAGTCAGCGTCCGTCCTGTAACCCGTGCATGTGCGTGCATGCCTCTCCGCCGTAGCAGATCTCTGTGTAACTTTCCTGTCTGCTCCTAACCCTCGCTGTCTCTCTCACCTCTTCCTGTCTGTCAAAGTCCTTGCCATGTATGAAAATGTTTTAAAGTGCCCCACTCCTGGCTGCTCTGGACGGGGTCATGTCAATAGCAACAGGAACTCGCACCGCAGGTGAGTGAGCGTCCATCAGCCGGCCGCTAACACTGACAGTGGACATGTGAATGTGGTTGAATTTAAGCAGTATAGGGTCGGGTCAGGGCGCTGATCCTGTTCTTAATTATCTGGACTTTTAACCCTCGGATCCTACTATGTCCATTTTGAGGACATTCATCATTTTTATCATCATTATTTCGAGTTGATAGTCACATTTTTATAGATTGAGGCATCAAATTTGGCCAAAGTTGTTATTTTTCTTCATATTAAAAAAAAAAAACTTGTGTTGCCCATAGAACTCTACTGATGCCACATAGCTCCATCCATCCTTGTTTGTCATAAATCTGAACAATAGACTTCCATTAAAAACAGATTTTTTGACTTTGTGTCTATGGCACCAAAACAACATATAGCAACCTTTTCTATGCAGTCACTCGATCACCAGGGCTCTAAATTTCACCATTCCACAGTGATCCAGCAGATAGTGCCAGTGCACCATTTGAACCCCTTCAGCAACGCACATGCAGGATTTCTTCCATGGGCTCAGAGTGTTTGAAGCACTATTTCATCCACTAAACATCATCAAAATTAAATGAAACGATTGGTGCCACTAGATATGGATGTCTGAGAGTGGGCTACATGTGTAAGGAAAAGTTTGTTTGCTCCTACGTGTGTGCTCGGGTGCAAATCTGCATCTATGTTTACAGCTGGACATGCCGTAAGTGGAGTGTTTACAGTCGGAAATGTTACCTCTGAGTTCTGCTGTCTGGGACTAAGAAAGGGGGACATTTGGACAATTTCAACTTTGCCCTCACTTCATAGCAAGTGGATGGACATGCATGAGGATGCACGGGTCCTTTCCATTAATAGGAGAGAATATTAGGGATGTCAACGACTAAAGATTTTCATAGTCGAATCTGATTCATCAGATTTTGCCTATAGTCGACTAAAAGTCGAGCAGTGTTTCTGCTAGACTTTTTTGTCCCCGGACCGGCAGTCCTCAAGAATTCAGGACATTTAGATCAACTACCAAACATTTGCTTTACCATTATTTTACTGCATTAACAGCAGCAAAACGCATAAATCGCTCTCTTATTTTTTTGTGTGTTTAAAGTATCCAGATGAAAGCTTCGCTTTTCCTTACACACACAGTCAGTTACACAATATACGCTCACGTTAAACTCATAAACAACGACAGTTAGCTTCACTTTAGCACCGTTAGCCTGTTAGCTCATTGGCCGCTATCATAACTTTGCAGCTTACAACAGTCAAATACCATCCTCTACCAACAGCAACGACACATCCAAGCTCATAACAAAAGTGCCCTGTTACCTGGACACTGCGTTAGAACTCTACATTTCAGATGAATAATGAATCTTACCGTCAGCTGCTAATATCAGTCCTCATGATGATATAACTGTAACCTCTGCTAAAGCTGGAAATCCAACCATCCTGGTTTATTTGGACTAGTCCCGAAAAGACAAAAGCTCCACAGCAGATAGTCCGGTCCAGTCCTCCTCTCATTAATGGCTTATCCAAGACTACTTCTGCTAATTAGCCAGGACATCCCGAGCCTTAACAACCAGCTACGCTGAAGAGAGACGGAGCCTTCGTTATCAGCTCCAAGTGGTCCATGCCATTCTGCATGATGTGATTCTGCGTTGACTACAATCCAACTTTATCTGAGGATTGGTCATAGGTAGTTTATTGAAGTCCACTACAACTCTGCCTGGCGTAGGCCTCTCTCTCTCTGCTGCTACATCGGTATTTACAGTTCCCTGTGTTTCAGCCTCTCCGTTACTCACAGCAATGACATAAAATCCTCCATACTGCTGATGATATTAAGCCTTTGGTTAACCAGGAAAACCTCACTGAGATTAAAATTCTGCTTTATGAGAAAGCTCCGGTCAAACTTTCCCTGCATAGTCCCCAGCAGTACTGAGCATGCTCAGAGAGATAGATTTGCTTTGACGTCATCGTGCATACATAATTAGCCATGTGCTTGCTGTCTAAGGTGATAAACAACCCCAGCACCGCAGGACAGTGGGTGTAGACTGATTCTACTATGAGGTTCATAGTTGAATCAGACTCCTCCAAATCAAATCGTCAAATCGCCGACTTTTCCAGGTCACCCCTAGAGAATATATCATATCTCAAATATGCAGTAAATTTATACATGTGCGTAATGAGCATATCGCGGTCACATTTTGGTTAGAGGTGGAAATGCACGTGTTCGTGATTCATATCCTACATATTTCCTCTGATTTTTTATGCCAGTACATAAAATAAACCTAACATGAACAAATGCATTTGTTCACATATGATTTGGTAGAGGAGGAGGCTGGAGAAAAGGATGGTAAAACTGGCGTGTTTTTGGCTCCGATAGACTCATCTGTTTAGCATGGACGCTATCTCACTGAATCCAAGTCACAGGCACAGTGTACAATAACTGGCATCAAAAGGGGGTAACACTGATTTATTGATTGATTGATTTTTTTTAGCAGTCAGGGTTGAAGCTGTTGAAAAGATATGAGTCAGTGAAAATTAAAAAAAATTGAAAAAGAGTGTTTTATTAACAGTTTCCTGTATGTCCAGAATATGGACAAACAAGGACAGATGGAACTAAAATATGGCATTTGGCACTCCCAATAAAATTTGGATGCATCAAAATCAGTTTAACTACTTATCATTGACATGGCCAAAACTGTATTTATTTTTAAAAGTTTTTACTTTCGACACCATTTTATATGGAAAATATGGTGTTTTTGTGTTGTTTACCATGAAAAATAGGGTGTAACATTTAAGTTTTTTTGTTTTGTTTTTTTTTAGTAGTCAGGGTTGAAGTTGTTGAAAAGGTTTGAAGCAGGGAAAGTAAAAAAATGTTGGAAAATGATTGTTTTATTGGACGTACAAGGACAGATGGAGCTAAAAATTACACGGGAGCGAGGGTTAATGTGAATGCACTCGTATAAATCTAGTCATCAGACAAATGCACTCGTTAAGATCTGCAGCAGAAGGTCTGACAGGGATTTTTATTAAACAAAGGCCAAAACCTGACCTTTGCCTGAAGTCAGAGCTTTAGATGTCAGCTCCCTGCTGACCTTCTATAATCATAAAAGCACAAAAACATCTTTTATTATTTACTCTTTGAATATCAGTTTTTATTTTTGAGATCTTCATTGTTTCTTGTTCAGCCTCATGTCCGGCTTTGACCCTACCTCTGCTTTTGAGCGTCCTCTTTGCCTCCTAAACAGAGGGACAGTGGGGAAATCTTCCCATGGGACGACCCTCCAAGGTCCCAGATGAGAGTCCTGATTCATAGCCAGACTGGTCCTGTGCTCCCATACCAGAATGATAACGTTTATTTACCCCGTCACTGTGTGATTTCAAGCCAACTATGCGAAAGTCTTGGCAGAATGTCAACCCACACTGTCAAGCCATAGTTGGGCCGTGGTTGGCCACCGTACACCTTATACCACTGATCATCAACTGGCGGCCCAGGGGCCCAAAAATGGATAAAAGAGTGGCACAAAGGGGATAAAACATGCAGGAAAAGTGTTTTAAAAGGGGTTAAAATCGTGCAAAAATTGGGTACATGAGGAAAAAAGGGGCAAAAAGTATCGTTAATGGGTTAAAAGTGGAGAAAAAATGTTTTTAAAGTTGCAAAAATTGTTGAAAAAATGTAATTAAAGGGATTAAAAAGTGGCAAAAATAGAAGACAGGTGGCAAAAATGGATAAAAGAGTGGCACAAAGGGGATAAAACGTGCAGAAAATGTGGTTTAAAAGGGTTTTAAATCATGCAAAAATTGGGTTAAAGATGCAACAAGTATCAAAAAGGGGTTAAAAGTGTCAAATGGGTTAATATTGGTGCTAAATGACAGTTAGGGAGGGCCCATTCTCTGGGATTTTCAGGAGTCCATCCAATCCTGTCTTCAGGTCTGCTGCATTCTAGATGATAGGGATAGATCTCACTGGTAATGACTAACTACAACTGCAATAATATTTCAGTCAGACCAAAATGTTCATTTAATTTTTGTGTATTTGAAAATCCAGCCCCCGGAGTTTCTGTTGAGACTAAATCTGGCCCTTGTGCAGATGGACTTGATGACCCCTGCCCTATACACAGCATGACAAACGATGCCGATCGGACTGAAAGTCGCCCTGACATCAACGTGAGTTGTCCAACTCAAAATCTGTGGCTGAATTGGACAAAAATCACGCAGTGTACACTCGGTTTTACATGTCTGCTGTCAGGGTTCATTATTTCAAGCTTAGGTGGAGTGAGGGGTCGTCTTAGTTCTCCATGTTTTCTCAGAAGCCCCAAATTCTTCAGGTATAATTGGAACAATGGACTCTGATCATCACAGCATCGTTAAAAAACACTTGTGAGACTTTATACCTACAGAGGTGAAAAAAGCAACATAGTCACAGTTTCTGTTTTCATAAAAAACATAAAAGTAGCAGAAAAGTAAGTAAATGAGTGTTTGGTGGATTATTTGTTGTAACAATGCTTCCTAGTAAAGTCTTATACCATTGTAAAGTCTAGTTCCTTTTAAATGGAGCCACATCTATAAGGAGCATGTATTTGTGGGTTGAGCAGCAAAGCTGAGGATGTGGGTTGGTCCAAACAACTGATTCTACCCCTGACTCTTGTTTGGTGGATTGGATGATTGAAATCTGGTGGTCAACAGACTGGCCCCTCCCACATGCTGGTACCAGCCTGGCTCCTCCCCCTCATGCTGGTACCGGCCTGTATCCTCCCCCTCATGCTGACCACCAGCCTGGCTCCTCCTCCTCATGCTGGTCACCAGACTGGCTCCTCCCCTTCATGCTGGTCACCAGCCTGGCTCCTCCCCCTCATGCTGGCCACCAGCCTGGCTCCTCCTCCCCATGCTGGTCCCCAGCATTAGTGTCCAGTCAGCCAGTGTGGTTGTGTTGGTCACTCTGGCACCAACAGCACGCCCACGCTGATCCCACAAGTGTTCAGTGGGGTAAGGTCAGGACTGCTGGCAGAACATTCCATCCTCTCCACTCCCAGATTCTGGAGGTAGTCTCGGATAAACCCCGTTGTGTGGGGGTGAGCTACATCCAGTGCATGGCACCTGAATGTCAACACCTGGGGGAGCAGAAGCTCAAAGAGTCAATAACAACAGCAGAATCAGCTGTTTGGACCATCCCACATCCTCAGCTCTGCTGCTCATCCCATAAAGGCATGATCCTTACAACTTTGGCGCCATTTAAAAGGAAATAAACAGGCTTTACTATGGTATAAGATTTTATTTGCTAAATTTAGACTTAGAAATCACACCTGTCCAAAATTAAGTCAGTGTTTTACAGAGGTAGTGCCAGTTTGACATGAGCTGAAAAATTTAAGTGTCCAGAAAAACAAGGTCCTGGAGCAGCTGTTCTATTGTTTTGCTGGAATGCTTTGGTCTGAGACCTGGTCCCTGTACCTTGGACAGTCAGATGGGCCTCTCCGGACTTTAGTGCATGTCATAGCTTTGGAAGCCTTCTTGCCAGTAATGTGCAAGGCATTCTGGGAGGTTTCCCTCAAAACTAAGCTTGGCGTGTTCTTTTCCAGAGCTCTCCAGAATAGAGACTCTAGATATGAACATGTGAGATGTAGGTGTAGGGCTGAGTGGAGGGAGCCAGGGCTGTGCTATCCAGTTTAACAAAGACTGACCTGAAACAGAAACACTGATGCATGCTCTTCTCTTCAAGTTTGTCTCTGATTTAGCTTCTATGACAGAGGAACACTCAAACGTCTGCGGGCTGAGCCACAAGAGGGAAATGAGGCTGTAATTAAAAGTGTGTCATGTTAGAGCTGAAGGTGTGTCTCCATCACATGTGGGAAACACAAACACGCCAAGGCTTGTTTTTGAATTATGTAACATGATCAGGGTTCTCGCTGGTTTCCTCACACACGTAGAGCTTCAGATCACAGATACACACACTGCTTTCTGCACATAAATCCCACTGAAACACACACACAAAATCAGAGTTTGCCATGCGACGGCAGCACACGAGCGCTGGCAGACAGAGGAGCACACACATGCAGGAGCGCGCTGGCTCAGACGTGGCTGCAGGGTGTGTTATGTAGCACAGCTCCACTGGGAGAGGAAACAAAGCACCAGCTAGCTAGCTTAGCCACCGTTAGCTACCAGCTTGCAGCTTTCATGTGTAGCAGTCGCCATGGAAACATCTCCATAGCTGCAGCCACAGCAGCCGCCGCCGTGCTGATCTGTCACACACTCCAAACACACTCCCATCATGCTTTTAGAATCAGCCTGTGCTCCTGATAACATCAGTCCCTCTGAGGGTAAGGAGACAGGGATTTCTCTGAATCCAGACTCTGAGGAAGGACCAAGGTTGAGTTTTAGATTAAACAGAGTCTAAGATAATCTCCTGATTTTTACCTCAGAGTCACACCAGAAACTCACGGTCAGGCACTTTAAACTCTCCACCAATCAACACTGCCTTTATTTATAACCTGGATCAGGGCCGGACTCCTGGTTTTAGTCCAAAGACTGAGACTACCTGGATGGATCATTTTAATTTCTCTGATATAAATACAGCTTTTTAATGTCAAAGTGAAAAAAGATTTCTACAAAGTAATGTCAAATAAAAATCTGCACTGTAAAATAAGTGACTGCATAAATATTCCCTCCTTCTAGTCAGTGTTGAGAGTCACCTTTGCTGCACTCACAGCTCTGAGTGTGTGGATAAATCCTCCATAGGACTGAGGTCTGGGCTTTGACTCAGCCATTCCAGAACATTCCCCTTGTTGTCTTTAAACCATTTCTGTGTAGCTTTCTCTGGATGCTTCAGCTCACTGTCTGACCAGAAAATAAATCTCTATGTGGTAGTTCTCCAGGACCGGCTGCTGAGAAGCATCCCCACATCATGATGCTGCTGAGAAGCATCCCCACATCATGATGCTGCTGAGAAGCATCCCCACAGTATGATGCTCCTGAGAAGCATCCCCACAGCGTGATGCTACCACCAGCGTGCTCCACAGTGGGGATGGTGTGTTTGTGGTGATGTCAGTGTTTGGCGTCTTGTCTGATGGTCTCAAAGCTCCATTCTGGTCTCATCAGACCAAAGAACTTTCTTCCTCTTGACCATGGAGTCTCCCACAGTCCTTCTGGTGAACTCTAGTCCAGACTGAATCTGAGTTTTCTTCAACAGTGTCTTTCTCTTTGCCACTCTCCCATAAAGCTCTGACTGGTGAAGAACCCAGCCAACAGTTGTTGTCTGCAGAGTCTCTCCATCTCAGCTGCTGAAGCTTGGAACTCCTTCAGAGTAGTCATAGGTGTCTTGGTGTCCTCTCTCTCTAGTCTCCTTCTTGCACGCCCACTCAGTCTGTGAGGACGGTCTGATCTAGGCAGATTTACACGTGACATATTCCTTCATTTCTTCATGATGGATTTAACTGAACTCTGGGGGATGTTCAGAGCCTTGGAGATGTTTCTGTCTCCATCCTCTGACTTAGACTTTTCCATAACCTTTGTCTCTGAGTGTTCTTTTGCCATCATGGTGTAATGGTAGCCTGAAACACTGATGAACCAGTGACTGGAGCTTCCAGACTCAAGTGTTTTTATACGATAATCACTCAGCTGATCCTCATTTCACTAACTGTGAGTCTACCAGCACCAACTGTCTGGACCTCTGCTGGATTAGCTCAGTCACTTTAACGGGTGAATATTTATGCAGTCACTTATTTTACATTACAGATTTTTATTCAATTCACATTTCTTTGTAGAAATCTGTTTTATTTTGACATTAACCCTTAAAGCCTATTGTGTCACAATTGATACACACTTTTGTGAGACCTCTGTCTAATTAACATGATCAATAATTTCCCTAAAAGCCTTTTCTATATAAATTACAACAATACCCTCCAGTCGATTATCGATGGCAAGCAATGCCTGTTACATTAAATGTGATAGAAAAAAATATATGTGAAATTTTATGGAAACTTTGATTTTTGGGAGATTTTGTTAGAAGGTCAAATAAACATCTTAGTTCCAAAAATAAAAGAATAAATAAAAAATAGAATTTCCTGACTATTACTTGAGTTATCAGGCTTTAATGGGTTGAAGAGGGTTTTTTTTTGTTTGCTTTAAAAACCCAATTTCTTTTGACAATGATTGATTTATAGAAACAAGTGAACAGTTTAACATCTAAAGGTTTGTTGTTCTTTAAGCTAACGCTACAAGCAAGAAATCTGATGAGTGCCTAATGCCGGTTCTCCCACAACAAACATTCAACAGCCTTACTTCCTTTAGCTAGTGCAGTTTTTACTAAAGATGTGTAAATTAATTGGGAGTTTTACAGACCTGACACTGTTCATAAGATGTTTTTTTCTGAATAAGTGCTCAGATAAAATAAACACTGACCCAGTTAGATTTTGTCAACAGACGATATTTGAGGTGATGTGATATAAACCAAATCCCAATAAGAGCAGGGACGTAAATAAACTAGAAAATAAAACAGAAGGTGAATAAAATGTTGTACACTGATGCCTCTCTTCAACCAGAATCAGAAACATGGGCTACTGCATGTTAATTTATCGTGTCAGGATCAGTCAGAGTCAGGGATCAGAAACCGTCAGCCATATTTAGATTAACAGTGTTTGATGGAGGAGTCTGTACAGCGCTGCTGTGTTACTCCCTACAGGAACAGCATTTTTTAGAATATGTATTTATTTTGTTTGTGATACAGATTTTTAAGGACATTGGAGCATCATTCACAGGAAGAGAGTGAAATGTAGAATAATCAAGCTTCACATATTAGCATTTGGTCCTTATAACAGAGCTCTACCAGAAAAGTGAATCCCCTTTTTGGTCCTCTCTGGGTTTTCTTTCTTTGATGGAGTTCTGTAGAAGTAGAAGCTGGGCTTGTCTCCTCACCAGTACACCCAGCAGAAGAACAACTTTATTTAAAAATTAAAAAATAAACCGGCTGAAACACGTAGGTGGAGACAGTCGAAGTCAGTTAAATGCCCAGTGCTGCAGCTCCACATAGTGGTCAATGGAGGCTCCCACTGTCTTTATTTATTAATTTATTTTCCCTGCAGACCTCTGTGCCTGTCTGACTGAAACCTATCAGCTGTCCCAGCAAAGACTGCTAACAAAACTGCACCTCATGTGGTTTTAACATAAACCCCGTGTTTTCATTTCATGGCTGAAGTTCCCAAACTGAGGGAGAAAAGCTGTTAAAAGTGGCCTGGAACTGATGTCTGTATTAACTAGAAAGGCCACTTTTAACCGCTTTTCTCCTTCATTATGTGAAACTCATCCATGAAACTAAAACTGGGTTTTACTGCTAAGTAGATACACATCAGTTTTTCGCAAAAAAGGCGATATTTCTTAAATTCCGATTGAGTACAATTGCGCTTTGAATGCATTTCCATTAAAGTGAATTTTGGGCATAGGCCTTGAATTCTCCTAAAATCTAATCTGGCGTGAATCCGCTGCAGGGAAGCTTGACGCTCAAAACCTGTTGCGTGTTGGTACGGTTTGGTTACATCTATGGTGATTGTCTTGATAATTTTGAACAAAAGACGAAGGAAACAGATGATAGTTCAGGGGTGAAGTCTGTATGTATGGCAAAAGTCATGCATAAGGGTGTGAGTATGATGTTAAGAAAAGTCTCATTTGGCGGCGCGCCGGTAGTCAAGTGGTTAAGGCGCGTGCCATGTACGCAGGCAACCTGGGTTCGGATCCAGCCTGCGGCACTATCTTCTGCATATCTCTCCCCACTCTCCTCCCTGTTTCCAACTCTTTCCACTGCCCTATCTAATAAAGGCCAAAAATAAATCTGAAAAAAAAAAAAAAAAGAAAAGCCTTGTCTCTTCTTCTGCCCACGCGTACCGTGCCATAAAAGAAAAAGTGTTTCCATTACCCTTTTGCGATTTATTTCTATATCAGAACGTCTGGAAAAACCTCCTAATGAGAGTGTAAAAACGTTTTGCTGTATTTGAGAGGTTTTTCGAAATTCAGGTGTTTCCATTACCAGATTTTGTGCATTTCTAAGGGTGATGGAAACCCAGCTATGGAGGGAGGGCAGTGTTTGTTGAATAGAAACTAAAGAGTAAACAGTGGAGCTGAGCAGCACATCTCTCTGGTCTTGGAAATGTCTAGTGGGGCCGCAGTGGTGCAGAGGTGAAGGGCTTCCTTATATAGAAGTCCTGAAAACTATTGGAGACATTAGGGGTAATGTAAGAACTCAACTGAAAATCTAACAAAGAGGTAGTGATTTTTAACCAGTGAAACATTCTCCGTACTGTCCCTTTAAATCAAACTTGTTGGTAAGTGAGACTGTCCCTCACTGTCAGTCAGAAAGTCTCCACAAAGTAGGTCGTTTTTGAATTCATAATTCATCCTGAGCTTCTGTTAGCGACAGCTGAAGCTCTTTATTCAGAGCCAGATGCTCCGTGAGTCTGTGAGTACAGTATGTAACCAGGTCGTGTGCTCTGCTGTCTCCCCCTCCCTCCCTCCCTCCCTCCTCCAGTCTGTCCGGTTGTCCCATCGCTGCCGCAGAGAAGATGGCGAAGGTCCACGAGAAGAGCCATCCGAACGACACCGGCAGCAAGTCCAATCAGACGTCAGACCGTGTCCTCAGGTACCGCCCACTTAGATCACACTAAGACCAAAGTTTAGACAGCTGAAGTATTTCGTCCTCCATGTCAGTGGTTCTCAAACGGTGTGCCAGGGCTCACTAGTGTGCCTTAAGGCAGGTCTAGGTGTGCCGTGGGAACCTGTCCCGTACGTTATTACTACAACTTTATGGCGAGTACAGTAACCAGGCCTGCCCACAGATCTGGACCCCTGAAAACCCCCAGAGAAGGGGCCCTCCCCAGTTGGGATTTATTGGTAAAATCAGTGTGTGTGTGTTGGATCAGTAGCATTGATGCTAGCATTCTGGCAAACAGTTACCTTATTAAGAGCTGAAAAGCATGGCAAGCTATTGTTGGGTTGAAATTATTTATTCATGCTATTTTTAACCAAGCTAACCAATTTTTCTACCCATTTTTGCCACTTCTTTTGACGACTTAACCCAGTTTGCTGATTTTTTTATTTATCTATTTTTTTTTTTTTTTTAGCATTTTTGCCACTTTTTGGGAACGTTTGGTATATTTTACCCATTTTTGCTCCCTTTCTGCCCAATTTTCAACTGTGGTTTGGCCATTTTTTGCCATTTTTCCCATCACCTTCAACCCTTTTTACCACCTTTTATCAACTTTAACCCTTTATTTGACACTTTTCTGCCACATGGGATCTATTATGTAACCTTTTTGACACTTTCAACCCATTTTTGCCACCTTTTTTCCAATTGTTGCCCACTTTTGCCTGTTTGACAACTTTTTTGCCCAATTTTGCTTTTTGATCACTTTTTACCACCTTTTATATAAATTATATAAAATTATATATAAATTTATATATATATATATATATATCTTATTTTATGAGTATGTAAATAACTATATATAAATAATTTTATTTGATTTTATTCTAATTATTAATGCATGCACCTTACCTTATTTTTAGTTTTAGTTTTTATCTATTTAACTATTTTTTTCCTATTTTTATCTACCATGTAAGCATATTTTGCACCAAAGAACATCAGAACAAATTCCTTGTAAGTGTAAAAACCTGCTTGGCAATAAATCTGATTCTGATTTTAACATCATTTTATTCTTTAAGGCCACTTGTAACACTTTTTTGTCACTATTTTGAAATTTTCAAGAAGTTTTTGTCTCTTTTAACCCACTTTTGCCGTCTCCATGATCCTCCAGTTGGCTGGGCCCCAGAAAGCTGTTCCCTTGTCTCTCCTTATGGACCATCTTGACTGTCACATTATTTCAAAAGTCTATCTTTTATCGATTCAAAGATGGAAATTAGCCTATGGCTACCATCTGGCACATTTACGTGTCCATGTTCATTAATGTGCATTGTCCCGTGTAACAAATAAATAAATAAATAAATAAACAATCCGGTCTCTGAGCTCTGCAGCTCTGCAGCTCCTCTGAGCTCATGACTTGGTTTTGATGAGAAGAGTTTGAAGAGGGTTACTGCTCTTTCACACTGAAAGGAGTCAGTTGAGGTGGTTTCAGGACGGCTCCTGTTGGCCTCTTCTTGGCACGTACTGAGGGAGGAGACCTCAAGGTAGACCCAGAACCCACTGTAGTGATTCTCTTATCTATGTTGCCTGGACTGGGAACATCTCAGAAACCCTCAGGAGGACCTGGGTGGAGAGGTGACTTGCTAAACCCCCTCATAGGAACTCATCCTGTCTTTCTTGTTCCCTCCAGGCCGATGTGTTTCGTCAAGCAGCTGGAGATCCCTCAGTACGGCTACAAAAACAACGTTCCTACCAGCACGCCGCGGTCCAACCTGGCCAAGGAGCTGGAAAAATATTCCAAGACCAGCTACGACTACACTGGCTACGACAACCAGCACGGCGGCTACGGGAAAAGAGGCCCGTCAAGCAAGTCCCACCATGGACGGGACACCTCTCCGAAGGGCTACGATGGTACAGTCCTGACTGCCAGACCTTTATTATGATTGTCCTGTTCTTCTCTTTGGGCTCTGTGGTGGAGGGAAAACCTCAGCGCTGTATGAAGTGGCCTTTCCATAAATGTTGGTACATTCATTTCATGATAGCTGAATGAAAACAGACTTCCTGTCACTCCTCTGTCTTTAGAGGAAGTGCACTAGTGAAAGCCTCCTCTATAGGGGTCTTCTGTTCCTTTTCCTGTTCTAGACAGAACATTTTGTGCTCAGCGATAAAAGCTGAAGAACGCTCACACACATGCTCAGTACTCAGTGTATTTTCTTTGTTAGAGAGCTGAAAGCGCCGGTGTTTTCCGCCTCTCCACATGGCTAGAGTGAGAGCCTAGCAGAGTTATGGAAATGCCAAGCAGAGAGCCTGTCTCCTCTGAGCAGAGGACGGAGAGAGGGATGGAGAGAGGGAGGGAGAGGAGGTGCAGATGGAGGGATTGTGAAACGGGAGAGAGATAATGGAGGCGAGCCCTGCTTCTTTGGCTGGGAGCCATTAGTGAGACGCAGGCGAGAGGGAGGTTTTTTAGACGAGGTGTCTGCGCTCCCCTTCATCACGACTCCCTCCCTCCATCAGCTTCAGCGCTGAGTCTCGATTCACCACCACAGCAGCATGCAATCATTACCACTTTCTCCCTCTCTCTTTGTCCCTCTCTTCCCAGCCTGACTTATTCATCCTCTTTCTCTCTTTGTCTCCTTTGTTTTATATTTTTCTAGTCGAAAAGAAAACACCAAAAGCGAAATCCAACAGCGTTTTAGTCTCTGTTCTCACTCCCCTACTCGGTATGCCATTCACTGTCTCATATGATGGCCAATTTGCTGACGTCACCCACGCTTGGAGCCTAAATGCTGTTACCAGAAGGATGAGGGTTTTTTTTTCCAAGGTTGAAAATTGTAATGAACACTTGTTAGTTTACTGCAATGCATCAAAAACTCTAATTAAGCTAGTTTAACTGCAGTAAAGACTAAATCAACATATCTGATAAATGGCACTGACAGCTAACCTTGGTGTGAACTGTAACTGTCCTTAAATAAAGCTGCAGCCTTCTCTAATGTAAGGGGAGAATATTAGGGGTCACCCTGATAGAGGCTGACCAGACCTCCCTGATCCAGGGACAGACCCTGTTTTTAGAGACCTGTCCACAGCTGGTGCCATCCCTGGAAATGTCCCTGATTTACCTGTGAAATAAAAAAAACTCCCACAAAGTTAGGTAGATGCTGCAGCTCTGACGTGTGATGTTCTCTGTTTCAGCAGTAATAATAGCTAAAAAAAAATATATATATATACATATATATATATATGTATATATATAGTAATAATAATAATAATAACAGTGATGACAATAATAACAATAACAGTTATTAATAAATAATAATATCAATAATTGTGATAATAATAATAATAATAATAATAATAATAATATTATGATAGAATAATGATAGAAATAATAATAATAACAATAAAAATAGTAATAATTATTATAATAATGATAATAAATGAAGAACATAATAATAACAATAATAATTATTGTGATAATAATGATAATAAAATTAGTAATAGAAAAAAAAATAATGATTATGAAGATCTGCCACTCTTGGAAAAAAGATAATAGTAATAATAATAGTAATAATAATAATAATAATAATAATCACAATAATAATAATAATATAAATAATAATAATAATAATGATAGTGATGAAAATAATAACAAAGATCTGCCACTCTAGGAAAAAAGATAATAATAATGATGATAATAAATAATAATAGTTATCATGATAAAAATAGAGATCTGTCACTTAAGGGGAAAAAAAAGCAATGATAATAATCCTAATAATAATAATAATAATAATAATGACAACAATAGATCTTTAGATTTTCAAGAAAAAAATGGAGAAATTTATGAGATTTTTTTACATTTAAGAGTTGTAAATGTGCTTCAACTAAAATGGAAAATTTAAAGCCAAATGGCAGATAATCCAACCACTGATTTCAGTTTGGTTTCTTGTCAGTTTTATTCTTTACACTAGTGTAAACTTATGATTTTAAATAGTTGACATTTTTGATTTTCTAGCATCAAAACTTAAATTAAATTTGAAAATGTCAAGTCTTGTAAATTTCCAGGTTTTAAAGCTTTGAACTGCTTTTGATTTTCTTGTAAATGTAGTTATAATCTCAGAAAGTTGTGTTTTTGCCCCAAAGAGATTTTGACTTTTTAACACAAAATTTACAGATTTTTTTTCATTTTTCATCTTTAAGTTTGGCCTGTTTTATTATGTTTAAATCATGGTTTGAAATATATGTTCCACTCTGTGAGGTTCTATAAACACCTCGTAGTTCACACTGCTGCGACTGACGGTGACAATGCATTGTTTCCATGGCAACCACTCTCATGGTCACTTAGGCTACTTTAAAGAGATTTAGTCCTGAAATTAATACGAAATATCAATGTGCATCTGTTTTTCACAACCTCATAGCAGACAGGGTCTCGTGTCCCCCCGGACTTCTTTGGCCCCCCCAGTAGTCTAATGTTGCTTCAAAAGTCAACGCATGTTTTGCTAAAGCTAAATACTTCTGTCCCCAGCCTCAGCCCCAGCCCCAGCCCCAGCCCCAGCCCCAGCCCCAGCCCCAGCCTCAGCCCAGCCCCAGCTTCAGCCCAGCCCAGCCCAGCCCAGCCCCAGCCTCAGCTTCAGCCCAGCCCCCAGCCCCAGCCCCCCAGCCCCAGCCCCAGCCCAGCCCAGCCCAGCCCAGCCCCAGCCTCAGCTTCAGCCCAGCCCCAGCCCCAGCCCCCCAGCCCCAGCCTCAGCCTCAGCCCAGCCCCAGCCCCAGCCCCAGCCCCAGCCTCAGCCCCAGCCCCCCCGCCCCAGCCTCAGCCCAGCCCCAGCCCCAGCCCCAGCCTCATCCTCAGCCCAGCCCCAGCCCCAGCCCCAGCTTCAGCCCAGCCCAGCCCCAGCCTCAGCCCAGCCCAGCCCAGCCCAGCCCCAGCCTCAGCTTCAGCCCAGCCCAGCCCAGCCCCAGCCCCAGCCCCAGCCTCAGCCTCAGCCTCAGCCCAGCCCAGCCCCAGCCCCAGCCTCAGCCTTAGCCCAGCCCCAGGCTAACTTGTGCGGTTCCAGCAGCTCAACTGTTTTCAACCTAGAGCGCTACGACGAAAACAGCTAACGCTGAGAGCGTTTTTTCTGCTCATGGTGCTGAGAATACCGGACTGGATTGGCTTTGTGTTGAAAATGAGTGCTGAAAGGGCCTCAACTAGCTAAGACGTGGGGACATGCTACCTGAAAATAGAAGTTACTCTCTGGCTAACATTTCCATTGGGTCTGAAATGCTATAAGCTATTTGCAAAGCTTCCTGTGTGCAGGGTTAACCAGGAAGGCCACATAAAACAGCTTTTCTCCACATTTATTTATATTTAATGTGTCCAGTAAATTCTTTTTATGGAGTCCTGAACTATGATGAAGAACTCAGCAGCGCTACGTAGCATC
The DNA here is from genome assembly GCF_018320785.1 of Cheilinus undulatus. Taxonomy (NCBI): domain Eukaryota; kingdom Metazoa; phylum Chordata; class Actinopteri; order Labriformes; family Labridae; genus Cheilinus; species Cheilinus undulatus. Next base: position 46,185,015 of record NC_054878.1, on the reverse strand, counting down.
TTCTGTTCCTGTTCTGATGGAGCGCCCCCTGGTGGCAGATGTGTAAGCAGCAGTTTCATTGAAGTTCATGAGCGTGGCTCAGCTCTTGAGTACCTTCTAGTTGGCGTCTTAGCGTCCTCTTAGCAGCAGTCTGATGACGTCTTCATCTGCATGGTGTGTTCAAGAGCGTAGGACAGCTCAGTGTTCCAGTTTAAACCAGTTCTTTATTTCTCACATGCACACAGTCCAAAATTACTTTTAAAACAGAAAGAAGAGGAAGCCTAGATTATCCATCAGTCCTAAGATTTAGTGAGAATAGCCTCCATGGTGATGACGTCATAGATTAGCCATTGCATTCTTGATTATGTGTCTGTTCCAGTTTTAACTCTGACTCTCTGAGGAGTGGTGACAGACTGGATTTGAGGTTTTTGCAGACAGTTTTTGTTCCTAGGATGAGTGAGTTGATGGTTTGGTCTTAAAACAGAAAGTCTGCAGTCTTTGTTTATCCTCATCTGTCTGTCTGTCCGTCTTTTCTGCATATTTTAAAAGCAACAGAACTTGTGTCTGTAATTTCTGATCCTCAGTAACAATCCATCTGCTGCTGGGTTTGGCTGAACGCCAGCATCAATCTAATAAATCAAACACGCGTGTGTGCTTCCCCACAGCCAAACGCTACTGTAAGACATCGAGCCCGGCGAGCAGTACGACCAGCAGCTACGCTCCCAGCAGCAGCAGCAGCCTGAGCTGTGGAGGAGGAGGCGGAGGGGGAGGAGGCGGAGGAGGCGGAGGGGGGAGCAGCGCCAGCAGCACCTGCAGTAAGAGCAGCTTCGACTACACCCACGACATGGAGGCGGCGCACATGGCCGCCACGGCCATCCTCAACCTGTCGACGAGGTGCAGGGAGCTCCCGCACGCTCTAGGAGGGAAACCCCAGGACCTGCTGACACAGGTAGTCTGAGGAGGAGCGTACAAACACGGCACACCTGCCTTCATTCATCACTCTCACTCTCACATGATGGTAGGAGGGGAAAGGGAGGCGTTCTGAGGGGAGATTTACAGGATGTGCTGTTTCTAACATCATCAGGTATCAGGAAACCAGGATTAATCAGAGTTTGGATCCCACACAGGGATGCATGAGATTTGATTTTATGCTCTTGTTTCCAAGGTCATTTAGCTAATAATGATATGTACACCTGAATAAATGTAGTCCAGACCTAAAACGTCAGTCCTTAAAACTTACAAGATAAAGAAAAGGATGAAAAAGGACAAACCCGTCAGTTAACGAGGTCTGTTAGTCCAGCCAAACTCCTCTGATGTTTACTTTGATATAGTGATGTTTAGTCTATATTTACAGTCAATAATGGTTCAGTATTAATGATCAATAAGTTCACTGTCAGTATAGACCAATATTTGTTATGGATGTAGGCAGAAAATAGGTGATATATGGTCAATAAAAGCCTTTAACCACTGGTTATACTGGTACAAAACAGAGAGTATTTATGGTAAATAAATGACTATATTTACTGTTGATATTGGTATTAAACAGAGAGTATTTATGGTAAATAAATGACTATATTTACTGTTGATATTGGTACAAAACAGAGAGTATTTATGGTAAATAAATGTCTATATGTACTGTTGATATTGGTACAAAACAGAGAGTATTTATGGTAAATAAATGACTATATTTACTGTTGATACTGGTACAAAGTAGAGGATATTTATGGTAAATAAATGCCGATATTTGATGTTGATATTGGTACAAAATAGAGGATATTTATGGTAAATAAATGCTGGTATTTACTGTTGATATTGGTACAAAATAGAGGATATTTATGGTAAATAAATGCCGATATTTGATGTTGATATTGGTACAAAATAGAGGATATTTATGGTAAATAAATGCCGATATTTGATGTTGATATTGGTACAAAATAGAGGATATTTATGGTAAATAAATGTTGGTATTTACTGTTGATATTGGTACAAAATAGAGGATATTTATGGTCAGTAAATGCCCAAATTCACTGTTGATATAGGTTAATATTAGCAGCAGATATAGGCTGATGTTTAAGATTCCTGTCAGTCAATATCTACAGTCAATAATGGCTGATATTTATAGCCGATATAAGCCAATATTAACGGTCTAATTTGGCCAATATTTATTGTCTTTAAAGGCCAATGTTCACTGTCAGTATAGACTGATATTTGTTGTGGAGATAGGTTAAAAAAAAGATTAAGATGTTTATGGTCAATAAAGGCCCATATTTACTGTTAATAGTGGTACAAAATAGAGAATGTTAATTGTCAATAAAGGCCCATATTTACTGTTAATAGTGGTACAAAATAGAGAATGTTAATTGTCAATAAAGGCCCATATTTACTGTTAATAGTGGTACAAAATAGAGAATGTTAATTGTCAATAAAGGCCCATATTTACTGTTAATAGTGGTACAAAATAGAGAATGTTAATTGTCAATAAAGGCCCATATTTACTGTTAATAGTGGTACAAAATAGAGAATGTTAATTGTCAATAAAGGCCCATATTTACTGTTAATAGTGGTACAAAATAGAGAATGTTAATTGTCAATAAAGGCCCATATTCTCTGTTGATATGGGCTGATGTTAGCAGCAGGTAAGGACTGATATTTAAGGTCGCTGTAGACCAGTGTTTACAGTCACTATACAGTAGGTTGATACAGTGCAGTGAAAAAGTATTATCCTCCTTTCTGATTCCAGATTTTTTTTGCATATTTATCACACTTAAATATTTAAGATCATCAAAAAAATTGTAATATCTCACAAAGACAACCCAAGTAAACAGAAAAAGCAGTTTTTAAATGATGATTATATTTATTAAGGGAATATAAATTGCTTGATTTCAGTTATTGCTGCCAAGGGTGGAACAACCAGTTAGGTTCAGTATTTACTTTTTCACACAGGGGCAGAGAGGTTTGGATTTTTATTCCTTAATAAATAAAATCATCATTTAGAAACTGCTTTTTCTATTTACTTGGGTTGTCTTTGTGAAATATTAAAATTGGTTTAATGATCAGAAACTTTCAGAAAGGGGGAAATACTTTTTCACACTGTAAAAAGCAGATATGAGAACATTAAAATCAGATATTTAAGCATCTTCTGTGAGTGATTATAGAATTGTACCCATCACAGTAATCACTGAGATCTGGGAACAATCTGGAAAAACCACAAAAAAGAAGCAGAGAGTCCAGGAACCAGGAGAATGATGATCAGGAAGGTGGTTAACCTAACTGGAAGAGAGAGCTGTTCAAATATTCCCCACTCTGTCTGAAGCTTTTATCAAACTACACCAAACTTTGGTTTTTGTCCAGCTGATATTTACTCTGACTCTTTAGGAGGGTTCAGGAGCGATGACTTGCTGTTTCACCTCTAAACTGAATGTCTAAGATCATGTGAATAAACTACTTTTTTCCATGTTTCCAGATCTCAGCAGTCAACTTGGTGAGTACAATGCTGTTACTAAAATAATCCAAAATATGCACCACTTTTAAAAAGAGCAGTCGTTTCAGGGAGATTCTGTGCCTGTGTCTCTTCTAAATCCTGGAGCAGTTTAACTACAACATAGACCACATAAACACCTCCTTATAACCCAGATATTAACATCATTATCATGGATTTCATTCAGATCAAACATTCATACAACTCCTAGACAGCTATGGATATTTGAGGTTGACATTGATGTGTAGATCCTTTTTATTTTTTACTCTTATTTGGAACAAAATCTGGAGGATTTCAGCACAAAACAGGTAACATGAGAGTTTACTGGTAGGTAGAGCGCACATGTTTACACTGTATGGAGCAGGGAACTTTTAGAGTCTAGAAGATAACCCATAATAACTATTGTACTGTATATAAGCTTATAAACAAACCCCAGTTCCAAAAACATTGGGACATTTTGCAAACAGAATGTATTGATTTGTAAACCCTTTTCAACCTAAATGCAACAAAATACAACAACAAAGACAAGATATTTAAAGTTCAAAATTGATAAACTTGATTTTATTTTTTTCACATACACACATTCTGAATCGGGTACTTGCAGCATGCTCCAAAAAAGTTCTGACAGAGACAAGAAAAGACTTTGAAAATTGTTGAATTCCACAGGTAAACAAGTTAATTGGTAACAAGGGATGGTACCATGATTGGGTATAAAAGAAGATCTCCTAGATGGCTCAGCTGTTCATACTTGACAATAGCGTGAGGTTTATTAGTGTCCATGGCATGGGTCACTAGCACACCTGTGAGGGTCTGGGGATGTTTCAGTGTCCATGGCATGGGTCACTAGCACATCTGTGATGGTGTGGGGGTGTTTTAGTGTCTATGATGTGGGTCACTAGCACATCTGTGATGTGTGGGGGTGTTTTAGTGTCTATGATGTGGGTCACTAGCACATCTGTGATGTGTGGGGGTGTTTTAGTGTCTATGATGTGGGTCACTAGCACATCTGTGATGTGTGGGGGTGTTTTAGTGTCTATGATGTGGGTCACTAGCACATCTGTGATGGTGTGGGGTGTTTTAGTGTCTGTGGCATGGGTCACTAGCACATCTGTGATGTGTGGGGGTCTTTTAGTGTCAATGGCATGGGTCACTAGCACATCTGTGATGGTGTGGGGATGTTTTAGTGTCTATGGCATGGGTCACTAGCACATCTGTGATGGTGTGGGGGTGTTTTAGTGTCTATGGCATGGGTCACTAGCACATCTGTGAGGGTGTGGGGGTGTTTTAGTGTCTATGATGTGGGTCACTAACACATCTGTGATGGTGTGGGGGTGTTTTAGTGTCTATGGCATGGGTCACAAGCACATTTGTGAGGGTGTGGGGGTGTTTTAGTGTCTATGATGTGGGTCACTAGCACATCTGTGATAGTGTGGAGGTGTTTTAGTGTCTATGGCATGGGTCATTAGCACATCTTTGATGGTGTGGGGGTGTTTGTAGTGTCCATGGCATGGGTCACTAGCACATCTGTGATGGTTTGGGGGTGTTTTAGTGTCTGTGGCATGGGTCACTAGCACATCTGTGATTGTTTGGGGGTGTTTTAGTGTCTGTGGCATGGGTCACTAGCACATCTGTGATGTGTGGGGGTGTTTTAGTGTCAATGGCATGGGTCACTAGCACATCTGTGATGGTGTGGGGTGTTTTAGTGTCTATGGCATGGGTCACTAGCACATATGTGCTGTGTGGGGGTGTTTTAGTGTCTATGGCATGGGTCACTAGCACATCTGTGATGGTGTGGGGGTGTTTTAGTGTCTATGGCATGGGTCACTAGCACATTTGTGAGGGTGTGGGGGTCTTTTAGTGTCAATGGCATGGGTCACTAGCACATCTGTGATGGTGTGGGGATGTTTTAGTGTCTATGGCATGGGTCACTAGCACATCTGTGATGGTGTGGGGGTGTTTTAGTGTCTATGGCATGGGTCACTAGCACATCTGTGATGTGTGGGGGTGTTTTAGTGTCTATGATGTGGGTCACTAGCACATCTGTGATGGTGTGGGGTGTTTTAGTGTCTATGGCATGGGTCACTAGCACATCTGTGATGTGTGGGGGTGTTTTAGAGTCTATGATGTGGGCCACTAACACATCTGTGATAGTGTGGAGGTGTTTTAGTGTCTATGGCATGGGTCACTAGCACATCTGTGATGGTGTGGGGGTGTTTTAGTGTCTATGGCATGGGTCACTAGCACATTTGTGAGGGTGTGGGGGTGTTTTAGTGTCTATGATGTGGGTCACTAGCACATCTGTGATAGTGTGGAGGTGTTTTAGTGTCTATGGCATGGGTCATTAGCACATCTTTGATGGTGTGGGGGTGTTTGTAGTGTCCATGGCATGGGTCACTAGCACATCTGTGATGGTTTGGGGGTGTTTTAGTGTCTGTGGCATGGGTCACTAGCACATCTGTGATTGTTTGGGGGTGTTTTAGTGTCTGTGGCATGGGTCACTAGCACATCTGTGATGTGTGGGGGTGTTTTAGTGTCAATGGCATGGGTCACTAGCACATCTGTGATGGTGTGGGGTGTTTTAGTGTCTATGGCATGGGTCACTAGCACATATGTGCTGTGTGGGGGTGTTTTAGAGTCTATGATGTGGGCCACTAACACATCTGTGATAGTGTGGAGGTGTTTAAGTGTCTATGGCATGGGTCACTAGCACATCTGTGAGGGTGTGGGGGTGTTTTATTGTCTATGATGTGGGTCACTAACACATCTGTGATGGTGTGGGGGTGTTTTAGTGTCTATGGCATGGGTCACTAGCACATTTGTGAGGGTGTGGGGGTGTTACAGTGTCTATGATGTGGGTCACTAGCACATCTGTGATAGTGTGGAGGTGTTTTAGTGTCTATGGCATGGGTCACTAGCACATCTGTGATGGTGTGGGGGTGTTTGTAGTGTCCATGGCATGGGTCACTAGCACATCTGTGATGGTTTGGGGGTGTTTTAGTGTCTGTGGCATGGGTCACTAGCACATCTGTGATTGTTTGGGGGTGTTTTAGTGTCTGTGGCATGGGTCACTAGCACATCTGTGATGGTTTGGGGGTGTTTTAGTGTCTGTGGCATGGGTCACTAGCACATCTGTGATTGTTTGGGGGTGTTTTAGTGTCTGTGGCATGGGTCACTAGCACATCTGTGATTGAAGCATTAATATTCAGAGGTACATACAGTTTTTGGAGGAACATTTGCTTCCATCCAGACGGTGTCCTTTTCCATGCACGTCCCTGCTTACTCCAGTGAGACAATGACACATTCTGACAGAGTTACAACAGCATGGCTTCACAGTGAAAGACAGCGAGGCCTAGACTTGACTGTTGAGCAACTCAAGATGAACATCAACAAGGGTGGAAAGAAATCCACTTTGAATTTTCAACAGTTCATGTCTCCAGTCCTCAAGCACTTACAGTGTTGTTAGAAGAAAAGTTAAGGGGGCACAGTGGAAAACCTGTGCCTGTCCCCACTTTTTAGGAACATTTTGCATGCATCAAATTCAGAATTTGAGTATTTTTCCAAAAAATGATGTAGTTAATCAGTTTGAATAATTAATATCTTGTCTTAGTGCTGTATTTAACTGAGTATTGTTTCTGAATTCACATTTTACAAAACGTCCCAGCTTTTTTGAATTTTGGTTTGTACTCTGGATAAATGACCTTTCCCGTATGATTATAGGATGGCTACAGACAACAAACTTTGTTAGGAACTTAACTTTTCAAGACTGGAGTTTTATGCAACAGGTGTTTGGAGTGAGGCTCAGAGGATTATGGGAACTGTAGGATATGGTGACTCTGGAGCTTGACATGTGCAGTGGAGATAACGTCAGGATGTCATCATTTTAGCTTCCTATCTTTATAAAACATTAATGCTGCATAGACAAGCCCTTTGATTCTAAGGGCTGTGGTCATGTGGCTCTCTTTAATGTGAATTTCCTGGATGTAACCTCGGGTTTATCACCGTCTCCTCCATCAGAGTCCGGTTGGCGACATGGATGACAGCGGTGCCGTGGACGTTGCTGGTCAGCCCGGCGGTCCGGAGGGCAGCGGGACAGTATTGACCCCCCTGCAGCCAATGTCGCCCCAGCGTCAGGCTCTGCTCAGCAGCCGCTGCTACCAGCTGAGCGACACGGACTGCTGGGATCTGTCCGCCGATTACACCAAGATCAAACGCCTGGGAGACGAGCATGACCACAAGGAGGTAACTGGAAGGTCTACATTACTCTATGTCAGGGTTTTTTAAAGTGTGTGAGAGTGAGCCTCCCCTAAGAAAATTATCCATTCAGTGGACCCCCACCCACATAAAGATTCAGCTTTAAAAACAGTGAAAAGGGCAAAAATTAGCAAAAAGAAGTGGCAAAAATGGGCTAATAGTAGAAAACAGTGGTGTTTAATGACAAAAGGATGCTTAAATGGGTGAAAAATGGCAAAAAAAGTGAAAAAGAGCAAAAATTGGAAAAAAGTGGCAAAAAAGAAGTGGCAACAATGGGGAAAAGTTGGAAAAAAATGGTATTTAACGACAAAAGGATGCTTAAATGGATGAAAAGTGTCAACAAAAGGCATAAAGGGGCAAAAAAGTTTCCCTTTTTTAAGGTTTTCTGGGAGAATAATATTTAAAATAAAGACATTGAAGAGCCACTAAAATCACACGTTGAGTATCACTGCCTTAAAGTAACTATCAGTCTATTCATTTTGCTCCATGCAGCAGAAGTTAGCAAAGAAAATCACTTTTTTTTCCTGGTTTATGGATCCGCGCCTCCCCTGAAACTTTGTGGCGCCCCCCAGGGGAGGCCCGCCTCACACTTTGAAAACCACTGCTCTATATGGACTAGTTTTGGTCAGCTAGACCACTGCTTTAAAGGTGAAAAATGACTTAAACTAATGAGCATTAAGCTCTAAAGCAGGGCTGTCCAATTTGGGGCCCGCGGGCCAACTTTGGCCCACGAGCTATTAGTTTTGGCCCGCTGCCCATGTTTAAATTTTTTTTTAATTATTATTTTCCCACTGCCAGCAGTCTAAATATTTCTTTCAATATTTACTGTTGAACTTCCTCTCCTGACCACAAATTAACATTGTGTTACATCGGGGGTAGAGTGGTGCTGTTGAGCTCCCATCAGCTCAGATCTGGAAGCCCATGACCAGAGAGTGAGTCAGTGAGAAGAGGCTGGGGTCATGGCAGAGTTGGAGCATGTGAGGCAGTGGCACACTGATAAGAGAAAGTTTAAAAATAGTTGGGAACATGAGTACTTTTTTACTGAAATTGATTTCAAGGCGGTATGCCCAATTAGTATTTGTGCCATATGGATGTTAAGTAATTTCATGCTGTGAAACACCATTAAGAATAGTGTCATTTATTTTCAAAATTACTTTGTATGAGTTATTATTTTGCACAATTATGCTATAGGCACATTTAATTTCTTGCACTGCAACATGAATGTTAGTTTTGGCCCACAACCCTCCACCCCGATTCATTTTTGGCCCTTCACTGAAAAGAATTTGGGCACCCCTGCTCTAAAGGTTAACACGGATTTACATCAGAAATGTTGGTCTGAAGCTCTCAGCAGTCACAGAGGGATGGGTTTACTCTGACGCATACTGATGCATGTTGGGGGTAAAGTTCAGCCATGGAGGAGGAGAGTGAAATCCTTTTACTCTTAATTCCACCCTAAACATCTCATTTAGAAATTAATGCTACTTTTGCATTAATTAGTAACAGAAAAAGCCAAAACTGTAATAATGTCTAAATGTTGTCATGCTCTTCCTGCTCTCTTTGAGAAGTTTTACCACCTAATTTAATATTTCAACAGCGTGTCCCTAAAGTATGGGTAATTGGAGGCATGAAATGAGGAGATTTAAAGAAGCCTGAGTTTATATTTAAGGCTTTTTGCATAGATTAAGCTGTGATTACTGCTGATAAGCTGTTTAAAGGGATGATGTCCGCTAAAGCACGGCTGAAAAGCAGCACGGTGAAGTTGTGAACTTGTTTTGCGAGGGCGTACTACTGCTCGCTAGCGCGCATAATTTTTGCATCTTTTTACATACATAAAAGTCAGATTTGTGAGTGCAGTACGATGCGGAGTGTGTGTTTGTTTACCTTCAATGACTGAAGGCATCAGGAAATGTACAGAACCACGCAGCCTGCCAAACCAGTGAATCATGCTGTGTTAATATTCGTCAGTCTGGAGCTAAAGAGAGAATACGTGCAAACAGGAGAAGAGTAGGGAAAGGGCAGAGGCGCTTACATGTGCAATATTCTTAGATAATTTAGATTTACAGAAAGGTTTAAAGTCACTCTCCCATGGCTGTGAGATCGGGCCTGCTCATTCTGCAGTAATCATAGACTATAATGGAGGATTTTAACCCAATTTGAACCTTTTATGCCGAGATCCTGAAATATTTCTTCCTTAAAATTGATTACATAGTCCTATTGTCAGTTTTTTCTCGACTCTGTCTGGCCTTAAAGGTCAGCGTAGTTTTTGTAGATTTAACTACAGATTTAACACCATATTTCCATGTTTTTTAACATATAAAAGGCATCAAACTTTTGATTCTGTCCACAGAGATGCATCTTCAGCCAACAATGTGGCATTAAGCAGCATCAGTAGTCAGTGCTTATATCCTCCATTCAAATTAAAGGGGACATATTAACCTTAGAGCTCCACTGGCATGGATCTGTGTAAATTGCTTGGTAACTTTTGAACCACAAGTCAGAGGCACTAACTTGTTTTTTTCCTGTGAAAGCTCTGTGTTGTGCCTTTCTAAATACTTTCTTCATGCATTTGTAGCTCTAACAGAACATTTTCTAGTGAGCCCAGAACTTGACTGAGTTCCCGGGGTCTCTGAAGACAGGGTTGCGTATACAACAATAAGTGACACAGTTTAGAAAAACATTAATAACTGTTGAACCATACGTTGTAGACACTATTTTTCCCTCTGAAAGCTGATCATTTTGCCGTTCGTTTGCTACCATCGATGTCTCTGTAGCCCTTAAGGAAGCCATTCTAGCGAGCCCGGAACATCAGTGACTTTCGGGACCTTTAAATATTAAACCCACGGCGTTAGATCCGATAATAAGCATCTTTTTGTCCATTTTTAATCCATTTTCAATATTTTACTTTGGCTTTCTTTGGATTGCACCATATTTGTTGAAGGCAACTTAGATGCAAAGCATTGTGGGAGTTGTGGTCAACCAGTTGCTTCTCTACTGCTTAAAGGAACGGCAAAAATTAATCTAACTGCAAAAAAGTACATGGACTTTCTCTTGTATTTATTCAGATATTTTGAAAACTGTTAGTCACAGAATGTTTATTTTTTCACTGTTTTGTCCCCAAGAGATGGAGAACAAGTATATGCAAAGAAAATGCTTTGTCATTATTGCTTACTGTGTTATCAATGAAAATCTTTGAGTTTCAAATTCCAATTTGTTTTTTTATTTTGTCTTTAGAGTCTTATAACTTTTGCATCATTCAAGTGACGTTACTGTAGTAGATATATTCCTAAAGCCCAGGTTGTCCTGCTAAAAAAAAGATGTATAGAGCTTGATTGTGCACCACAGGGTTGATATTTTACAAGCTTTTTAAGACAAAAGTCCAGGCGAGACATGATGGTGATAAAAATAGCTGTGAGCTCTAAAGGTTAAGCAAAAATCACTTTTCAGGCTTTTCTAACAAAAACATGCCCCTGGCCTGTCCACAGTCCCCTCAAGTACCAGAAAAATCCATTCCCCTTCTCCACCTTTCAGAAAATGTGTGCTGAAATGAGCCGTTCTCAGAGTTTCCCCTCATGATGTCAAGTGAGGAGTTGGCCCCGCCCCCAGGTTCCCGCTTGGAAGGAAGTTCCGCCCTCCTCTCCTGATCCTCCACTCAGGTGGATCAGGAGAGCCAGAACCATTAAGCCACATCCATTTACAGAGGGGGCGGAGTCAGACACAGAAACAGCTGGTTCTGAGCAGGGCTGAAACAGAGGAGTTTATAGACATGCAGAAATCAATACTGGAGTGTTTTTACAGCAACAAACTTCACAGACATGTTTTGTGGACCTCAGAGATGATATAAACTTGTCTTAAAGGGGTAAAACATGTCCCCTTTAAATCTTGAATCTAGCTCAGCTCACTCTTGAATCAATGAAGAGAAAAAATCAGCTGTTGGACAAACTCTGGTCCATCTTTATGCTCAAGAATGAGATGAATTAAACAACCCCCTGGTTTCACAATCACTGCATCTCTACTCACAAGAGGGGGCACATCAGGGGGCTGAAGGTGAATGCTTTCTGAGGTCCGGCCCTCTACAGGGGCCCATGGAGGGCCACAGAACCATGGTTGGATCCTGCAAGAAAGGACAAGCAATTTTTCTTTTCGTAAAGTTGAGGCATGGTTCAGGAACAGTTTCTGAGGTTATTCAAAGTATCAACAACTGTTTTCATCAATTTAAAGCTAGAATAAAACTTTACAGAGTGAGCACAGAAAGGATATGCTTGAAACTCTTTGCTTTAGCTCTGTTGTCTGCAGACGTGATTATTGCAAAAAAGAAAAAAGTCACATCCTGCCAAAGGTTCACATGCTAAAGCACTGAAAGCTGGAATATAGACATAAAAATATAACACCAACAGATCTGCACGCTGGTCTAACTCATGAGAAGGATTTTTATTTTAATTTCAGATTTGTGACTCTTAGAATAAGTTTATGTCTAATTTCTCTAGTTCAGAGCTTCCCTGTCTCCGCTGTAGGCTTATTGCACCCTCATGTGGTCAGAATGCACACTGTGTCCATCCTTCTAGGAGCTGGAGCATTAAAATGCTGAATTACAGCGTTAACACATAAGTAAAACATGATAGATCATCTGCACGCCTTAAATCCTCAAAGATCTGATAGCACACAGAACAGGCCATGCAGCAAATTGCTACATTTTCCTGGTTGGATTTAAGGCACTGGAGTGAAAGGTTTTAATCAGGAGAGTAATTGTGTTTGTTAATGAAGCAAGGCGTGATGGTGGCGGTGGAGCAGGAGGACGAGGGGAGGGGGGGTGTGGGGGCTCCGAGCTCGCCGGCTGATGGGATTTTCTGCAGACAGTCCTGTGAACGATTGGAGCTCCCTGCTGAGGAGGTGTGATGTGAGGACTGCAGAGAGGACTGCAGCACAGACGCAGACCTGCAGGAGGAGCATGACGCTTTTATTCTACACATTATCATGAGTCAGATTAACCTGAAGATCCAGAGTGGGCGGAGCAGAAGCAGAGGGAAGTTCTTTCGTGTTGGTGGTTTAAAGGAGACAAAAACACTGAAACTGTCAAACACAAGTGGTGAAATGGTGCAGCTCTGACAGTGTCAGGATTAGATGTACATACAGTAGTGTGCAGAAGTTTTAGGCATGTTTGGGTGAAAATCTGAGGCTGAAGTAAGATGTGTAATGGCGAGTACGCCCACCTTTGGGCCCCATTGGGCGGGAAGGAGGATTGACACAACCCAGGTCATGCTCTGGATGTCTTTGTATTTTACTAAGGGCATGGGAAAATAATCTGAGGAAAACAGACTTACTTGTGCTGAAAGCCCTCTAATGGCTGCCTCCACTGCTCTAAATACTCACATATATGTATGAAATTTATGTATGACAAAGAATAAAACAACCCTATAAGCTTTTCATGTTGGGAAAGATGTTTTCAATCCTCCGCTGACCTGCTTTGGCATGATTATGTGATATTTGAGGGGGAAAAGGGAACTTCTTGTGTCAGTGCTTATGTATGTCTTTTCCACAGCAGTGTCAGCTGCTCTCCTCGTCTGCTTTTATGCTTCATAAGTGTGACACACAAATGAGACACTCACGCGCACACATACACGGAAACGCACGCTAACATGTTGGTAGTGTAGACCTCAGGCTTCTATCTGTTGAGGGTAAAAGTTTCAGAATACTGGAGGATAAACAGCAGAGCTTTCTCCTCTTAAAGCTCCTCTCTGACCGTGGAGGATCAGCGTGTCAGTGCTGTGTGTGTGTGCTCCAGCTGTGTGTGTCCTTGTTTCTGCGTGAGCCAGGGGTGTGTGCTATGTTAAAAAAATACTCTGTAAATATTCCCTTAATACTATATGATTATGGGGCACAAATAAATGTTAAAATCTCCGCATTTGCGTTAAGAGAATGCTACTTAAACGTTTAGCACATCTTTATTTGCAGGGAATATGATAAATGTGTGTTTATAGATAATTAACGGATAAAATAAAACAATAGGAACACTAAAGTAGAAATTCAGCTTAATGTTGCACATATAAAGACCCTTACACACCTGTCTGAGGAGAATTAGAAATGTTCATGAAACCTGCTGCAGTTTTTATTTTATCTTAGAATAAGCACTTCAATAACAGTTAGTGTTTTATTGTTAATATAAAATTACTACCATTAAGACTTATATCTGACATAAAAATTCATCTTTAGTGACCCTGTCTGTCTCTATCAGTGAAGTCTGACACATGTCTCTGTACAGTTTCATATTTCATATATGTAATAATAATGACAAAATCACTCTACCAGTCAGGCATTTCAACAGGCATCCCAGACAGTTGCTGTCAGCCATATACTAGGTTTTAACCTAGTCTTGTTTATGTAGATGGAACAAAACTAGTCTTTGTAAAACATCATTTGTAAAATTAACTTAGTTTTACAGTGATGTTCTACAAAATGAGCTTCATTCATATGCTTTTAGTCCTTAACTATGTAGGTAAAAGATGCTTCTGGACACAGTATTATCCATCTTCAACTTCACCCTGTAAGGAAATTATCAAAGTGGACATACATTTCCAATTAAAGGAGTAGACCGTCAAACTAACTGTCAGGCTTTCTTCACTCATGGTGCAAACATGTCCAACATAACAAACAACAAAGATCTATCAGACAACAAAAAAATCCCAGCAGTGATCTCTGAACATCATTCAACATCTACACATTTACATCATCTGGATGGATGGATGGATGGATGGATGGATGGATGGATAAATGGGTAGATGGATGGATGGATGGATGGATGGATGGATGAATGGATGGATGGATGCATGGATGGATGGATGGATGGATGAATGGATGGATAGATGGATGGGTGGGTGGATGGATGAATGGATGGATGGATAGATGGATGGATGGATAAATGGGTGGATGGATGGATGGGTGGACAGATGGATGGACTGATGCATGATGTATGCATGGATGGATGGATGGATGGATGAATGATGGATGGACGGATAGATGGATGATGCATAGATGCATGATGGATGGATGCATGGATGGATGGATGGATGGATGCATGGATGGATGGATGGATGGATGGATGAATGATAGATGGACGGATAGATGGATGATGCATAGATGCATGATGGATTGATGGATGGATGGATGGATTGATGGATGGATGGATGAATGGATGGATGGATGAATGGATGGATGGATGGATGGATGATGGATGGACTGATAGATGGATGATGCATAGATGCATGATGGATTGATGGATGGATGGATGGATAGATGGATGGAAGGATAAATGGGTGGATGGATGGATGGATGAATGGATGGGTGGATAGATGGATGGGTGGATGGATGGATGGATGGATGATGGATGGATGGATGGATGGACTGATGCATGATGTATGCATGGATGGATGGATGGATGAATGATGGATGGACGGATAGATGGATGATGCATAGATGCATGATGGATGGATGCATGGATGGATGGATTGATGATGGATGGATGGATGGATGGATCGATGCATGGATGGATCGATGCATGGATGGATGGATGAATGGATGGATGGATGAATGGATGGATGGATGGATGGACTGATGCATGATGGATGCATGCATGGATGGATGGATGGATGGATGCATGGATGGATCGATG
This sequence comes from Cheilinus undulatus, assembly GCF_018320785.1. Classification (NCBI taxonomy): domain Eukaryota; kingdom Metazoa; phylum Chordata; class Actinopteri; order Labriformes; family Labridae; genus Cheilinus; species Cheilinus undulatus. The sequence goes on along the minus strand of NC_054878.1, from coordinate 46,169,644 downwards.
CATGGATGGATGGATTGATGGATGGATGGATGAATGGATGGATCGATGCATGGATGGATGGATTGATCGATGCATGGATGGATGGATTGATGGATGGATGGATGAATGGATGGATGCATGGATGGATGGATGGATCGATGCATGGATGGATGGATGGATGGATGGATGGATGAATGATGGATGGACGGATAGATGGATGATGCATAGATGCATGATGGATGGATGGATGGATGGATGGATGGATGGATGATGGATGGATGGATGGATGGACTGATGCATGATGGATGCATGGATGGATGGATGGATGCATGATGGATGCATGCATGGATGGATGGATGGATGCATGGATGGATGGATGGATGGATGAATGGATGGATGGATGGATGGATGGATGCATTGATGGATGGATGGATGCATGGATGGATCGATGCATGGATGAATGGATGGATGGATGAATGGATGGATGGATGGATGCATTGATGGATGGATGGATGCATGGATGGATGGATGGATGCATGGATGGATGGATGGATGGATGGATGGATGGCTGGATGGATGCTTCATTAATCCAAAAGGAAATTCATATTGTTCTTGTTCAGGAGAAAGATCGCTGTGTCCTGCTTGAACAAATATAAATTACTTCATAATAAGGTGTATCTATTTAAGCCAGAAACGTGGATTTTTATTTTTGAAATAACGATTAAATGAAGTTAAGTTTCCTTTTGCTCAGATTCTCTGTGTTCAGTGTGGGATGGTTCAGCAGGATTACATATATCTGTGGGAGCTGGTCTGCTTTAATAGTTTTCAAAGTAGATTTAAAGTGTTGGAGGACAATTCATCTGTGGATGGCTTCCTTCTCTGTGACTGTGGATTGGTTTCTCTGTGCTTTTAGTGGTTTTATGTTTCATGTTTCATGTCTTTCACTCCGTTAAATGTGTTGCTGCCTGTCTTATCAGTAAATGAGATTCTTGATCACAGTGAGGATTTAAATAAATAAATAAACTCCTGAAAGTGACTAGTTAAAAGTTAAAATACCTCATCCTTCTTGAATCAAATATAAAGCATCAAAGGAGAGAATAAGGTTCACATTTCAGCCAAACATGAATATTTAGGAGGATTTTCCAGCAACTTAAATGGTACTGTAACAAAGTTTTCCCATCATTCCTGCAGTTTACTGAAAAATAGAATGTAAACATCGTGGGTATGCGTTTTCTTTCTAAGGTTTCTAGAGGCAGAAACAGAGAGGTGCAGAAGTAGAAGGGCTGCTTGTGATTCTTTTAATTTCTAAATCTTAATGTAGAGTCATCAGGTGTATTAATCTGTGTAGATGTTCCCATAGAGCCCGTAGTGATGTGCTGTAGTCTGCTTATTTCTCGTCCTTTCACCAGAGCGACGAGCTGGACCCATTCCAGGAGCTGCTGGACGAGCAGCGATACCCAGCCGAGGTCACCATGCCCAGCCCCAAACACCACAAGTACCCGCCGTGCAAGGAGGGAAAGAAGGAGCTCATCACGTAAGAGATGCTCCAGAATCAACATAAACACTGCATGGATGTGTTAAAGCAGAACGGGTTGAAGTTGTATGAATGGATGCATGAAGTTCTTCCTACAGCAACGTTTAGGTCGACTTTTACAGGGGAGGGGGGCGGAGTCAAGCTCAGGTACAGTATGAAACAGGTCCCTGATGCGAAAACAACCTTAAACACAGGGAAGAAAATCTCATTTAGTAGACTAAGAAATGTGCTTTGGTTTAAATGTCCATAAAAAGGTGAGTCTGGGGATGCATTTACAGCTGAGAGGCTAAATAAAGTCCGTCTCTGCTGAGAAGACTGCAGATATGCACCTCTCCTCTTTTCTGTGCCTCCTGTTGGAAGTCTATCCACATATTCCACCACCTTCACATGTGTTTTAGTGCTCCTAAATAAACTCTAACATGAAACAAAGATGACACTCATGCTCATTTAGTGTCTGTTTTCCTCCTGCAGGTTGTCAAGCTGCCAGCTAGCCGACAAAAACATCCGCGGGATGATGGCGGCAAACTCACAAGAGCTCAAGTGAGTCTGCAGACTCAAACACACTAAACAGGCTGAAGGTTCAGATGGAGTCCAGCTGCATGCAGATCATTCATTCAGGTAACAGCCCATGTGTGGAGCTTCTGGTTAACCCTCCTGTTTTATGCCTCAGGTGTCCGACTCCGGGCTGCGACGGATCAGGACACATCACGGGAAACTACGCCTCCCACAGGAGGTACAGGAAGTACACTGCTGTCTGCAGACCAGGACAAAGAATATGAAGTTCTCCTGTATACACATCATCACATTTGTGTGTTTTCTCCTGCAGTCTGTCTGGTTGTCCCAGAGCCAAAAAGAGTGGCATAAAAATCCTCCACAGCAAAGAAGACAAGGACGACCAGGAGCCAATCAAGTAAGACCTGAGTCTGAGATAACCTGGGGAGTGTTACAGAGGATCAACGGGAACACGACCATGAAATTTTTTTTTTTTTTTTTTTTTTTTGCAAGGAAAGTGTGCAGTTCATTTTATAGATGACACAAAAAGCATTTCAGAAAGTAAAATCAAAGTATTTTAATATCAGTAGTTGAAAATAAACATGGCAATCAGCAAAAATGAGATATTTAAGTGTAAAAATTCCAATCAATATTCATTTTAATTTTTCTAAACTTTCTTTGTTATTCTAGAAGAGTCAAGTGTTTTTCTAAAGAAATATAAACTGAAAGAAGTAAACTTGATTTTCTTTATAAACTATCTTAGAGTGCTGCTCTACCACATCCTAAATGAAATACTATACTACATGTTTTTCTAAACACATTTTATTGAAAATTTGAATACATCGTACAAAACCCCTTCCCTATGACCAGACAGTATAGAAAAATAGAAATAAAGCATGCATATCTGTGATCTCACGTCATACTACACACAAATATTTATATCTATAATAATAAAAACAAAATAAAATAATAGTAAATAATTAAAAATAATAATAACAAAAACGAATACATAAACGAAAATGAAAATAGATTTCACAAAAAACTAAAAAACACAATATAATAAAATAAAATACAACATATTTATAAAATAGTTTCACAGCCTTTATAAGATAGAACGTCCTTATTTACAGTAATGTAAGTGGATCATTTATTAAGTGTATTAAGGTAAAAGACACGTGTCCATAACAATCATATTCACAGAAATGTACCTGGAGCATTTATTAGATATATATTAAGGTAAAGGCCTCTTGTCCATAACAATCATATTTACAGTAATGTAAGTGGAGCATTTATTAAGTGTATTAAGGTACAAGGCCCGTGTCCGTAACAATCATATTTGCAGTAACGTACGTGGAGCATTTATTAAGTGTATTAAGGTAAAAGGCCCGTGTCCATAACAATCATATTTGCAGTAACGTACGTGGAGCATTTATTAGGTATATTCAGGTAAAGGCCTTGTGTCCATAACAATCATATTTATAGTAATGTAAGTGGACCATTTATTAAGTATATTAAGGTAAAGGCCCCACGTCAATAACAATCATATTTAAGGTAATGTAAGTGGAGCATTTATTATTCGTATTGAGGTTAAGTCCCCATGTCCATAACAATCATATTTACAGTAATGTACGTGGAGCATTTATTAGGTATATTAAGGTAGTGGCCCCGTGTCCATAACAATCATATTTGTAGTAATGTAAGGGGAGCATTTATTAGGTATATTAAGGTAAAGGCCTTGTGTCCATAACAGTCATATTTACAGTAATGTAAGTGGCGCATTTATTAAATGTATTAAGGTAAAAGGCCTCGTGTCCGTAACAATCATATTTGCAGTAACGTACGTGGAGCATTTATTAGGTATATTCAGGTAAAGGCCTCATGTCCGTAACAATCAATATTTGCAGCAACGTACATGGAGCATTTATTAAGTATATTCAGGTAAAGGCCTCATGTCCATAACAATCATATTTACAGTAATGTAAGAGGAGCGTTTATTAGGTATGTTAAGGTAAAGGCCCCACTTCCATAACAATCATATTTACAGTAATGTAAGTGAAGCATTTATTAAGTGTATCAAGGTGAAAGCCCCCTGTGCATAACAATCATATTTACAGTAATGTAAGTGGAGCATTTATTAGGTATATTCAGGTAAAGACCTCAGGTCCATAACAATCATATTTACAGTAATGTAAGTGGAGCATTTATTAGGTATATTAAGGTAAAAGCTCGTGTTCATAACAATCATATTTACAGTAACGTACGTGGAGCATTTATTAAGTGTATTAAGGTAAAAGGCCCGTGTCCGTAGCAATCATATTTACAGTAATGTAAGTGGAGCATTTATTAGGTATATTAAGGTAAAAGCTCGTGTCCATAACAACCATATTTACAGTAATGTAAGTGGAGCATTTATTAGGTATATTAAGGTAAAGTCCCCATGTCCATAACAATCATATTTACAGTAATGTACATGGAGCATTTATTAGGTATATTAGGGTAAAAGCTCGTCTCCATAACAATCATATTTACAGTAATGTAAGTGGAGCATTTATTAAGTGTATTCAGGTAAAGTCCCCATGTCCATAACAATCATATTTACAGTAATGTACATGGAGCATTTATAAGGTATATTAAGGTAAAAGCTCATGTCCATAACAATCATATTTACAGTAATGTAAGTGGATTATTTATCCAGTATATTAAGGTAAAGGCTGCTTGTCCATGCTCATGATGGACCCATCCATCTACAGATAGCTGCTGACCTTTCTAACTTTAGCTAAGAACATTTTAAAGAGTCACAGTGGTCAGACCTCCTCTTCACCTCTCACTCCCAGCAGGCCGAGAGCAGCAAAGGTTAGTGAGCGTCTGACATTTACTTAAAGCAGAGCCGTAATGTTAAACCAATACGACCTTGTGAATAATCCAAAGTTCAGCTGGTGTCAGTCTGCAGCCAGCTGTTGCTGCTGCTGCTGCTGTTCCATCCACAGTCATCATTAACAGAGAAATTAAAATTAAGCTGAACCTGAGCTGGGCTGGGGATCGGTCTGACGACGCTCGGCTCATTTTAATCAGTCCAAATGTCACGGGGAAGGTCGTTCAGGGACGCCGGAGGGGGACGACTGAGAGATTGGAGGAGTTTCTTCAGAGTGGGCTGTTTTCATGCTGCTCAGGGTTAAGGTGATGTGGCCCTCAGACCTCAGTGAGGAGGAGGAGGAGGAGGTGAGGAGATGCCCCAAAATACTCTACAGGGCTGCAAAAGCACCTTAATGATCATGTTTAGTTTCTATCATTTAAAGGTCTGTATAAATGAGGAAACTGGTATTTATGGTTTTGGTATTTAGCATCATGCTGGGCAGATGGATCAGTTCAGGTGGAACTGAGAAGCGTGCTGTGTTCAGAGTAGCAAACAGTGCTGTCAGATAAGAAAACCCTCGTTTTTACACAGTCATTTAGGTTAAAACTGTTGGTGTATGAAAATGTTTACGGTCTATGTTTGTCCCTCTCAGGTGTCCAGTACCTGGCTGTGACGGTCAGGGTCATGTGACAGGGAAGTACGCTTCCCATCGCAGTGCGTCAGGCTGCCCCCTGGCTGCAAAGAGGCAGAAGGACAGCTACGTCAACGGCTCACAGTTTGTCTGGAAATCTGGAAAGACGGATGGGATGACCTGCCCGACCCCGGGCTGTGACGGCTCGGGACACGTCAGCGGGAGCTTCCTGACCCATCGAAGGTGGGCGGGCCTTCGTTTCACTTAGTTTTCTTTCCATTTATTCTAAATCAAAGCTTTTCTTCTTGTCAAGTTTTCTTAGCGTCATTATTCCCCTCTTTACAGAATAGTTTCCTGTCTTTGCTAAAACAAAACCAACTTCAGCTGACTTTAATCGACAGCTGTGTTTTATTCCAGTCTGTCCGGTTGTCCCCGTGCCACCTCAGCCATGAAGAAAGCCAGGATGAGCAGCGTGGACATGCTGACAATCAAGCAGAGAGCGAGCAAAGGTCAGAGCCAGCCCCTGACCTTACTGACAGACATGAAACAGACTCAGGAGAATTAAAGCTCATTTTTTGTTTTCAGGCATCGAAAACGATGAAGAAATCAAACAGCTGGATGAAGAAATCAAAGATCTGAACGAGTCCAACAATCAAGTGGAGTCAGACATGATCAAACTGCGAACACAAGTAAGGTGGTTTCTAACTGTGTAAACATGGACGTATTCTCAGTGACATCACCCAGGTTTTAATGCCTCATAGTGGCGGTCGCCGTGTTAAGGATGAGGACACTACCTGACTTTTAAACGACCTAGAAACAGACCAGAGGTAGAGCTGAGGCAGGTCTTAAACCTCTTGACAAACTCAGACATGCCCTTAACTATGAAAATACTAAGCCTGACACCTTCCGGCCCATTGGTTGGTCCGTTGGTTGACGAGCTTTCATCCAACCAAGATCTTGGTGCTCGATTAGCCTATCCTAGCTATCATTGGGTGAGAGGTGGGGTACACCCTGTACAGGGCTGACGTGGACGAAAGTATTGGCAACCCTGGAATTTTTCCAAAAAATTTCTTTCTCCCAGAAATTGTTGCAGTTACAAATGTTTTTGGTATACATGTGTTTATTTCCTTTATGTTCATTGGAACAACACAAAAAATCTAAGAAAAAAGACAAAATTGACATAAATTTACACAAAACTCAAAAAATGGGCCGGACAAAATTATTGGCACCCTCAACTTAATATTTGGTTTCACACCCTTGGAAAAAATAACTGAAACCAATATCTTCCTCTAACCATCAACAAGCTTCTTACACCTCTCAGCTGGAATTTTGGACCACTCTTCTTTTTCAAACTGCTCCAGGTCTCTCAGATTTGAAGGGTGCTTCTTCAACAGCAGTTCTGAGATCTCTCCATAGGTGTTCAATGGGATTTAGATCTGGACTCATTGCTGGCCACTTCAGAACTCTCCAGCTTTGTCTCCAACCATTTCTTGGTACTTTCTGAGGTATGTTTGGGGTCATTGTCCTGCTGGAACACCCATGACCTCTGACCCAGACCCAGCTTTCTGATACTAGGCCCTACATTGCGGCCCAAAATCTTTTGATAGTCTCCAGATTTCTTGATTCCTTGCACACAGTCAAGGCACCCAGTGCCAGAGGCAACAAAACAACCCCAAAACATCCTTGAAGCTCCACCATGTTTGACTGTAGGTACTGTGTTCTTTTCTTTGTAGGCCTCATTCTGTTTTCTGTAAACAGTAGAATGACGTGCTTTTCCAAAAAGCTCTACCTTAGTCTCATCTGTCCACAAAATGTTCTCCCAGAATGATTGAGGCTTACTCAGGTACATTTTTGCAAACTCCAGTCTGGCTTTTTTATGTCTCTCTGTCAGCAGTGGGGTTCTCCTCAGTCTCCTGCCATAGCGCTTCATCTCATTCAGATGACCACGTATGGTCCCAGCTGACACTTTTGCACCCTGAGTCTGCAGGACAGCCTGAATCTGTGTGGAAGTTGACTGAGGATGTTTATCCACCATTCCAACTATCCTGCGTTGCATTCTTTTGTCAGTTTTTCTCTTCCGTCCACATCCAGGGAGATTAGCCACAGCTCCATGGTAATGAACTTCTTGATTATATTACACACAGTGGACAGAGGAATTTCAGGATCTCTGGAGATGGTCTTTAACTTTGAGATTGTTCATATTTTCATACAGTTTTGCTTCCTAAGTCCTCAGACGATTCTGGGCTCCTCTTTCTCTTCTCCATACTTGGTGTGACACACACAGACACACAACACAAAGGCTGAGTCAACTTTTAGACATTCTAACTGGCTTCAGGTGTGATTTCTAGATTGCCAGCACCTGTTACTGCCACAGGTGAGTTTAAATAAGCATCACATGCTGGAAATAAAATGATTTAGCCACAGTGTTAAAAGGGGGAGAATAATTTTGTTCGGCCCATTTTTTGAGTTTTGTGTAAAATTATGTCAATTTTGTCTTTTTTCTTCAGTTTTTTGTGTTGTTCCAATGAACATAAAGGAAATAAACACATGTATACCAAAAACATTTGTGACTGCAACAATTTCTGGGAGAAATGGTGTATTTTCTGGAAATATTCCAGGGTTGCCAATACTTTTGTCCATGACTGTATGGAGACAGACAACCAGACACACTCACACCTACGGGCAATTTAGAGTTACCAGTTAACCTAATGAGCATGTTTTTGGTGGTGGGAGGAAGCCGGAGTACCCGGAGAGAACCCACACATGCATGGGGAGAACATGCAAACTCCCCATTGACTCTACATACAGTTTTGAAGTGAGATTTTGGTTTTGTTGGGTAATTCTGGTTCATTCTGAGTGGTTAGAAAAATCCTGATTAGAAATTCAAGCTCTTACTAAGAGTTGAGTTTTTGCTTGTGATAATGAGATCTCAGAGCCCGCTGGGTTTCTCCCTCCATGTTAAAAGTAGTATAAAAATGAAATCTAATAGTATGATTGATGATTTCTGCTTTGGTGTGGCAGATCACAACCATGGAGACCAACCTGAAGTCCATCGAGGAGGAGAACAAGGTGATCGAACAGCAGAACGACTCGCTGCTGCACGAGCTGGCCAACCTCAGCCAGTCCCTCATCAACAGCTTAGCTAATATCCAACTTCCACACATGGTAAGACAAACTACAGTCACCTTAGACTCAGATACAAACCCTTTTAGAGTTTTACTGCAGCGTTTAGAAAGCTGGGATGGAGAAATGTTCCTCTACAGCAGTGGTTCTCAACTGCTCTAGCCTCAGGACCCACCAGTCTGTGTTACGACAGTTTGCCACCCAAGTTTCTGAAACATTTTCAACAACTCGGGTTTAGTTGATTTAATATGTTTCAGTTTGGAGCCTGATATTTGATACCAACTGACACATTTATACCCTCTTTTCCCATCATTATGTGGTCATTTTTACCAGTTTTCCAGATAATGACTTCATTATCACAGGAAAAGTAGCCGTTTATTGCAAGAAGAGGAGATAAATTAGTTGAATTATTGATCAAATATTTAAATTTACCCAATGGACTTCAGGACTTTTGCCACCATTTTTTTTTCTGTCTCCTAGTCGAGACCCACTGAAAACTGCTCCGCGACCCACTTTTGGGTCCCAACCCACCAGTTGAGAACCACTGGTCTTCAGCTATGATTAATAGCTCTGGAAGCTGAGGTCAGACTACATGATCCGTTAGTGATCAGAGTCATGGTCCAGATTCTGATCACTATTCAGTCTAATCAGTGACTCCTCCTCTTTTTTATTCAAATATATTTAAAGATTTTTCTGTTATTATTGTTAAAAATCAAACATTTACTGAGCAATCTGAAAAGAAGAACACACAGGATGACTTATTTATACATACATGCATGTAGACACCTGTGCTAAACTTGCATGTTCATTTAAATCCAATAAAGGGCACTTACATGAGAAAATAAAATGAATAAATAAAATCAAAACAGGACAAAAACACCCCACACTTTTATAATTTCCTTCCAGGTGAGGCCCAAACGTCTGGTTCCTATAATATTCATGTACCAGGTGCCTCCAGCAGTTTAAGTTAGTCTTTCTAGTAGGGCTGGGCAATTAATCGCAAATTAGATTAATAATAATAATAATAATAATAATAATAATAATAATAACGCCTGCTGCAATTTTCAAATCGCAGAAGGTGCAATGTTTCTTTAACCTGAAATTTTTGCCAAAATACCAGTTTACACTTTTTTTTCCAGCAGAGATTTTCTGCATGACATATGCAGCCATTCAAGTTACAGTTTTAGAATAATCTAATCATATTTTCTTCCTTTTTTGTACATTTTTCTAATTAAATACAAGAATGATATAAAAATTGTCACTCCCTTCAATACAAGAATTCATATTCGATTTACAAAATCAGCACAGTAAGTATTTTTCAAAAATGGTTAACCCTTGTTTTATCTCATATTGTGTTTGTTATAGTATAGAATGATTTTTTTTGTTTGTTTGTTGGAAGTAAGATGAGGAACTTTAGAAATTCCAAATTGTTCAGCCCTACCTTTCAGTCCGATTCACTCTGAGAGGGTTTTTTTCCTCTCTTTTTCAAAGGTTTATTTTGGGCATTTTTGTCCCTTTTTTTGATAGAGGAAGACAGTGGATAGAGTCGAAACAGGGACGGGGGGAGGGGGCACGCGGTAAAGGGCCTCAGACTAAATTCAAACCCGTGCTGTCCGCGTACATGTGGCGTGGCTCAAACCACTGGGCCCCCTGACAGTTCTTTTCTCCACCCGATAATAAACAGTTCTATTAAGTAATGTATTAAGAAGGGGTGGGATTAAATAAGTTTAGACTTCTTTCCAGTCCTTTTCAAACATGTAGCCTAATCTTGACCATTAAGTGTTTCTGTAATTGTTTTGTTTCATCTCTCGCTTCAAAATTTGTATGTGTCTCCTGAAGGTACATGACTATGTTTTCATTGTTATGTTTTGTTGGGTTTTTTTTTGTTTGTTTTTTTTGGACATGTTTGAAATAAACTTCACCAACTAACCGTTTCATAGAAGGTGCATCCGTACTTTCCTACAGAGCAATAGCTCTCCTTGCTCTAAAATCCAGTAGTTTTGTCCGTTTAATCCTCCAGATAAACTCCAAGCACACAGAGCTGACATCCAAAGGAGTTTAGATATAAAACCTCTCTGATAAACTTTTTATAACATCTTTAGAATTTTCTGAGTTGTTGTACATTCCCATTAACAGGTTCATTTATTTCACCTTCTTGTGCCCCATCATTACTCAGAGTTTACTTTCTAGTTTCCTCCTATTTTCTTCTTTACCTCACTGTGTTCTTGTTTTATTTTCTAGTCCAGTTTCTAGTGTCTCCTGTTTTATTTTGAAGTTTGATTTCCTGTGTTCCTTTTTGATCTCCCTCACTAGTTCCACCTGTTTGTCAAACCTGAGTCTGATCATGTGGTCTGACCTCAGGCAGTCAGAGAGGCTGACCTAAAGGTGACGGTTTTTACCCAAGATCTCAGCTCTTTAGTCCTCAGGAGGGTACCTGAAGGGGTTAAAGGTTAACTGCAGGGGTCAAAGGTAGAACTGAAGGGGTTAAAGGTTAACTGCAGGGGTTAAAGGTAGAACTGAAGAGGTTAAAGGTTAACTGCAGGGGTTAAAGGTATAACTGCAGGGGTTAAAGGTATAACTGAAGAGGTTAAAGGTTAACTGCAGGGGTTAAAGGACTAACTGCAGGTGTTAAAGGTTAACTTTTTACTGTTGTGTATGTGTTTTTCTGTGCTGAAGCTAAACGACCCACGTGTCTAATAAGCCTTCATCTCCAGCCTTCAACACTCAGGTTTCTTCTTCATCTGCTTCTTTCTGTTTGCCACCTTCTTTATTTTCGATCCCGGCGGTCCATGCTGTGCTTCTTCTGTGCTTTACTCTTCATTACCAAGTTTGAGACCAGGATAACAGCCCTGTCTTTGTACTCTTTCAGTTTCAGTGCTCATGTTGTCTCGGTGTAGAAAGAAGACTGGGGCTAATTGGATAAGCTCTCTTTGGACAGAACTAATCAAAGCTGCTTGATAACTGGACTCTGGGCTTCAGATCCCAACAGTTTTCTGTTTTACTGCAGATAAATGTCCGTCTTATCAGGGAGTTTCACTTTCATCCTCATGAAACCAGCTCTAAATTTGTGTCTGATGAGGAGAACCATGGCTGGAAAAGTAGATGTGGGAGGACATTATTCCTGGTTTCCAGTGAAATCTGTGGCTGCTGGCTTAGACCTGTAAATATATGGATGACGCTTCCCAGCCCCCAAAGTAAGGAAGTCCATTTCTTCTCAGAGGGCTAGTAATTTGATAGAAACGTCCTTTAACCAAAGGAAAAGGCTGAATTTGCCCCCTCTTCACTATTCAGTAGTTTGAAATCTGAGTCTGGAGAATTTCCTGGGCAGATCCAGGACCAGTATTTCATCATTGAAGATGCTGGCCTGCAAGAATACAGCTAACCTTGCAGATGGATTGTCAGATTCATGTCCGTCCTCAGGTGGACCCATCTTTGAATGAATAACTAAGAAGGTAGATGCTAGCTACAGCCTGGTTCAGTCAAACTGCAAGCCTGTAAACAACGGTGGCTGGTGGCGAGATTAGCAGCAGAGCTTTATTAAAGGAGAATAAAGAGCCTGATTGGAAGCTTTTCTTGGTAGGAGAGATGTTCCAGCTCTTCTCTTGACTGGATCAGACTTTCATTTACCAACTGAGGCGCCAAAGTTAACATGCACTCAAACAAACTGTGAAATGTTCTGCTAAGACGGACGTTGCTGGTATTTTCTCGGTGTACTTTGTGAAGCCTCGGGTACCGCAGCAGGGCTAATAGACTTCTCTGTACACCCTCTCCTGTAGAGACCGCTGCCACAGAAAGAGGCCCCAGTAAAGCATAACTGCTGTTTACAGATGCCTCCCAGAGTAAGAGATCCATTTATCCTTTATCCAATTATCCTTCTCTTCTGCACTGTCATCCCTCCCCTTCCTACTTGTCCTCCAGCCCACTGTGGCGTCCGCACATCACCACTACCCACGAGAAACGCAGAGTACGAGAACGTAAACCAGATATTTACATAGAACCAAGGAGACATAAAACACACTGACGAAGCTACAAGTGCCTTTAAATTAGCAGAAGTAGACCTCTATTCTATATGTAAATATGCTAACAAAGTGTCAGTAATTAAAGGTGGGACAATCAAGCTTCCTCTTAGATAAATTAGATTCACATTAAATTATTTTAGTTTTCAGGACGACAGGAGTTGATCTCATTGGTTAAGAAACCATAAAACCTCTACAAAGACGACTCAAGCTCAGTCTAATCCTAACTTTTACCTCCAACCCTGAAATCAAGTACCTGTCCCCTATGAAACTGAACAACCCTTAATGTTCCTGATACAGCACCTAACAAAACCTACTCACCTCCCTGGATGTTTTACCCTTTTTTTGATTCAATGTATATAATTTAATTTGGCTTTTTGACCAAAAAAATACAAAATACTCTCTATAATGTCATAGCATAAACAAATAATGTCAATTAAAGAAAGATCTGTAATGTAAAATAAGTGGCTGCATAAATATTCACCCCCATTCTTCTCTGCTAAACTGCTCAAGCTCTGTCAGGTTAATCAGGGATCAGGAGTGAGCAGTCCTTTTCAAGTCCAGACACACATATTTTCCCCTCGACCTTTACAAGCCTTCCAGGGCCAGCTGCTGAGAAGTATCCCCACAGCACAACGCTGCTGAGAAGCATCCCCACAGTATGATGCTGCTGAGAAGCATCCCCACAGTATGATGCTGCTGAGAAGCATCCCCACAGTATGATGCTGCTGAGAAGCATCCCCACAGTATGATGCTGCTGAGAAGCATCCCCACAGCATGATGCTGCTGAGAAGCATCCCCACAGCATGATGCTGCCACCAGCGTGCTCCACAGTGGGGATGGTGTGTTTGTGGTGATGTCAGTGTTTGGCGTCTTGTCTGATGGTCTCAAAGCTCCATTCTGGTCTCATCAGACCAAAGAACTTTCTTCCTCTTGACCATGGAGTCTCCCACAGTCCTTCTGGTGAACTCTAGTCCAGACTGAATCTGAGTTTTCTTCAACAGTGTCTTTCTCTTTGCCACTCTCCCATAAAGCTCTGACTGGTGAAGAACCCGGCCAACAGTTGTTGTCTGCAGAGTCTCTCCATCTCAGCTGCTGAAGCTTGGACCTCCTTCAGAGTAGTCATAGGTGTCTTGGTGTCCTCTCTCACTAGTCTCCTTCTTGCACGCCCACTCAGTCTGTGAGGACGGTCTGATCTAGGCAGATTTACACGTGACATATTCCTTCATTTCTTCATGATGGATTTAACTGAACTCTGGGGGATGTTCAGAGACTTGGAGATGTGTCTGTCTCCATCCCCTGACTCAGACGTTTCAATCACCTTTTCTCTGAGTGTTCTTTTGTCTTCATGGTGTAATGGTAGCCAGGAATACTGATGAACCAGTGACTGGAGCATCTAGACACAGGTGTCTTTATCCTACAATCCCTACAATCTTTCAGCTGATCCTCATTTCACTAACTGTGAGACTGCCAGCACCAACTGTCTGGACCTCTGTTGGATTAGCTCAGTCACTCTGAAGGAGGGGATATTTATGCAGTCACTTACTTAGTAAAAAATTTCTTTTGACCTTGATTGATTTGTAAAATCAATGAAAGAGTTAAACAACCGGGGGGGTCAGTACTTTTTTAGGCAGAGTATGTGATGTAAGTTTAAACCTAGACAATAGATGCAAGAAAATCTCAACATAGCAGTCTTGTCTGATTGTGGCCATGGGGCATCTTGAAGATGTCACTGATTTGGTCACAGTATGGGAGTGTTTCTCATCCCTGATGGGCCAAAATTAGACCATAAGCCAGTCTTACTCAACCCTGCTCAACCAAAGAGCCAAACTGTCGAAAAATACCTTTGCAAGAGCCACAATCTAAGTAGTGGAACATGGCAAAAAGGGGTTAAAGTGGCAATGAAACTAAGTTAAAGCGGGGAAAATGCTCAAAAAGCAGCAAAGAAACGGGCAAAACATGGGTGAAAAGGGGCAGACAGACATGAAATTGTAAAAACTGGGTAAAAATGGCAAGAATGAGGAGTAAAAGTGGCAAAATGAACAGAAAAATGAGTTACGGGTGGGAAAAATGGTCAAAAAGCAGCAAGAGTGGCAAAAATTGGGAAAAGAAGTGTCATTTAATGACAAAAGGCAGCTTAAATGGTCAAGAAGTGGCAAAAAATGGCAAAAAAGGGGGGGGGGGGATTGCAAATAGCAAAAAGCAGGATAAAAGAGGCAAAAATTGCTTGAAAAGAGCCAAAAATAGGACAATTGTAGCAAAAGATGTGGCAAAATGGGCTTAAAAAGCACAAAAATTGATTAAAAGTGGCACAAAAAAGAAAAATAAGGGTGAAAATTGAAAATAAGGGGAATAGAAATATACAGACAAAAATAAAGGTTGAAAATTAAAGCTATAGCTGTACAAGAGTGTAGCTTGCTGAGGTCTGAGGTCAAACTTGACCTTTTATAAGATTTTCAGTGTGAAAAATATTTCAAATGAAGACATAGAAGAGCCACATGTGGCTCCAGAGCCACGAGTTATCACTGCTATAAGCTGTGACAATGTTATAGGACTAAATTTGTGCAGTGTGGCCCCCACTAAAGTTGTAGGGACTGGGACTATAATCTCCTATAGGTCAGGAGCGATGTACTGATTGACAACAGGAGACGGGAAAGGGTTAACTCAATGAAACGAGCTAAAAATTACGTGGGCTTCAAACTGAGCCCTGAGGTACGCCATATGCATACTTGTACTTGTACAGAAACCCAGACTGCATCAGTATAAATCTATATAAAAACTAACAAAGCTTCTTATTAATGGCGTCTTCCTGAAGAAATGAGAATCTGTTTTCTGACATTTGCCTCCCAGCTTTTGTCTCCATGTTTCTCGTCACCATCCACCAGCTCGCCATCCTGTCCTGATTTTTTTTGCATGCTCAGTGTTGCCCTGTAAAGGAAGTGTAGATGTCCTTCATAGCTTTGAATGTAGTCGAGCAGGTGTTCTCCAGTCCTCCCCTGCTGCCCGCCTGTTTCCTTTCCTGCAGTGATTGATGGGTAATTCTCTGATTATCTGTGACCCGCCCTCCTCTCCTAACCTCTCTGATCGTTGGTGTCTCGCTGGGTTTGTTTCCCCCCTACAGGAGCCAATGAATGAACAGAACTTTGACACTTATGTGAGTACACTGACAGACATGTACACTCACCAGGACCAGTACCAGAGCCCGGAGAACAAGGCGCTGCTGGAGAACATCAAACAGGCGGTTCAGGGCATCCAGGTGTAGCCCTACCTGAGGCCCTGACGACAAATGCAAAGCAAAAACAACATAGGAAGAGAAACGGAGGGGAAAAGGTTGTTATTTGCTGCTGTAATCTACCATTTAGTTTCGTCTGCTGTTCTCCACTCCATGAGTATCTTTGATTTTTATTTTTGATTGTTGCCTTGCTTTCAGAAGTTTTAAGGAACATTCACGTTTTGTACATTTTCATATGATCTGACATAATGTGATGTACTGTTTATAGCTGCTAATGTATGCACATTCTAGTGTATTTATTTATTTATTTATTGTAAGCTTGAACCTTTTTTTATCTCATTGTGATTTACATGCATCAAACTGGGCGTCACGGGTTTAAAGGGGAGCAGAGCGGCGGCTAACGAAGGTTAACGTGAAGAGCAATCATTTTCCAACAAAAGCTTTTCTCACGAGCCGTTTAACGGACGTAAACTCCTTTTTTTCAAATGTTTGAAAGTGACCTGTGAGCCACTTTTTGCTGTACATTTAAACTACGAGAAGAAGATTTCAAACATCATGACACGGAAACCAACCGGTGCAAATCTACAACAGAGTATTAGGGTCACATGGACAGAAAACAAAAAAAAAAAAGAATTATTATTATTATTATTATTATTTTTTTTTTTTTTGGCATTACGAGAATAAAGTCATAATATAATGAGGAAAAAAAGTGATAATATAACAAGAATAAAGTTGTAATATTACGAGAAAAAAATATTACAAGAAAGAAAGTCTGCCGGGGCGCTGCCTTATTTAAAATGAGCTGTGCTGAGCATGTGGTGAAGCTATACTTAAAAATTGGTTCACAAATAAGGAAATACTTCATCTTTTGGCACATCAGTATCAAATTATTATCAGAATCAGGACAATACTCCAACGTAGATCTGCAGCACTGCGGCAGACTGCCTTTCTTGTTGTATTTTATTCTTGTAAAATTACGAGGTTATTCTTGTAATATTACAACTTTATTCTCGTAATATTACAACCTTTTTCTCGTTAAATTACAAGTTTTTTCTCGTTATATTACAAGTTTTTTCTCGTAATATTACAACTTTATTCTCATAATATTATGTCTTTATTCTCGTAATGTTCAAGAGTTTTTTTCTCGTAATATTATGTCTTAATATTACAACTTTATTCTTGTAATATTACGAGTTTTTTTCTTGTAATATCACAAATTTTTTCTCATAATATTACGACTTTATTCTCGTAACATTACGACTTTATCCTCGTAATATTACAACTTTTTTTCTCGTAATATTACAACTTTTTTCATAATATTACTACTTTATTTTCATGATATTATGATTTTTTTTCCTCATGATATTACGACTTTATTCTCGTAATATTACAACTTTTTTCCTTGTAAGATTACAGCCTTATTCTTGTAATATGACGACATCTTTCTCTTCATATTGCAACTTTTTTTCTGGTAATATTAAGACTTTGTTCTTGTAATATTATGACTTTATTCTCGTAATATTACGACTTTATTCTTGTAATATTATGACTTTATTCTAATAATATTACGACTTTATTCTTGTAATTTTATGACTTTATTCTAATAATATTACGACTTTATTCTTGTAATTTTATGACTTTATTCTAATAATATTACGACTTTATTCTTGTAATATTATGACTTTATTTTTATAATATTACGACTTTATTCTTGTAATTTTATGACTTTATTCTAATAATATTACAACTTTATTCTTGTAATATTATGAGTTTATTCTCATAATATTATGAGTTTATTCCTGTAATGTCAAAAAAAAAAGAAGTATTCTTTTATTTTATTTTCTCTTTATGTGGCCCTAATACTCCGTCGTAAAAATCCCATCATTTCCTAAGGAGTTTTTTCTCTTTGTTTCGAGGCGCTTTATTTTGAAAAACCAAGCAGAAAGACCAACGGCTACAGAAAACGTAGGAGACAATCTGAGTTCTTTTAATCATCAATCTTGACTAGGCAACAGGTAAACGTGTCAGCAATATTGGTATTCTATAAAATTGTTTTAGATATGGGATGCAATCTATATGAAAAAAGTTTGGGTATATGCAATTTCTTATGAATAAAACTAGCAAAGAGCTGAAAGATGTTTTTACTAACTGTACTGCGTTTTGTATAAACCTTTTCCTACAATCATGTGTTGGGACTGAAAGGACTTTGGTTCTGTCATGTTCGTCTTTGCACAGGGACACCTTTGTTTCCATGTTTTGATGTTTTTACTGAGGCAGACGGATGGATGTGATTTTTCCTTCTAAAGGCTGACGGCTCCTCTGGACTTACAGGGTCTAAACGTCCCCATCCCTCATTGTATATTGCACTCGTCCTGTAGAAAAAACATCTTTCCAATCACGCATCGGAATGTCTGAGCCACGATGGGACACGAAGACCAAGCAGCACTTTCATTTCTAATTCTGTTTGATTGTTCCTGAAAAGATGAGTGAAAACCTGAGCCAAATGTCTGTGCACTGAATCTTAGCGATCTAATCGGCCTTACGATGGCATTCAGTCTGAAATCACGGCACTGGTGGAGTATGTTTTCCGAACACCGTCGATCATGCATGCACTTTATTGGAGTATGTCAAAAGTATTACACGTGGTAAATGAAGCAAAAACTGTACAGCCAGTTTGTGGAAACTGTGACCTTGACAAGACTTTGTGCTGGTGATTCCTGTTTGAGAGCAACCTGGAGCGATGTCAACGAGGTGATCGTTCATATGAAGGAAAACTCCCCCTCTGGACCCCTCACTTCAGTACTGGACATTTTTGAACATCAACTCAGAGCACAACTCAGAACAACCCTAACAGGCTTATATCTTTAATCTGACTGGAGGAGAGCACTCATGCTGTTAGCCCCGCCCCTTGACCTTACGTTGACCTCATGATCAGAGCAGGTGCCTGGCTCTGTGCCAGAGAAGAGACAAAGGGTCCGTTCGAAAAGTCCAAGAAAATAGTTCCTAAGTCCTTCCCTATCCACTTTTCCTTAATCCCGGAGAAAAACGTCACAGGGTCAAGGAAAGGTGGGAGTAAGAGGATAGGAAAGGAGAACAGGGTGATGAGGGAACCCGGCCTGCACTTTCCCTCAGCAGATGTTACGGACGTGACGTGTGTTATTTGTGTAAAAACTACAATTCAATGTTGATGGACTACAAAATTCACATCTACCACTCAGTGGGTTCTCCGTGTTTTTATGAGCAGCAAATGAAAGTGTAGGGTTACGAAAGGTGAAATAAAAGGTGAAAACTTCTGTGATAAATATGAGATTAAGATGTTTATATCCTAGAGTCTCTTCAGGACGAGGAACTGCGACTGTGAACATCTAGAACATGAAACTTTAACGCCTACGTCGTTTGGTCCGGACTATCTGACTTTTCTGTTTGGTCTGAACCAATTTGATAGGTGTGAAACCTCCCCTGGACCGTGGTCTGGACCAAACCGCCGGTCCTTGGTCCGAACGAAAGAGGTGGTCTCGGTCCGGACCAAACAGAACCACGGTCTCACTCATGCCCAGTGTGAAAGCATTATTTTGAAAGGTTCGGACCTTTGTATCAATGACAGGAAGTTAGGACATGACTACCGGCAAAGTAAATCCATCCCCGTAACAAAATGATACGCAGAAGAGCCCACAACAATCTCACGCTACCGAAATAACGCAGCAGCCTGGACAGGCTGGGCTAACGGTAGCTGCTCTACGTTACGCGAGGAGTAAAATTGTCCGTTATTATGTCAAATGGGGATTGTCCAAGCACGGATATTTCATAAAGTTCTAGATAAAGTTATACCCCACTATTGACAGCTCATCTTTTTAAGAGTTTTACAACACATACCTTCTCTCCCGAGTTGGTGTTGCAATGGCTCGCAGGATTGTAAACTTTCTCTTCCTTTCCTGTCGAGGACAATAAAGTTGGACCAGCCTTATGTACAGCTCTTCAAGCTGTTGCTTTTCGTAGTAGAAAACCAACAATAATATGATGGTGGGAATGACAATTTCATTCATTGTTTACAACATTCAAGACTTGCGTTATTCAACGTGTTGACATAAGACGCCCGCCGGCCAAATGGCCGAAACGCCGACTGATCTGTTTACTGTTTGGAAGTGAGAAGGAATGAAAACGTTATCATAAGCAGAACGATCTAGTTTTCATGTCTGTTCATCCCTGTTTCCTTCCGTTTATCACATGAATTATAAGTCCGACAATGAATTTAACTGTTTTAATCGGGCTAGTAAAGTTACAGTCAAAGTGATCGCTTGTTCTGATGAGCAGTCAACAGGTGCTCAATTCAATGAAGTTTACTCAAAGAACTGTGGGTCGTCTGTTCATCTCTCCTTGGTAAAGGGTGGTCCGGTGTTTCCTAGGCTGAAGGAGATAATAAAGGAAGTAATGAAGCTCCTTTCCTTTTCAGCTGGAGCATTCGGACGGCCTTTATCATGTCCAACACTAAAATACTTCTGGGTCGTTCCACTGAGATAGGAACCTTCCTAAGCTAAATGGACTATTTGAACGGATCCAAAGTCTGTTTCCTGTCTCCAATCTCTGTTCTGATGCTTTCAATGATCCATAGACCACTGTGGCTGATAGGTTTGGTAAATTTACCTCACAGTGAAGAAAAAAACAGCATTTAACTGACTGTTAACTTTCAGTAAAGGCAGAGACATCAGCTAACAACAGACTAGACTGAGATGAACTGCTCTGGGATTTTAGATTGGAGTGTTAAAGGGGCGGGGTCATTCCCCACTGTGGGCTGGTGACATCATCAGCCCACATATTGGCCCCGCCCACATCAAACCCAGCCAGAAAAGAGGTGAAAACGTTTCTAACAGTCTTAATCCAGGGGTGTCAAACTCACTGTGTGGCCCACTAAGGTCTGCAGATTTCCAGTACAAAAATGTAAAAAATGTTAAAAATCCTCAAGTTGTAAAAAATTGGAAAAAACAAAGGGCAAAAATAAGTACATAGAAAGTCAGGATGTGGTAAAGAAATTGTGTTTTCATTTCATTTTTTTCAATTTTGCATCTCACAATAATGACTAAAACTTATTATTTTTATATAAGTTCTCATATTTTGCTTTTTAAAATGTATAACTTTAACTCGTCATTTTTTAAACCTTTTATGTCACGATTTTACATTTCAAGTCATATTTAAATTTTTTTAACTCATTTTTTAATTTTATGTCATGTTTTGACCTTTTCAACACCTAACTTAAATTTAAAATCCCATATTTTGACCTTTAAGCCTCACAATTTAAAATTGTATCTAATTTTTTTACCTTCAAAACATAATTTTGACTTTCTTTTTCGTGTTTTCCTTTTTTTAAAGGATTGATTGATTTTTTAAAACATTATTTTGACACTTAATTTTGTGTTTTGACCTTTTGAACTAATAAATTTGACTACTTATCTCAGATTTTGAGCCTTTAAACTTATCATTTGGGCTTCTTTTAATCTCCAAATCATTTATCATCAGTGCTAATTTTCCCCCTATAATTTATTACTGTTGAAAATAAGGTTGCCAGTTTATGGTTAGATGGTGACCCTGTCAGGCTCTCAAATTAGACTGAAATTCAGAATCGGGCCCCTGCTGAGATTGAGCTTGACACCCCTGCCTTAATCCAAAATTCTGCAGGGTAGTATCCTAAGCCTTACCCTTCAGTCCACACAGTGACTTTAAAAACTACAGTTTCTTGGAAACTAAATCCTTTTTAAAGATAAATTCGCTACTTTCCCCAGAATGCAACAGGAACAGTGCTCAGTATCTGCACTGATATCATATTTTTTTTCTTTTATTAGGATGTAAACCCTCCCACAGATTAAACAAGAGCCGAGCATCCAACTGGTTTCTCTTACCTCCAGGATTTGAAAAGCAACCCCATCACTGCCAACAGGTGGAGTTTTCCTTCTATGATTTTTCTTTCTGGACTTTCACTGCAAAGCCTCATTCTTCCTTGACATCTCTGTCCTCAGCTTTGTGTCTGCAGCTTCCTGACAGCTTAATACTGCATTAGATAGACTGACAGCTTGTATTTTTTCTTAATCCAGTCAGTTATTCTTACTGATAACAAAGGAAATGGGAGTAAAAGCACAATTCTGCCACTTAAAGAAAGTCAATAGACTAGATATTGTAATATGAGATGTAAAAGCTAAACTGTAACTATTTACATAGAGAATCTCAACACTAACATGTGACATGCTAGAATGCAAAAGAAATCCATATGAATATTTGTGAGATCATCAGTTTATGAAGATGTTAGTTCCTTTTCAGAAGGGGTTTTTATACAACGTTCTTTTTTCCTCCTTTTACCCCTTTTTCTCTGTTACTCGCAAACTTTCAGCTACAGTTTTCTTACCACATGGCATGGGTTTTCGTTGGTATTTTTGCTGTATGTTTCAGGCCACGAGTTGCTACGTGATATTTTAATTTGACTTGTGAAGTTTGTACAATTTTTATCATGCTGGTGTTGGCATATCTTGCTCTGAATAAATCTTGTGTTGCAACACTGCTGACGAGCTGTTCTTGAAAATTTCATACCACTGTCTATGATCCACTGATTACCTTTAGGGTCACTGGGGGGACCCGGGTCAAACTAGTCCTTAACAGGGCTGACAAAGACAGACACAGCTTAACATGCCAAAAAAAAAAAAAACAGTTTAACGTGACCCATTCACATAGCAGTCTTTGGTCTGGGAGCCAATAAAGAGAACCCATTCACACAAACTCCACCCAGACTGGCCCCATGTGCAGCACGAGATCTGAACCAGGTATCACGCTAAGGTACGCATAGGATCTAAGGAAAACCTGGGACATGTGTCCCAGGATTTAAGATAATGCAACAGGATGAACTGGATTTAGATGAAAAAGCATCAGAATTAAAAAACAAAAATGAGATGAAACAGCATCAGAAAAGAAAGGATTCAGACAAAAAGGCCTCAGAAGAATCAGACTTAATGGCATTTCAGTGAGGAGAGACTTTGAACAATGAATATTTTTTATTTTGGAAGTTTGGAAATGTTTGGAAAAGTGAAATGTCGTGGTGTATAGACGTCTTTATGAACTTGAAGAGGTAGTGAAACAAACAACAGACTACATAATTCTGTCAGTAGATGGCGCCAGAATGGCATCAACGAGCCTCCAGCTTTGTCTCCATTCTTTCGTTTCTGGTTGAACCATACTCACTCCGTACTGTCACACAGTCTCCATGATTCTGCACAGGCCAGGTGGTTGTTTCAGGTTCATAAAGGTTACTAATGATGATGATGATGATGATGGTGACGATGATATTTCTGACTCTATTAAAAATGATTTTACAGGAGAATTCAATCCAGACCATTCTCCTAGATCACAGAGAGTTAAACTGACTGAACATGAAGCTTAATCGTCTGACAGGAAGCAGCATCATCAGCACCGGCTCCTCCCAAGGCTGTGTACCAACAGCTGCACCTCCAGTCAACGGTCTGTGGAGCTCTTCACGCCTGTGAACCAAAAGACCCTCATCAGACTCATCTCTGGTGGGGACCAGGCTGACTCTACATATTGTTGTAAAGTAATGTTTATCTTGTATTTTGATTTATTTTGCTAGTATATTTTCCCTGAAACAAGTTTCTAGCCTCTTAATATTTTTGTTAGCCTCTTAATATTTTTATAAGCCTCTTAATATTTTTGTTAGCCTCTTAATATTTTTATAAGCCTCTTAATATTTTTGTTTGCCTCTTAATATTTTTATAAGCCTCTTAATATTTTTGTTAGCCTCTTAATATTTTTATGAGCCTCTTAATATTTTTGTTAGCTTCTTAATATTTTTATTAGCCTCTTAATATTTTTATTATCCTCTTTTATATTTTTATTAGCCTGTTAATATATTTTTATTAGCCTCTTAATATTTTTATTAGCCTATTTTTTTCAGTCTCTAATTATTTTACAAGCTTCTATATGTATAATCAGTCTCTAAATATTTCTATTTGCCTCTTAAATATTTTTATTAGCCTATTTTTATCAGTCTCTAATTATTTTACAAGCTTCTTAAAAAGATTATCAGTCTCTAAATATTTCTATTAACCTCTTAACATTTTTACAGTCTCTTAATATTTAAATAAGCCTCTAAATGTTTTTTTTTCTAGCCTTAAAATATTTTGATTAGCTTCTAAATATTTGTATCAGCTTCTTAATTTCTTATAGTCTCTAATTGTTTTTAGTACCCTCTAAATAATTTTATCAGACTCTTAATATTTTTATTAGCCTCTTGAATTTTTTTTAGCCTCTTAGTATTGTTTTTCTTTAGTGTTATCTTTTTTTCTTTTAATAGTTTAATGTGAAAATGTTTATTTAATAAATCTTGATTCTGATTCTCTTGTTCTAATAAAGTTAGCAGAGAAGAGGAATGGCTGTCTCAGGCACTGTGCAAAATATAAGACTCTAGCACCACCTAGTGGCAGACTGCAGCACTGCATGATGTAAATAAAGCATGTGTAGAGGAGAGAATTTGTCGAATCTACAAATAAAACCTGATTTTTGTTCTGGGATTATACAACCAGATCAGGGAGTAAGAATGGAGAAAGTTTAGAGCTGTTAGGAGAAATGTAAGAATTCTAATGTGACCTCAGGACTAAGGAACCTGGATCTTAAAGTCTGTTTATCTCTGGAAACTTCTGAGGTGAAGGCTAATTTTCTCCCCATGTTGTAGAGTTAATACGGACTCTAAACATCTTTTTAAATATTGAGAAGAACATCATGGTGTTTGTCATGAATGCCATCAGTGCATCCAAAGCTTCCCCAGATTCCTGCAGCCAAACTGTGACTGAACCTCAGAGCCTCTCCTCCATCCATCAGACTGGCACACAGCACCTCGCTCTTTGAGGTCAAAGTTTTCTAGACTGTAGATTATTCTGTCATCCAGAGCAGCTCATGGTGAGAGTAAAGCTTCAGATGACTGACCACCAACAAAACCAGTGCTCACTACGACCCTGCTGGAAAAAAAAACATCTTACCCTGATCTGTAAAAATACTAAATACTAAATAAATCATCTTTAAAGTCTTCAGAATGTCAGCCTGGTCACATCCCCCGGCTCGTTAGGGAAACGCGGCGCTGCTGTGCTGCTGCTCACAGCGGAGAGCTGTTGGTGATCAGCAGGGCTGGGAGGCTTTATAGGGAGCAGGCTGAGATTTCTTCAGCTGGGCTGTGTGTGTCAGAGGGTCAGCACCATCAGCTGGCTCTGTCTGTGTGTTTGAGATAAAAAGGAGCATTTGTTTAAGTGGCTTTGTGTGTGTGGGTGTGTGTGTGTGTGAGGGAGGGAGGGAATCAGAAATATTTAGTTATTTTACCTCCCCTTTATCTCAGCCACTCCCCATCCTTCAGTTGGGTCACATTTTAATTTCACCTATCTGCTGATAGACTTGGTGTCAGTGTGGAGACAGAATCCCCAGCAACCTTTAGAAATCCAAGACCTGTTCTGTTATCTCTGCATTTTATCACTCTGCAGTTCTTGTTAGCTCCCCCATCACCTTTGTTATAAATGTAGAGTCTCTCTGGGGGAAATGTAACACTAAATATCTCCAAGCCCCTCTCTGAAATGCTCCTCACAGCATTTTTAGTGTGTTTTTCTTCTTTGCAGGGGTTTGGAGACTCAGAAACATGATGTGAAGAAAATAAAACCAAACTATAGAAATCAGCATTCAGGCCAAAAATGATCATATATGAGCAGTTAGAGGAAATACTGGGGGAGGACAATAGTTTATGTGCATTGTTTCCCATATCACTTGCAAAAGATTGATTTAAATTTTGCAACTCCAATTCCAAAAATGTTGAAGCTCTGTGGAAATAAAAACCAAGGCCAATTATTGTCAAATCTTAATCACTCATATTTGATTCACAATATAAAATAAAGAACATATTAGATGTTAAACAGACATTTTACCATTTTGTAGAAAATACCAGCTCATTTTATAGACCCTGCAAAGTGAAAATAAATCTGTATTTAGGTTTATATGACAGCTTACTGTGTTATGAACCTCCAAGTCAAATCTCAGTCAGATAAAACATCTCTGAGTTCATAAAATTAAACTTCAAAATCATGAAAAATGAGGCAGTAAAAACTGCTCCAGGATGGTGTGGGTGTGTCTGTGGAATGAGCTGAAGCCACGCCCACTCAGGAGAAATACCATCCTCTAAGATTTAATAAATGCTACAGTCTGATTGGAGGAAAGCACTCATGCCCTGCCCCCTGACTTTACGTTGACCTCATGATCAGAGCACAGCTGCTTGGCTCTGGTCCAGAGGAGAGACAGTCTGCTTCCTGTCTCAAATCTCTGTTCTGATGCTTTGACCCTTCTGCCCTCTTCAAATTTACCACCCTCTGGACACCTTCGAGGCAAAAATGTACACGTACAAAAAACTGCCATTAAATCAGCATACATCAATATCTTCAGACCTGCTCACAACTACAAAAAAAATTCAATAATTCTCAGAATTTTAACCCTTTTAATGCCAGTTTGATTATTTGAAATATTTAATAATAATAATAATATCTTGAATTTATATAGCGCCTTTCAAGAAACCCAAGGATGCTTTACAGGAACACATAGACATGGACAAACTATATGAGGGTAGGATGAGTGTGAGGGGTGGTTTAGTGAAGACTGTAGGCTGTGGTGAACAGGTGGTGCTTGAGACGTTTTTTGAAAATGTCCAGAGATGGAGCGCTACCAATGTCTATTTCATTTTTTACTTCAGAAAGTAAATTAATTTCCATATAATAAATAGTTTCAAGATGGGGCTTTGGGGGTGATGAGAGTCTTGGATGGGTCAAAGATTAGCAACAAAACTGATGCATTAATATTTTTACGTAATGTCAGAAATACCCTCTGGACACCTTCGAGGCTAAAATGCCCCCATTGACTTCCATTAAAACCAGGTTTTTTAATCTCACTGTCATTGCAGTACAAAATCATGCATTCTTTAATGTCAGCATTTCAATGTGAAGAAGTCTAGTGAAATTTGACATTTTTACCGTATTCCACCAGATTCAACCATTTACTCATTGTAGGACCATGCACCAAATTTTTGTGCTTTTGCCCGTTACATTACGGAGAGTTTAGTGTGAGTTTGAAAGGGTTAAAATTCTGAGAATTATTGAATGTTTGGTAGTTTTGAGCAGGTCTGAAGTTGTTAAAGAGATTTAAGAAAAAAGTAGAAAACGATATTGATGCATGCTGATTTGATAGCAGTTTTTTTGTACGTGTACATTTTTGGCCTCGAAGGTGTCCAGAGGGTAGAAAATTCACTGAGAGAGTCTGAATGACATTAAAGAGTAAAACATGTTGGATTTCAAAAATTTAACTAGAAAGAAAAGTTCCTGTAAAAATTCATGCTGTAAAACTGAAAAAAATGATCACAAATTAAAAAAAAAAAAAAAAAAAGTTAAGAAAAATGGCCCAAAATGGCCGAGGATGGCATAAGGGTTAAATGATCATAGACCACTGTGGCTGATAGGTTTGGTAAATTTACCTCACAGTGAAGGAAAAAACAGCATTTAACTGACCGTTAGCTTTAATAAAGGCAGAGACATCAGCTAACAACAGACTGGACTGAGATGATCTGCTCTGTGGTTTTAGATTGGAGTGTTAGAGGGGCGGGGTCATTCCCCACTCTGGGCTGGTGACATCATCAACTCACATATTGGCCCCGCCCACATGAAACCCAGCCAGGAAAGAGGTGAAAACCTTTCTAACAGTCTAAATCCAGAATTCAGTCACATGTAGATCTCAGAGTTTTCACTGTAAATGGATTTTCCAAAGTTTAGTGAACTTTAATACCTGCAGTAGTATTGCTGTTATTGCTATCATGTATTTTATTTATTTATAGCCTGGTAATGTGGTCGTGTTTGAATGGATCTGGTTCTTCTGCAGCTCTGATGAGGCAGCGAGGAGAGGAGAGACCTGGATGTGGGAGAGAGGAGCTGCTGGCATCTGTCTCCACTGTGACGCACACGGTGGACTCCTCTATGAGAGTGTTATTCATAGTCCTCGCTGGCGTCATCAGCTCTGAGCAGCCCACTGCTGTTTCAGAGTCACGCTGAGATGCAACATGTTAACCATCAGCACGCTCCATGGCCCACGCCCAGATACACGCCGAGCCGTCACACTCTGTGCCCGCTATGTCACGTGACTTCACCCCATCAGCTGTGCTGGGAATCTGAGATCTACACCAGAAATAATGGGACAAAGGAATTAAACAGATGATATTTTAGTCACCATTACTCCCTCTGTTTAGGCTGTTTATCTGTTCTGTCTTTCTCATATTTTATGATGTACATTCTATTATTTAGAATAAGATTTTTCCTTTTTTTTTTTTTTTTTTTTTTTTTTTTTGCTTTTCCATCCACTCCACACTTTTACTTTGTGCCTAAAAATCTGAGGTTAATGACCAGAACATTGTGAAGACTTTGGCTGAGACAGGAAGAACAGTTTTTATAAAAATGAAAAATAATTCGATCTGGTCCAAAAGTGGCTAAAAGACGTTGAAAAAATGGTCCAAAAATAGGAAAAAAAAGTCATATTTACTGGTAAAAGGCATCTCAAATGGGAGAAAAGTTGTGAATGGGAGCAAAAATGGGGGGGGGGGGCAAAAAAATTGGCAACACAGTAAAAAATTGGTATTTAATGGCTAAAGGTAGCTTAAATGTGTAAAAAGTGGCAAAAAAAAGGATAAAAGTGACAAAAATGGTCAAAAATCTGTCAAGAATGGTAAAATAGGGCAAAAAATGGAAATCAAGTGGTATTTCATGGCAAAAGGCAGCTTAAATGGGCAAAAAGTAGCAAAAAATGAAAAGAAAAAGGGCAAACATGGGATAAAAGTGTCATTCACATTCTGGAACTGGACGGCCTCCACGGGACCCCCCCAATACGCCCACGTCCTCTCCTGCTTGTCGCTGTATGCATCCAGCTGGCGAGAGGCTGCCTTATTTCTCCGACACACGGGGGGGAACCTGGCGGCATTCTTTAGCCTCTTGACCACATAGACAGATTAATAAAGCGCCGATCCCTGGATTCGCTGTCGTTAAGTTCAGTGTCAGTTTCAGTGAGTAAGCGATTTCTCAGGCAAAAGTTTAAAGTTTCTTCCAGCGTCTAAGTTAGAACTTTTAGCTTAGATTACCTCCATAACAATCACTCTGCTCTTTGACCCCAGGGTCTCCACCTCTGACATTTGATTTACTGTCACTTCCGACTGTAGTGTTCTGACTACGTATCCCAGAAGCCCCCAAATTACTCACAGGGAGTGTGAGCGTGCCCCCTTGTGTCAGCCGCTGAAAAAACACTTTGATGTGTATATATATATATATATATATATATATATATATATATATATATATATGTCTATGGCACTCAATGAGTTAATGGCAAAAGGTAGCTGAAATGGGCAAAAAGTACCAAAAGAATGACATGTCAAACCCCCTCTGTTTCAGCCGTTTTAAATGGTAATTTGCTGTCTGACTCCGCCCTGACCACACCCCTCTCAGGAAATGGATGTGGCACTCCTGGCACTACAGACACTTTTTTTCCAAAGTTGTGGGCTTGACTGGGATTTGATCCATCAATCTCGTGGAGCGTAGTCAGCAGGGTGACCCACTGAGCTATCCAGCATCTCAAGCCTGTGGCTGAGAGGATCAGTAGAGGAGGGTGGAACTTTCCTCCAAGTGGGGGAGGGCCAACGAAACCTGGGGGCGGGTGCTTAAATTGGAGAACGGCTTGTTTCAGCACACATTTTCTGAAAGGTGTGGGGGGACTTTTCTGGTATTTGAGGGGATATTTGTGTTAGAAAAGCCTGAAAAAGTGATTTTTGCATTATATGTCTCCTTTAAAGTTCATATCAGCCTGTGTTTAGAGTATTTAAACACTCCTGTACAGTAGGTGGCGCTACAGTAGAACCATTAAATTAACATTGAAATTTGCAGAGAGGCAGACCCTGATCATACATGTGAAATTTGAAGGCAATTGAATGTTTCATTTGAGAGTTACACCCACTTCCTGTCTCATGGCGAAGAATCAAAATGGCCACCATGGCCACTAGAGCATCTGTTAATGAGTCATGTCAATATTGGGACAGATATTGATTAGTTCAGGAGAAAATCCGAGGATGATAGGTTCAACACAGTAAGAATAATACAGAAATGACCCACTTCCTGTCCAATGGCGAAGGATCAAAATGGCCGACATGACTACTGGGGTGTCTGTTAATGAAACATGTCAATGTAGGGACAGATCATGAGGCCTTTATGTGAAAATCAGAGCATTAAAGGTTCAACACACTAAGAAAAATGCAGAACTGGTGCAGAAAATGCATCACTTCCTGTTGGCAGAAGAGGGCGCCATGATAAGACGTTTTCATGTGGGCGTGTTCAGTGTGATCCTGATGTGTTGCCATAATGATCTCCACCAAAGTTACATCAGTTTTCAGTGTATAATTGTCCAAAAAATTGACTTCTTTTGAAATTAGGGCGGAGCCTGTGGACTTCCTGTTGGGATTTTGGCATGGGTCCAAGAGGCTTTTTGTAGGTGTGGTCATGATGCATGTGTTGCCCGAAGACCATCTGCCTACGTTCTACGGTGTTTGGGGGCTGAATTTATAAAGTGAGAAAAGTGGAAAAAGTGGAAAAATCAATTTTGTTTTGTCAGAAGGGGGGGGAGTTATTGATTTCTGATGTTGGTGTGTGATTTGATAGAGGATCTATGGGTGATCATCTCTGTGAAGTTTGGTGATGATTGGTGTAAGCACTCAAAAGTTATTGACAATAATTGTTTTTGCACCTTTTTTTTTCATAAAAATGGTGAAAAAAGAGCTCATCAAAGTTTGGCGCCTTATTACAGCCCCGCCCCCTGGTGAAACTCCTGCCTGTCTGCCTTCACATCCCCTCCCCTAGGTCAGATATCTCTGTACTGATTCTCTTCTGGTCCATAGCTAATAAGAGCAGAGAGAAGGATCTGCTGATGGAGCAGAAACGGTAGGATCTTTCCTCTGGGTCTCCCCTACGCTCCGTTTTACCAGCTGCACCTGCAGCCCTGCACATTAGTTATACGTCTGCATGGTATTTAAGGTGCACAATAGTGTTTTCTATTTATAGCTCCTAGCTGACTGTGCAGAGGTTGTTGGTTTGCTTTATGGAAATGTGTTTGCACTTTTTTATAAGAAAAGTTCAAAAATGCTTATTTTGCTGTTGCAAGTTCCAACGCAGTCAGAATCTTCCTTTAAACCAGTTCTGATGATTTATTCCCATGAATTTCTTATATTTTATCCACTGTGATGATTATATGTTGTCTTTGGTCAACAGCTTTATTTTGCATTTTATTTTTTGAAATTTTTATGTATTCTATCCAGCACTTTGGAGGCTGTTTTTGATAAATGCTTTTAAAATTCACTGTAAGTCAGTGTTGCGCAACCCTGTTTAACCAAAGAGCCTAAATGTTGAAAAATGCATTTGCAAGAGCCACAATCTAAGTGGGGAAAAGTGGCAAAAACGGCTTGAAGTAGCAATAAAAACTAGGGCTGCAAGCAACAATGAAGGTCCCCTGCCCCCCGGCGCATGTCGGGGTGTGGGCCACAGGCCCTTGTATTATAGTGGGGGGTAAGCAAACTCGTGCAGTGAGTTACTGCCCAACTTTAAATTGAAATAATGAAGAAACTCCCTGTTACCACGGACTCATGCCACTTTAGAGTGATAGTTGGAGACCCCACAATATATCTGCTGCAGTAACAAGGCCATCTCATGTAAGATTTCAAAATAAGAGCCTTCTCAAATATGCCATATTCATTGTGCAACTGCCTAACTTTTCAATGAAATAAGTAAGCAAATAACTGCCCAGCTTTCAAGTTAAATAATGAAGAAACCCCCTGTTACCACAGACTCATGCCACTTTAGATTTTGCTGGGGAGGAAAAGACATTATTTTATGACCAAAAAAGAGAATGAATAATTTAATAAATAAAGGAATAAATAACTAAATACATGACATGTCAGTGTTGGAACAAATAAATCTGAGCTTGGTTGGTTGAAATCAGTGATAGGAAGAAAAATCTATGACCCTGATTATATATGGGAAATTTGAAGGTAATCACATGTTCAGTATGAGAGTTACACAAAATTCCTGGCAAGTTGACAAAATATTGAAGTGCTTGCTGTCTCCAGTGAGACATCCTTCAAAAAATACCACTGCTGTGAAAAAATATCGAGGTTGTCTTTCTAAATCAGAGCTTAAAAGGTAAAGTACATCAAGAGGACTGAAGATATGATTCATTGGTGTTACTTCCTATTGTCAGTAGGGGGCGCTATGATGATTTTTTTGTATGTAGGTGGGTTCAGTGTGACACTGTTGTCTTGCTCGAGAATTTTGAAGAACATAAAATGAAGTTTTAAAAAGTTAGAAGGTGTTACATTCATTTTGCATCATCAAAAACTTCTTATTGTGAAATTGCGATGAAGCTGGTGGACTTCCTGTTGGGATTTGGGCATGGGTCCAAGAGGCTTTTTTGTAGGTCTGATGATGACCTGTATGCACACAAAAATTCAGAAGCCTGGGTTGAATGATGTGCTGGGGCTGATTTTTTTTTTTTTTTTTTTTTGGGGTGGCAACAAAGACACAATCAGTGGAGCTATGACCTATTTTTTTCACTTCCTGTTGTCAGTAGGGGGCACTATGATTATAGATTTGTATGTAGGCAGGTTCAATGAGTCACTGTTGTCTTGATAGAGAATTTTGAAGAACTAAGATGAAGGTTTTAAAAAGTAAGTAGAGGTAAAAGTCATTTGGCACCATCAAAAATCTTATTGTGTAATTTCAATGAAGCTGGTGGACTTCCTGTTGGGATTTGGACATGGGTCCAAGAGGCTTTTATGTAGGTCTGATGATGACCTACATGCATACCAAAAATTATGACCCTGAGCGGAACAGTGTGCTGGGGCTGATTTTTTTGTTCAGACACATCTAATCTATTTAATGGCAAAAGGTAGCTTAAATGGGCAAAAAGTGGCAAAAATGGGGGGGGGGGGGGGCTTAATGGCAAAGGTAGCTTTATCAGGTGAAAGAAGCAAAATAAATGGTGAAAAGGGGCAAAAATGAGAACAATGGCTAAAAGAAGTTGTAAAATGGGCAAGGAAACAAGTGTTATTTAATGGCAAAAGGTAGCATAAATTGGCCAAACGTGATGAAAAAAATTGTGAAAAGGGACAGAAATGGGATAAGAGTGGCAAAAATGAGACGATTAGGTTTGACAAAGCCTTCTGTATCAGTCTGGGAAACAAACTGATTAATGCGACTAATATCTGAGGTCAAAGTTTCCTTTTTTAAGTTTTTCTGGGGGAATAATATTTCAAATTAAGACGTAAAAGAAGCAAAGATAATCACAAAAGAGCCACATGTTGAGTATCACTGCTGTCAGTATCATTCTATATGAATATTTCGGTATGTAGTACTAATCCATCCATCCATTATCTACACTGCTGTAAGTATTATTTTATATTTATATTTTGGTATTCAGTACTAATCCATCCATCCATTATCTACACTGCTGTAAGTATTATTTTATATTTATATTTTGGTATTCAGTACTAATCCATCCATCCAATATCTACACTGCTGCTCCCACAGAGGGAAATAGTCCCATTTCCAAATTAGAGTTTGATAAAAAGTTGGTGTCAAATGTTCCTCAGACACAGAGAAGCATGCGCGTATTCTAAAGTGAAGGTGCCTTATGTCTGCCTATAAAGTCTTCAGTCCTTTGTCTTCACACTAAAACAATAAATGAGCCAAACTAGAGCATCATCATCATCATCATCAGACGTCAGCTGGAGGTCCATCCTTTGTTTACAGGCTGCATCTAAAGTTTCCTAATGACGAAATCAACCCCAGATTTGTGATCTATAGACACTCTCGGGATCCTCTCCATCTGGGCGTCCTCCAGGCGGCCATGTTGGCGGCCTCCCATCATTCCGTCTGTTCATCAGAGCCGAAGTGGACGGCACCGGTCCAACCTGACGGCCAAAAGCACACTCTCTGCTCTGCAGAACAATATCAGAACGATCGGCACTATTTAAAGCTGAACGTGACATATGGTGTCTGATCTGAGCATCATGGAATAAACAGAAGTATTTCTGTCTTTTACAGGGTTTATTTTGGCACAATGACGCATGGAAATCTTATAAATCTAGTCTCTTTGGGTGGGGTCACTTACTGCAAGGTCAGCTGAAGGTCCGCTCTAACTTTTGTTTTCTGATGGGACTCGTCAGAGGAGTCTCAAGCTGCAGAATCTTTCAAAGATCTTCAAAATCTCAGAAAACCCCTCAATGATTCTCACAGATCAGACCATTTGGTACCTACTGTAGAGGAGTTTTAAGGGAAGCCATAACAGAGAGACTGTAGGATGTTTAATTTGAACTGTTATATCATTATTTGTCTGTAGCCAGAGCTTCTCGGGTCGTATCTCTGTCGCCCTAGTGTGCAAAAGTCTTCCTCTTTTTCTCTCTAGAAGCAAACTTTATTTATTTTCACCTTCAGCAGTCGATGTTCTGGACGTCTGCTGTGATTTATTCCTCCGACAATAAACTCACTCCTCTCCTCCTCCACACTGAGCATGTGCAGGCTGGGCTTTTACCAGAGGGACACTACCCACAATGCCTTGCAGGATGTCAACTCCAGTTGAGTTGTGGATGAGGCAGCTTCTGCTGTGATTAAAGGGAGTGTGTGTGTAGGTGTGTGTGGACAGCATTAATTTAATCACACACCTGTTTATGATGGTTCCCGCCCTCGCCCTTTACAGCAGACATGATGGACTGATGCTGGGCCTCTGAGAGTCTGTGTCCCAGGATTTATGGAGCTCACTGATAGAACACCATCAATAAACATCCAGACATAAACATCCAATCAGCTGCATGCACTCACACATACTCACCAAACAGAACAACCTACAGTATGTCTGAACCAGGGATGGGCTACATGCCACATAGGAGCAAATAGCTAAAACCCCAAAATAGATGCATGCATTTATGAAAACGTGTATTGATGTACATAAAAAATAGCTAAAAAGCAATTAATCCAAAGTAGCATGAATGTGAAAATGAGGGCTCAATGAGTTCCTGGGGTGGAGGAGGAGAAGCTTTGGTCTATAAAGGAGGAGGCTAAGGTGGAGGAGGTGAAGTCTTATGCTGTAAAGGAGGAGGTGAAGCTTTAGTCTATAAATGAGGAGGCTGGGGTGGAGGAGGTGGAGCTTAAGTCTATAAAGGAGGAGGCTGGGTGGAGGAGGTGGAGCTTTAGTCTATAAAGGAGGAGGCTGGGGTGGAGGAGGTGGAGCTTTGGTCTATAAAGGAGGAGGCTGGGGTGGAGGAGGTGGAGCTTTAGTCTATAAAGGAGGAGGCTGGGGTGGAGGAGGTGGAGCTTTAGTCTATAAAGGAGGAGGCTGGGGTGAAGGAGGTGGAGCTTTAGTCTATAAAGGAGGAGGCTGGGGTGAAGGAGGTGGAGCTTTAGTCTATAAAGGAGGAGGCTGGGGTGGAGGAGGTGAAGCTTTAGTCTATAAAGGAGGAGGCTGGGGTGGAGGAGGTGGAGCTTTAGTCTATAAAGGAGGAGGCTGGGTGGAGGAGGTGGAGCTTTAGTCTATAAAGGAGGAGGCTGGGGTGGAGGAGGTGGAGCTTTGGTCTATAAAGGAGGAGGCTGGGGTGGAGGAGGTGGAGCTTTAGTCTATAAAGGAGGAGGCTGGGGTGGAGGAGGTGGAGCTTTAGTCTATAAAGGAGGAGGCTGGGGTGGAGGAGGTGAAGCTTTAGTCTATAAAGGAGGAGGCTGGGTGGAGGAGGTGGAGCTTTAGTCTATAAAGGAGGAGGCTGGGTGGAGGAGGTGGAGCTTTATTCTATAAAGGAGGAGGCTGGGTGGAGGAGGTGGAGCTTTAGTCTATAAAGGAGGAGGCTGGGTGGAGGAGGTGGAGCTTTAGTCTATAAAGGAGGAGGCTGGGTGGAGGAGGTGGAGCTTTAGTCTATAAAGGAGGAGGCTGGGTGGAGGAGGTGGAGCTTTATTCTATAAAGGAGGAGGCTGGGGTGGAGGAGGTGAAACTGCAGTATCTTTATCTAGAACAAAAATAAAGAAAGAAATGGCCAAAAATAGGTAAACATAGGAATAAGTAAAAATTGGTAAAAATGGGTATAAAAGTGGTTAGTAGTGCATTAATGGGTTAACTTTGGCAGCAACAAGGAAAAGGTGATTAAACTTGGCTTAGAGGTGAAAAACCAGGCAGAAAAAAGGGGTGGAAAGGATTGAAAATTGACAAAGGGCGTTAAAGGGGCAAAAATTTGGGGGTGGGGCTGAAGAATGTGCAGAAAAAGTGTTTAAATGTTTCAAAATTGTTGTTAACTGTCAAAAGTGAGTGGGAAAAAAATGCAAAAATGCAAATTATGCAGACAGTGAAAAGTTGCTGGGAGGGTAGAATATACAGTTTCTTAGGATTTTAAAAATGTTATTTTTTAAGGTAGCTTGGCAACCCCCTATCAATGTCTCACGACCCCCACATGGAGAGCCACCTGTCTAGGGAAGAGCTGTGATTGGCTGTGAGAGCTGGGTGGTGACTGACAATAAGCTTTTCTCAGCTACAGCGCCCTGCATGATGGAACACCGTACATGACCATGGGTCGGTGTCAGGAGTGAATGTGACAGAGACGATGTTTGTCCAGTTTTATTTTGAAGGGCCAGGTTTCCATCACAGATGTGAGATAAATCCCATGCTACAGATCTATGAACAGTCTCTCTCTGGGGTGTTGTTTGATGAAATCAGTCTAAAGACAACAGGGCGATGTCTGCTGATGCATCTTAAAGTTACATAACAGCCGAGTGTCGTCTTCTCCATCTGGCCCCCACATTTCTAACTCCTGTTTACTGCTCCCATGTAGAAATATAGCCTCATGGTTTAAAATGGGAAAACATGGTCATAATGCAACGATGTGAGTGTGAATAAACGACAAATATTTTCTCCACAAAGGGAGTTGTATTGCTGCATTGGCCCTGAACTCCCCACAAACAATTCCAGAGGTTGTGGTAAACAAGTAAACATGGTCTCTGTCCACATCTGGTTCTGTTTAGACATGGAGCTCGTTCAGGCGGGGGGGGGGGTTGCAGATTACTGTAACAGCCGTGATTCACTCTTTACACCTGCTCTTCTAGTAAATCCACCCAGAGAGTCAAAAAGACTAAATCAGCACTTCTATGCTGGTTTAGAGCCAGAGGCTACCTGGAAGTCTTTGGCTGCTTCCACTCTGACTAATTCTGTTTTTAACTCTTCTTCTTTGGTGTCGGGGGTCTGCTTTAGTCCTCTGATGAAATAACGTGTGTCTTATTTTGAAAGTCCCTCCATCCTCATGACTCAGGATGTTTTATGGGCTCTCAGTTTTTCTGACGTGCTTCCAGGAAACGGACAAAAACAACATTTCTCATTCCTCCCAAATGAGCACAGCTCCCTGGGTGCAGTACCAGGGCACACCAACGGGGGGGAGTGTGGAGCTATGGTCATGTGAGCTCCATTTTTCTTTCTTATTTTTGCAGAATATTAAAAAAAACCCTCTGCTTTTCTCCATCACTTTCTTTCTCACATGTTTTCACCAGTCTCTTATGTTTTCTGCATTTTCCCCTCAAAAATAAAGAGTTTATCTCCACTTCTCTGCCCATTCTCCACTCCACTGATCATCAACTGGCGGCCCGAGGGCCAGATCAGGCCCCTAAAGCTTCCTGTCCGGCCCTCAGAAGATCATTAAATTCAGAGAAGGATGTTCTGGTTTGACAAGTGTCTTTGGGCTTTAACCTCCTGAGACCCGAGCCTTTGTTTGGAGATCATTTTGATTTCCTCCTACTTATCTGGGATAAATACAGTCAGAGAAGTTAAAACATCAGTCTAGCTGTTGAACAGGAGTTTTTTTGGTAATTTTCCTTTCCAAAACCCCTAAAACTTCCATGATTTATAAAAATATCTTCAAAAATTCTTGAACATATTTTTAAAGTACCCAAATATTTCTTTAGATCATACTCAAATCTTTCAGTGAAAATTCTCATAAAGCCTGAAAATTCCCAAATAAATTTCCCAAAATATTCCATGCAAATTCCCCAAATATTAAAGTAAACTCCCCCCTCAATTTCTTGGCAAATTCTAGAAATTTTCAAGAAACGTTCTCCAAAATTCAATGGAAATGATGGAATTAACCCAAACCCCCCTAAAGTTTTCTAATAAAAATGCTGAAAAATTTCAAAGGACAATCCTGAAGACCAAATTCCAAAAAAATTGGTAATAATTTCCCCATGTTCCCATGAAAATGCATTAGAAAATTTAAAAAAAATTCAAAGCCATGAAATCCTCCAAAATATACGTGCGATATACGCGCGTCTCCTCTTAAAAAAAAACAAAAACTTTGCGATACGTGCGATATACGCGCGTCTCCTCTTAATTAAAAAAAAAATACTTTGCGATACGTGCGATATACGTGCGTCTCCTCTTAATTTAAAAAAAAAATTCTTTGCGATACGTGCGATATACGTGCGTCTCCTCTTAATTTAAAAATAATTTGCGATACGTCGATATCGTCGCCTCCTCTTAATTAAAAAAAAAATACTTTGCGATACGTGCGATATACGTGCGTCTCCTCTTAATTTAAAAAAAAAATACTTTGCGATACGTGCGATATACGTGCGTCTCCTCTTAATTTAAAAAAAAAATACTTTGCGATACGTGCGATATACGTGCGTCTCCTACGTGCGATATACGTGCGTCTCCTCTTAATTTAAAAAAAAATACTTTGCAATACGTGCGATATACGTGCGTCTCCTCTTAATTTAAAAAAAAAATTCTTTGCGATACGTGCGATATACGTGCGTCTCCTCTTAATTAAAAAAAAAAATACTTTGCGATACGTGCGATATACGTGCGTCTCCTCTTAATTTAAAAAAAAATACTTTGCGATACGTGCGATATACGTGCGTCTCCTCTTACAAAAAAAATACTTTGCGATACGTGCGATATACGTGCGTCTCCTCTTAATTTAAAAAAAAATACTTTGCGATACGTGCGATATACGTGCGTCTCCTCTTAATTTAAAAAAAAAATACTTTGCGATACGTGCGATATACGCACGTCTCCTCTTGAAAAAAAAAAACTTTGTGATACGTGCGATATACGCACGTCTCCTCTTAAAAAAAAAAAATACTTTGCGATACGTGCGATATACGCGCGTCTCCTCTTACAAAAAAAATACTTTGCGATACGTGCGATATACGTGCGTCTCCTCTTAATTTAAAAAAAAAACTTTGCGATACGTGCGATATACGTGCGTCTCCTCTTAATTTAAAAAAAAAACTTTGCGATACGTGCGATATACGTGCGTCTCCTCTTAATTAAAAAAAAAATACTTTGCGATACGTGCGATATACGTGCGTCTCCTCTTAATAAAAAAAAAAATACTTTGCGATACGTGCGATATACGTGCGTCTCCTCTTAATTTAAAAAAAAATACTTTGCGATACGTGCGATATACGTGCGTCTCCTCTTAATTTAAAAAAAAATACTTTGCAATACGTGCGATATACGTGCGTCTCCTCTTAAAAAAAAAAAAACTTTGCGATACGTGCGATATACGTGCGTCTCCTCTTAATTAAAAAAAAATACTTTGCGATACGTGCGATATACACGCGTCTCCTCTTAAAAAAAAAAACTTTGCGATACGTGCGATATACGTGCGTCTCCTCTTAATTTAAAAAAAAAACTTTGCGATACGTGCGATATACGTGCGTCTCCTCTTAATTTAAAAACTTTGCGACTTTGCGATCGTGCGATATACGTGCGTCTCCTCTTAATTAAAAAAAAAATACTTTGCGATACGTGCGATATACGCGCGTCTCCTCTTAAAAAAAAAAAAACTTTGCGATACGTGCGATATACGTGTGTCTCCTCTTAATTAAAAAAAAAATACTTTGCGATACGTGCGATATACGCGCGTCTCCTCTTAAAAAAAAAAAAACTTTGCGATACGTGCGATATACGTGCGTCTCCTCTTAATTTAAAAAAAAAACTTTGCGATACGTGCGATATACGTGCGTCTCCTCTTAATTTAAAAAAATGCTTTGCGATCGCGATATAATGCGTCTCCTCTTAATTAAAAAAATACTTTGCGATACGTCGTGCGATAATGCGTCGTCTCCTCTTAATAAAAAAAAATACTTTGCGATCGTGCGATATCGTCGTCTCCTTATTAAAAAAATACTTTGCGATGCGCGATATACGCGTCTCCTCTTAATTAAAAAAATACTTTGCGATCGCATGTATATCGTCATGCCTCCTCTTAATTTAAAAAAAAATACTTTGCGATACGTGCGATATACGTGCGTCTCCTCTTAATTAAAAAAAAAATACTTTGCGATACGTGCGATATACGTGCGTCTCCTCTTAATTTAAAAAAAAATACTTTGCGATACGTGCGATATACGTGCGTCTCCTCTTAATAAAAAAAAAAAACTTTGTGATACGTGCGATATACGTGCGTCTCCTCTTAATTTAAAAAAAAAAATACTTTGATAACTTCCAAGGAAATTCCCTAAAATATCCAAACAGCAAATACCTTAAACTTGAATGGACATTTTGAACAATTATGACATCAATTCTAATACCAAAAATGATTACTATAATGTAGGAAAGCCAATGTGTACTGTCCTCATATGTGGATGCAGGGTCTTAGGAGGTTAAATGCCCAAAAACAGTTAATAGTTTTAGAATGATTTATCAGTTGATCTGTTTTTACAGAAATTCTCTGTCAGCCATTATTAGAAAATATAAAAATTGGGTTAAGACTGGCAGAAATGTTGCAAAAATGTTTAAAGCGGTGAAAGAGCTCAGAGAGAAGCAGAAATGGGTGAGAAGTGTTAAAATGGCTTTGGAGAGGCACAGTGGGACAAAAAATGACAGGAAACTGGTGGAAAGAGGTTAAAATATGGCAAAAATTGGTAAAGAGGAAAAAGGGGCCAAAAGTTTTTAGAAAAGGGGTTAAAAATAGTGCAAAAAAGTTGTGAAAAGGGGTTAGAAAGAGGCAAAAATGGTGTAAAAAAGTCTAAAATGCACAGGAAACGCACTACTACCAGTCAAAGGTGGTATTTTGGCCGCTCTGGGCAGCATCACTGCTGGCACATCTGAAGGTCCTCCTACAGATTTCATCAGATTATTTTCAAATTTGTTGTGCTTATTTTAGACCTGATGGAGGTCTAAAGTTGTGCAAACTAGGGCTGAACGATTTGGAAAAATAATATAATTGCAATTTGATATACGATTATTTCTTAAGCTCCTTATATTGTGTTTTTTTTTTTGTTTGTTTGTTTGTTTTTTGTTTTTTTTTTACCAACAAAAACCTGCAATAAATCATTCTATATAACCAACACAATATTAGACAAAACTAGAGCTGAAAAACTGTGAAAAATATTTCATTTCAACTCATGTTGCAAATTGAAATGGAATGGATGTACTAAAGGGAGTTATAATTTTTATGTCGTTCTCCTATTTAACAAGAAAAACGTACAAAAAAGTTTTTACACTATTCAAAAAAAGGGCACTTGAATGGTTGCAAAATGATGTAATGCATAACATCTCTGCTGCTGCAAAAAAAACATTTTAAACTGCTTTGACACAAATTTCAGGTTCAAGAAATACTGCACTGTCTGTGATTTGAAAATTGCAGCACGCCAAATAGTGATTTAATCTAATTTTCGATTAATTGCCCAGCCCTAGTGCGAACTGTTGGTTTTCACCAGAGACTGGGGCTGTTATGGGGCCAAAAGTTGGAAAGCCTATTTTCCATATCTTTTGAAGTGTGCCAACTGTTTTGGTTCTGTATAACTCTCGGGTGCTTATGTCAGTCACCACCAGACTTAACAGGGATGGTCACACTCTGGCTCTGAATACATTCATGCATCAGTCATCACTATGGTACAGCACCCCCTTCTGCTAGCTGATCATTCCCTCCTGAATTTTGATTTTGTCACATTTAAACATTCTGCTACTGCACACCTCCAACCTCAGCTTCTGATTCTTGATCTGCATGTGGATCATCACCAGACCTACAACAAAAACACTGACGTGCTGCAGTGTAAGGGTCCATCTGTGCTGCATGCAGCCCTAGTTCCTGGTTGTTATTGCACATTAATGACAGGTCATTTCACTGTGGAAGCTCCTAGGGCAGTGTAACTCACCC
Source organism: Cheilinus undulatus (assembly GCF_018320785.1). NCBI lineage: Eukaryota > Metazoa > Chordata > Actinopteri > Labriformes > Labridae > Cheilinus > Cheilinus undulatus. The sequence continues at coordinate 46,127,505 of NC_054878.1, read as the reverse complement.
TGCCCAACCAAAGAGCCAAACTGTTGAAAAATACCTTTGCAAGAGCCACAATCTAAGTGATGAAAAAGTGGCCAAACACAGCTTAAGTAGTATTAAAAGTAAATTAAAGGTGGAAAAATGTGTGAGAAGTGACAAAAAAATGAGCTACAGGTGGCAATAAAGGTTCAAAACTGGTGAAAACATGGCAAAAAATGGGTGGAAATTGACAGAAATGGGCAAAAAGCAGTCAAGAGTAAAAAGGAAATTATGCTTCAAAAATACATCATAATGCAAAAAATGGTTAAAAAAAAAGATGTATTTTTTTGCTTGGCTAGCCAGTTAAAGGGGGTCCTGTGTGATAGTTTTCTGGTGGTCCCAAATCCCTAGCTACGCCCCTGCTTAGACCCTCAGCCCCTGCTTAGAAGGATGAGGAGGAAAGTCTCTGTTCTTCTCTCTGATCCAGATCTTATTTTCCATCTTTCTTTTACTAATCTGAACAAGACCGTTATTGTGAATCTGTCCTCTTCTCCTCCTTCATCTCATCCTTTTGTTTCCTCAAAGTTTCCATGACCTCCTCTCCATCTTTCAGCCTTCTGTTTCCCCTTCATCACAGCTTTCATCCTCTTGTTTTGGAAATTATAACCTCATCCCTCCATCCTCCCTCTGTGAAAACATTTGTGTTCTTCCTGTCATGTTCATAAAAACCCTGATGGAGTTTGAACTTGACTGTTTCTTTTTACTCTGACCTCCACGCTCATGGTTACGGAGACCCTGAAACTCCTCTGGATCATCCTGCACTTTAGATAAATAGGAAAGGTGTCTTTATATCATAATTAGCATTTAAATATTCCCTTAAAACAGTCAGGTACTCATACAGCTGCTGGTTAAACAGTTAATCCTGACTAGCTTCATGCTACTCCATGTCCTTTAATTTCTAATCCTGATCAGTCAATACTCACCTCCTCTTCTCTACTGTCCTCCTAGATGAGAACAAAGACAGACTCCTCCTTTTCACCTCCTCTTCTCTACTGTCCTCCTAGATGAGAACAAAGACAGACTCCTCCTTTTCACCTCCTCTTCTCTCTTTCAAAACCAAACTTAGTCGTTAGAATAAGATCTAATCCAGGACAAACAGCTCTTCTACTAATTCCACTTCTTCCTGTCGACTAAAAATGGAAAGTTGTTTGTGTGAGTGATCAGAAGCCTCTTTGACACAAACACATGCATAATTTCACAGAAATCAAACCCACAGACCCCCCGTAGCTCGCTGTGTGTTCCTGCACAGACACATCGTCTTCATTTGATCTCCTTTAAACTTCAGACTCTCACATTCGTGTTTCCTGAATAGTCCGTCTCTGATTGACTCCTGCGGCTCTCAGATGTTTGAGTTTTCTCTCTCCTGTAAAGACAAAAAGATTCAAAAATTAAAAATACTCTGAGATTTTCTTCTGTTGAGGTGGAAACCGATCTGAGCATATCTTTAAAGTGTTGGTGGAGATGTTTGAGGACTCAGGCAGGGAAGGACTAAGTCTCAGTAATGGACCATAAAACCAATATCTGTCTGTATGCATGCATGTTACTGCTAGATACCACTAGAGGGCAGACCAGAGCACTCAGACTGTAGCTGATGTAAACTACAATCATGGTAATGGTGGATATGCCCACAGTTCAGAGTTCAGACCTGAAATAACAACAATTATCAGATCCATAGGGGTCAGAACACCATCTGGACTCATCTCAATGACATAACAGTCCAGGTGTTGAATCAGTCCAGGTGTTGAATCAGTCCAGGTGTTTAACCAGTCCAGGTGTTGAATCAGTCCAGGTGTTGAATCAGTGACCTGCCAAAGACCATGATGGTGCACTTCTACACCGGCAGCAAGTCCATCCTCACCTCATCCACAGTCTGCTACGCTGCAGCCATGGTGAGGGACAGGAACTACATCACGTCATTGCTCTGCAGAGAGGGTGACTGGCTGCAGTCTACCATCTCTGACAAGACCTGTACACCTCCAGGACTCTGAGGAGACCTGTACACCTCCAGGACTCTGAGGAGACCTGTACACCTTCAGGACTCGGAGCCATGCATGTTAGTTTGCAGCTGACCCCTCTCACCCTGGACATGGACTTTGGAAGCCCTCCCCTTTGGTAGGAGCCTAAAGTCCATCAGGACCAGAACCTCCCACTAGAACAGTTCCCTCCCCTCAGCTGTCAGTATGATGAGCAGTACTCTGGCCCTCTCCTCACAGACTCTCACTGAACTCCAGAACCATCAGACAAAAACAACAGATGTTTAAAGAGACCAGACTACGTAGAAGACCAGACTTTATCTCCTCTGTTTACAGGCTGTACAGTGGTTCTCTCCCTCCAGGGGGCGCTGTCAGGAGTGTTGACATCAAGTGAGAGCTATAAACTGACAGTCACATCCCTACATCTTCGTCTCACGTCTGTTCCACGTTAATGTTGAGGACTGCACAGCAGATGAAGCGAAGCAGAGCCTCTGTGGCCGCCATCGTTCAGACTCACGCATGGTTAACAGGAAGTAAACCCCCGGCCTTGAGCTGATATTTTCTAAATGATCCAGAAGAGCTCCTCAAACTGGGCATGATTTGAAAACTGCTTTCTTTAGTTAATTACAGCTGGGAGCCACTCTGGTGTTCCCTCACACACCCAGTCACAGAGAGAGAAAGAGAGAGAGAGAGAGCCTGTGGTGGGACGCCCTGTTAGCTGCTAACCATGAAGGCATGTAAACAAGCCCATTTGGGTGTCGGGCGACCAGAAATGAGAGCTTTCTCTGGGCGTGCTCAGAGATTTTTGGCCGGCTGCTGCTCTGACAGAGAGACGGTGATGGCGTGAGTTTGCAGAATAACTCTCAGTTGTTAAATGATATAATGATCATCTGTGAAATGATTTATAATAAATCTCAATGTGGAGACGAGGAATGTGAGTGTCTAGTTTCTGATTCTGCTCTGGTTCTTGTCATGAGTGGTTACGTTTGAGAAAGAGGATTTAAAACGATGCTCTGGAGGTTTGCTCTTATCACAGACTCATGTTTGGCCTGCTAGACCAACATCAGCATCTACAGAGCTGCAGCTAACATGTGAGGCCAGAGGGGGCGCTGTGGACTCACCAACAGAAATACAAGGGAAGAAAAATTAGAATGCTACAGTGGCAAGTGCAATGCAAAATATGGAGATACAACAAAACAAAATTTGTGATGAAAAGTCCTTAATTTACAAGAAACCAAGCTCAGATTTTTTTTAAGTTATTTATTTTGACCTAACTATAGTTAACCCTTAGAGCTCTCAGCTATGTTTTTACCATCATGTCTCACCTGGACTTTTTTCTTAAAAAGCTTGTAAATAATCAACCCTGTGGTGCACAGTCAAGGTCTAAACATCTTTTTTTTATCAGGACAACCTGGGCTTTAAGAATATATCTACTACAGTAATGTCACTTGAATTATGAAAAAGTTATAAGACTCTAAAGACAAAATAAAAAAAACAAAATGACCAAGTGGCTAAAAGCATTAACAGAATGTTCCGATCATTGGTGATGAAGATCATCCAGAGAAGCAAATAGAGAGCTCAAGATGTGTACAAGGTTGTTTTATCATTTTTGTCAATGCTTTTATATCTGTTTATATCTCCTCTCAAGTATGAAAACAGTCTTCAGCAGCAAAGATTATCACTCATGGAGATGTGCAACTCAAGTTTGAAAACAGTCTTCAGCAGCAAAGATTATCACTCATGGAGATGTGCAACTCAAGTTTGAAAACAGTCTTCAGCAGCAAAGATTGTGAATGGTAGAGATGTTCTACTCCAGATGTGAAGTCTCAGAGAAAGTGCAGCTAGCTTTAGCCTGTGTGTTAGCTCAGTTGGACAGGTAGCTGTCCTGGAATCATGAGGTTGTTGGTTCAAATCTTCTGTGGATTTTTGAAGCTGCTGGTGTAAATCGCTGACTCAGGAGTAAAGAGGACTGCCATAGAGGTTGTGGGTTTGATTCTTGGTGCATTTTTAAGTCCAGTCCCCAAAAGCAGAGATCAGATCCTCTGAGACACATGAACAGGTGTGTCTCAGTGGTTTAGTGGAAAAGCCAACTGACTGTGGATCAGGGGGTCAGAGGTTCGAATCTCACCATGGGTTCATCTACTTTAAAAGTCTGAGTCCAAATCTAGACTTCAGGAGACCTGGACAGGAGTTGGCCTTTCAAATCTAACCAATGTCTTTAAATTTTCAAGATTTGAGTCCAGATAAAGAAAGAAAAGCCCCTCTGAGGCTCTGCTGAAGGTCTGGCTCTGTAGCCTAAAGAGATAGTGGACTGACTCAGAGTCTGGAGGTTCCAGGTTCAACTCCCATCTTGGTCTCTGAATTTTAAAACCACATCCTGAACAAAGAGGATAAATGCACCAGGAGAAGAGATGGTAGCGTGAAAGGTATGGCGGCGGTGGCACAGAGGACTGGACTAGACCAGTTCTGCAGGGGATGCTGGGGTTCAAACCCCACTGTGGCCGGTACCTGGATCAAGGCATGCCTGATGGAGAAGGGGGGACGCGGCGCGGCGCCCCCCTGGGGAGCCGTCAGAGATGTAAGTAGGGGGTTATGCAACAAAAATGCAGACACAGCTGGAGTTTTACAGGATGGAGTATTTATTTGCATGCATGCATGATCACTGAGCCCCTCATGGGGACTTCATCTCCTCCACTGTACAAACAGGAAATACTTACCACGCTCTCCTCCAGGGTCAGGGTACCAATGTATCTTTTATTTTGAAAGGGCCTGGAGGGTCAGGGTAGCAAAGTATCCTTTATCTTGAAAGGACATTTGAGCGTACAGAAATCAAGAAAACTGACAACTTCACTCATTTTTCGATTCTGGACACAAATGGAGAAACGAGTGAAGTTGTCTGTTTTCTTGATTTCCGTACGTTCAAATGCCCTTTCAAGATAAAGGATACTTTGGTACCCTGACCCTCCTGGCCCTTTCAAGATAAAGGATACTTTGGTACCCTGACCCTCCAGGCCCTTCAGGTCCTCTCTGGCCTGCAAACAAAAACCACATGAACTCATATTCAACATAAATAAACATACGGATGAGTCCTTTACTCACAGGAGTTTCTGCAGCTTGGCGTCCTTCTCCTGCTCTTCAGTCTTCAGTCTGTCGTAGTCTGACATCAGCCTCTCCTGCTCCAGCAGCAGACCCTGGTTCAGACTGAGAGGAGACTCTCGCTAAGCTCTGATTGGGCGCTTTTTAACGGCAGAGTAACTGTCTGGAGAAATGTCAACAAACCACATCAACATAGATTCAATTTGTTCTTCTGGTTTCTGGAAATTTCTCCAAACAGTTATTTGGCTTCAAAAATGGTACAAGGCAGAACATTTCTGAAATGATAGACCTTTATGTCAGTGGGTCCCAGTCTTTCTTCTTTGGGGTCCCTCTACTCTAAACACTCTAAAGCCCCCCAGGACAATCTCTGAAAAATTAAACATCATTTTTATTGTTTTATTGACTAAATCCCAGCATAACAGGCCTGCATAAACCAGTTCTTCATAAATGTCTGCATATAAACTATCCATCAGTACAACAGCATTTAGAGCCACCATAAGAATACCAAAATGAGAAGGTTCAGTCAGTTTTTAAGTCAAATCTCCAACATTTCTAATTTAACAAGTCATAAATTTAGCAGAAAAAGAAAGCTGGAAAATTATGTCAACTAAAAGGTAGAATTTTTTGACATAATAAAATCCAAAACAGCTGTGGAAAAAGAAAATGACAAGAGAAGAAGCTGTTTTCCTTCCATAAGTCCTACAGTTGATCAGGAGATTTTTCTTAGTAGGATTGATCAGTGAGGAAATGATCCAAGAATGATCACATGATCATTATTCCCCAGACTCTGAGGAGACATTTCTGCTCTCTGTTTTCAGTTTGGATCCTTATAAATTCACTAGTTTACAATGTTCAGTTCTGACAGAACAAATCTGCATGATGTAATAATTTAGGACTTTTGAACTAGAAAATTCTGAGTTCAGGTTCTTGAAAAAATACAACTTTATCATCTCAAAAATGTACTTTAAATGTCACCTTTTTCCAAGAAATGTACAGATCCTCTTTATTTGGCTAGACCTTTTGGAGGGATTTAGGACTTCCTCTTACATTTTCAATCATGACTCTATAAAAAAAAGGTCATTATAGGTGCCCCCCCTTGGGGTGCCTGGACACCAGGTAGGGAACCTTCAAATTACAACAATGTAACAGGTGTGTGTAGACTGTTAGAGCCAGGGTAAAGCCAGACTAATGTAACAGGTGTGTGTAGACTTTAGAGCCAGTGTAAGGCCAGACTAATGTAACAGGTGTGTGTAGACTGTTAGAGCCAGGGTAAAGCCAGACTAATGTAACAGGTGTGTGTAGACTGTTAGAGCCAGTGTAAAGCCAGACTAATGTAACAGGTGTGTGTAGACTGTTAGAGCCAGTGTAAAGCCAGACTAATGTAACAGGTGTGTGTAGACTGTTAGAGCCAGTGTAAAGCCAGACTAATGTAACAGGTGTGTGTAGACTTTAGAGCCAGTGTAAAGCCAGACTAATGTAACAGGTGTGTGTAGACTTTTAGAGCCAGGGTAAAGCCAGACTAATGTAACAGGTGTGTGTAGACTTTAGAGCCAGTGTAAAGCCAGACTAATGTAACAGGTGTGTGTAGACTTTAGAGCCAGTGTAAAGCCAGACTAATGTAACAGGTGTGTGTAGACTGTTAGAGCCAGTGTAAAGCCAGACTAATGTAACAGGTGTGTGTAGACTTTAGAGCCAGGGTAAATCCAGACTAATGTAACAGGTGTGTGTAGACTTTTAGAGCCAGTGTAAAGCCAGACTAATGTAACAGGTGTGTGTAGACTTTTAGAGCCAGGGTAAAGCCAGACTAATGTAACAGGTGTGTGTACACTTTTAGAGCCAGTGTAAGGCCAGACTACAGTCGTATGCAGCTAAAAGTTCCTGGCTCAGTAAAGGGGAGTGGTACGAGGATATCACATCCTTCCTCATGAGGATCACACACAGTCGACAGTCGTAATGACTGTCACTACTTTGGTTTGAAAAAACAATCAAAAACAAACTGTAGGATCATATAAACCAGCATAAAGTGGTTCAATGAGAACTAATCAAATCTGTGGAAATACCCCAGATCTAAAAAACATCAAACATGAATAGGTTGGTTGATTTTTCTACTGCTTCATTCGTCTCAGTGGACTTGAAGTCTAAATTTTAGACCTGGTTTAGACAGTTTTAGACTAAATTCCTTATCCAGTTCAAGTCTTGTCTCAGACAGTTACTAGTCTAAATGAGTAAAACTCAACGTGTGGCTTCATTGGGATGGTTTGTGGCTCTTTTATGTCTTCATTTCAAATATTTTTCCCCAGAAAACCTTAAAAAACTTTCACCTCAGGAATGATCCACATCAGTCACATTAATCAGTTTGTTTCCTCTCTTCTACAGGAGGCTTTCGTTGTCAACCTTTATTTTTCTCTTAGTTTTTTCATCACCCTTGTTTCTAATTCTTCTCCCTTTTTTTCCTTTTATTGACACTTTTAATCCATTTTTGCCTCTTTTAGCCCATTTGTGCCACTTCTTCTTGCCAGTTTTGTAGTTTTTGCCACTTTTATCCTGCTTTTTGCTATTTGCAATTCTTTCCCCTTTTGGCAATATTTTGTCCAATTTAAGCTGCTTTTTGACATTAAATGAAACTTTTTACCTTGTTGTCACTCTTTGCAGCATTTTGCCCATTTAGTCACTTTTCACCAATAATTTACCACATTTTTGACACTTTTTGACTATTTAACTCAATTTTCACCACTTTTTAACCACATTTTTTGTCGCTTTTTACAATTTAAGTCACTTTTCACACAATTTTTTTTAGCCCATTTTGCTACTTTGTGCCCCTTTCAGTCACTTTTCACCATTATTTTTCCACATTTTTGCCACTTTCTGACCGTTTTTATCATTTGTAACTCCTTTTATATGTCACTTCTCACCCACTGTTGCTGCTGTTCACATAGTTTTTGCAATTTAATGCCTATTTTTCACATATTCACCAATTTTTTGCTGCTTTTAGCCATTTTAGTCACTTTTCATTCATTTTTGCATCTTCTTGCCCATTTTTTACCACATTTTTTGCAGCTTTTTAACCTTTTTTTTCATCTGTAACTCCTTTTGTATGTCGCTTCTCATCCATTTTTTTGCCATTTAATTCCAATTTTGCACCTTCTCACCATTATTTGCTGCTTTAGGTCATTTTAATCACTAGTCATTCATTTTTACCATATTTCTGCATCTTTTTGCCCATTTCAGTTACCATCCACTATTTTTAACCACATTTTTTTCAGCTTTTTGCCCATTTTAGTCACTTTTCACTATTTGTACCACATTTTTGTCGCTTTTTGCCCATTTTAGTCACTTATTACTATTTTTGACCATATTTTTGCAGCATCTGGCTATTTTTATCATCCATAACTCCTTTTTTTATGTCACTTTCCCTCATGCCTATTTGTCACCTTTTCACCAATTCTGTTTCTTTCTGTTTCTGTTTCTTACTTTTCACTATCTTTAGCACATTTGACATTTGCTGCTTTCTGACCATTTTTATTATCTGTAACTCCTTTATTTTAACACTTTTGACCCAGTTTTTGCCATTTTATTCCAATCTTGAACCTTTTTACCATCCTGCTGTTGGACCATTTATGCCTCTTTTAATCCATTTTTGACACTTTTCACCACTTTAAATGTGGCTATTGCAAAGGTCTTTTTCAACAGTTTGTCTCTTTTGTTGAGCAGTTTTCAGTAACACTGGTCTAAATAATTAGTGTACTTATTTTACTGCAGACTTTGATTCAAATATCTCATGTCATGTGTTTCTTCTTATGTCTGTGCTCTCTAACATCTTTAAAAATGTAGTTGGATTTAAAACAGTCAGACTTACTCTGTGGCTGGTCCAGCATCCTCTGCTGGTCTTGGATCTGGTCTCTCAGTGGGCTCAGCTGTTTGTGGTGAGCCTCTCTGTGGTTCTCCAGAGTTTTCTGTGCCACACAGACACAAAAACATTCAGCTATTCCACATTTCTGTAACAGAGGTTCTCAGAGACGTGTTTCCTCCTCACCTTTCTGTCCCCGTCCCCACGGTGTCTGCTGATGTCCTCCTTCTCCTTCTCCTCTCCTGACATCTCGTGTCTTTTCTCTGATGAAAAACAAAGAGGAAAGTTCCATCAAGTTAGCCTGTTTTTACTTGAGCTAAGATGTTTTAATGGTTAATATAAATGTGCGAACCTTAAGCCTGCAGCTTAGCGAGCTCCTCGGTCAGAGCGTCCTGGCTCTCCTCCAGCTGTCTCTTCTTCTGCTCCATGTTCTGCATGTAGTCCGTCAGAGACTTGATCTTGGCCTGGTGCTGCACAGACCACACAAAAATGTGCTGTTTGTTTGTGCTGCTCACTTCCTGCCAACGTTTATATGTTCCCATTTTTTAAATATCTATTTTGTGGTTGACTGTCACTAGGAAGCAACCCGACTTCATCTGTCCACACAAACATTTGTGTCAGCCATGTTTGTCTGTTGACACCACCAGGAGGAAGGAAAGATGTGCATGCATGGGTTTCATTGTCAGTCACACTGCCACCTACTGGCCTGGCATGCATACTACAGCAGTTTCATGGCATGTGAGTGGGTCTGATTGTGTAAAAATGGCTGTAGTGATAATTATGCTAAATGTGCTGCTTTTTGACCACAAAAATAAAAATGGCAGACTTCCTGTTTGTTTTATGGCATGGGTCCGACTTTTTTTGTAGAACTTAAAATGATGTATAAGCTCAAAAATTTTCAAAATCCTCGGATAATCCTGCGGCAGGGGCTGAATTTTCAAACTACTGTAGGGGGTGTTACAGTGCTGAAAAGCCACGCCCACCAACAATCATCCTATCAATCATCTCATTTTGCTACTGAGTGTTTTTCTGCCAAGTTCCATGGCTTTACAAGTTTTGTAAGCACTGTCACAACCACACCATTTTAGGTAAGGACTCTTTTTTTTTAAGATTTAATTTTGGCCTTTTTTGCCTTTATTAGATAGGACAGTGGATAGAGAGACATGCAGGAAATAGTGCCACGGGCCGGATTCGAACCCCGGTCGTCTGCGTATATGGCGCGTGCCTTAACCATTCGACTACCGGCACGGCAGGTATGGATTCTTGACCTTCAAATTTGAATAATACCAACCCTGAGGGATGTCCCTGGGCTAATTTCAGCAGGATTTGGCCAATCTTGTAATAAATGGAAATTTTTTAGTTAGCATCAATCACTTTTATCACAAGATTAAGCATTTCAATTCAATCGCCCGCCATGGCCACGCTTTTCGACTAGTGAGAAAATGCCGAATAACTGTGGACCTAAGACATCTCTTCTTGCTCTACACCAAAAATCAAGTAGTTTGGATGAACGCCCTCAGACGAGTTTGTTCAAATACGACCCCTAAATTATGGCTCATTTTACCAAAAAATTCAAAATGGCCAATTTCCTGTTTGACTTACGATATGGGTCCAAGAGGATTTTTTTTTTTTTTTTTTTGCGTCCTGACATGACGCATCTGCCCACACATGTTCAAAATCCAAGGTCAAACCTGCTGGGAGGGCTGAATTTTGGAAATGTTCTAGGGGGCGCCATTAAGCCAATAGGCCACACCCACCTACAAAATGAACATCAATCATCTCAGAATGCCAATGAGATTTTTTTTTGTCAAGTTTCATTGCTCTACATGTCTTATAACCATTTGAAAAATCTACTTCCTGTTTTATGGCAAACAAAGAATCGCCATGCCCATAAATAAAGACATAATGAGGAAGGTTTCTGACGGACAAATACATCAGATTAAGAGAGCAGATGCTAAAATGCCATTACAAAGCAGCAAACAGGTATTTGAAGCTGCTGTTGCCTCTGGAGTCCCACCAACCTCAAGGTGTAGGATCCTCCAGAGGCTCGCAGTCGTGTATAAACCTACTATTCAGCCCCACCTAACCAATGCTCACAAGCAGAAACGGTTGCGGTGGGCCCAGAAATACATGAAGACCCATTTTCAAACAGTCTTGTTGACTGATGAGTGCCGTGCAACCCTGGATGGTCCAGATGGAGGAGGAGTAGTGGGTGGTTGGTGGATGGCCACCATGTCCCAATGAGGCCAGGATGTCAACAAGGAGGGGGCGGAGTCATGTTTGGGCTGGAATCATGAGGAGAGAGCTGGTAGGCCCCTTTAGGGTCCCTGAAGGTGTGAAAATGACCTCGGCAAAGTATATAGAGTTTCTGACTGACCACTTTCTTCCATGGTACAAAAAGAAGAACAGTGCCTTCTGTAGCAAAATTTTCTTCAAGCATGACAATGCTCCATCTCATGCTGCAGAGAATCCCTCTGTGTCATTGGCTGCTATGGGCATAAAACTCATGGTGTGGCCCCCATCCTCCCCTGACCTCAACCCTGTTGAGAACCTTTGGAGCATCCTCAAGCTAAAGATCTATGAGGGTGGGAGGCAGTTCACATCAAAACAGCAGCTCTGGGAGGATATTCTGACATCCTGCAAAGAAATTCAAGCAGAAACTCTCCAAAAACTCACAAGTTCAATGGATGCAAGAATATTGAAGGTGATATCAAAGAAGGGCTCCTATGTTAGCACGGAACTTGTCCTGTTAAGATGTTTTTGATTGAAATAGCTTTGATTTCAGTAAATATGACCTCCTAAGGCTGCAAATTCTACAAATGACCATTTTCAGTTCTTGACAACCTATAAAATGTTTTAAAAAGCTGTTGTGCTTAATAATGTGGAACAGTGCATTTTGTTTTTATTCTTTAAAAAATAATTTTTGTCATTATGAAGTTTGTTCAAAAACATTTGAATTAAGCTCTAACGGCTGATGACTTGAAAAATATTCTGTCATTTGCATTAATATTTAGGAAAATCAGAGAAAAATATCATTTGCATAATAATGTGGAATGCGGTGTAAACATTTCAATTTTACTTTTTACACTTGACAGGTTTCCCTTTCTCCTCTACAGAGCCTGGGAGGTGACATGAACATGTTTATTTTTTTAATACGCATGCATGATTTAATATCTCGCGCACACGATTTCTAGGTATCTCAGGCATACTTTTAAGTATCTCACGCGTGTGCATGTGCGTTTCCTCTGTTATGAACATCTCAGCAGCTGTCAGCTGTGCAGGAAACCCAGAACTCACTGCAGCCCTGCAGCCTATCAGCAGCCTCTTAGGGAGGATTTAAACCATCAGTGCATTTAACGCAGCATCCTGCTGGAGTGGTGCAGGACTCTGACGGTTTAAGACACTTCTAGATGTTTCCGTTAAGCAGTGCAATCGTCAGAAACACTAAGAGCTGTGGAAAACAGAAAACAGACATTACAGAACTGAATATTTATTCGGCACAATCCAAGCAAAATAACATTTATGAGAAAAATGATATATTTACACATTTATCAGTTAGAAACAAGAGCGAAGATATACTTGGATAAAATCTACATATAAAACACATCCAAACAAATTAAAGTCAAACATCCTCCGAGACAGACGGCTAGGCTAGGACACAGATATAATGCTAATTGCTAAGCTAGCAGGAATGCTAGCCGCCAAGTTTGACAGAAAGCTCTGAAATCATGCACACGGACATTAAAAGATCATAAAGCTCGTAGCTCGTGCACCTTCCAGCTGGTTCCCTTTAATCACCTGACCAGGTAGTAAAAAAAAAGCCTTCAAAATAAAAGCCCCCACTAAAACAGGATTAAAAAAGGAAAACACAAACCCCTGAATACAACAATCAAACTTTTATTTTTCTACTGTTTAGCCCTCTGGAGTGGACCGGTACATTTGCAGTGATATTTGTGCTGACTGGATATTTTTACATCTATAATGTAGTCGACATGAAGATGGGGAGACTTTGAGCTCAGTAGAGCCTGGGACAGAAATTCAGAAATTCATGCCATTTTATTCCCTATTTTCTAAACATCTTATCACTGAAAGTAATTCATACCTACTTCTTCTTCTATATCTTGCAGGCTCTTGTTTTTTGGGACCCCAGCCAATCACCTTTAACTGATGGTAGAACCGCCAATCACCTTTACCTGATGGTAGAACCGCCAATCACCTTTAACTGATGGTAGAACCGCCAATCACCTTTACCTGATGGTAGAACCGCCAATCACCTTTACCTGATGGTAGAACCGCCAATCACCTTTACCTGATGGTAGAACTGCCAATCACCTTTACCTGATGGTAGAACCACCAATCACCTTCACCTGGCGGTAAAACCGCCGATGCTTGTGCACAGACGTTCATGCAGACTCTCCTCCAAACGCAGACACAAAGGCAGCACCAAACACACTCCGGAGTCTCTGGGGACTCTTCCATATGCTCACAGCGCTCAACCTCCAAAACTCGTCTCTCTCTCACAAACTAGTGATGAAAGCCGCTCCTCCAAACGCTAATCAGGACCAAAATAACTCGCTTGATCATCTTCTATCAAAGGCCACGGGACGCTCCGCCTCACGGATGGACTGACAGAATAAATGTAAGCCGACACCAACCCAGTTATGTCAACCAGGAGAAAAAAACAGACAGGTAGACATATGTGGGACATGGCTAATGACAGGGACTGCTTTAAAATTAGAAACCAGAGTGAGACGGAGGGAAGGTGACGACAGAAGAAAGAAACAGAGTCACATGAGTGAAGACCCCTTCACTGACCTCCTTCAAAGAGGATTTTCACAGTTGTTGTTTGTACCAGACACAGGTTTGAATTCATGTTTCTGCTTCTGCAGACGCCACCGCCCCTGCAGATACCAGCCTCATGGTTCCTGATGTTCCCAGCCTCATGGTTCCTGATGTTCTCAGCCTCATGGTTCCTGATGTTCTCAGCCTCATGGTTCCTGATGTTCTCAGCCTCATGGTTCCTGATGTTCTCAGATGTTTCAGCCCAAAGATGAAAAATGGAGATCTATTAAGGTAATCCTGGCCCAAAGAAACTACAATCAGACCAACATCTTCTACAATAATCAATATTTTCCTCCAGACCTCTCCAGGTGAGACATCGGCCATGTTTGAATGAAAATAAAGTCAGAGATGAGAGAATAAGAAGAAAAGAATAAAAGCATTTTATTATTTAATTTGATTATTTCATTATTGTGACTTACCGTGGCATTATTATTTATTTATTCAGGACAGGATTTACAGTTTCTAAAGTCTGTTGTGGTTTTAAGAGTCTCCCTTCTTAGAACCTTTTTTTCATGTAGAACAGGTCTACACAGTCCCCCTTTAACATTAACCTGCTGAGACCGGAGCTCTCAAACTTCATCATAAAGCCGAAACATTCCAAGATTTCCCCCAAATTCCAGTTAACTTCCTGAAAAATTCCATGTAAATTCCCCCCTATTCCCCCCCGAGCCGTCTGACTCCGCTCCTGACCACGCCCCTCTCAGTAAATGGGTTTGACTTGGATGTGGATCTCCTGATCCTCCTCTCAGCTGAGAGGAGGATCAGGAGAGGAGGGTGGAACTTTCCTCCAAGCGGGGAGGGCCAACGAAACCTGGGGGCGGGGCTAAACCCTCACATGACATCATGAGGGGAAAATCTGAGAATGGCTTCTTTCAGCACACATTTTCTGATTCTGGGGGGATTGTGGACAGGTGAGGAGCACATCATTTAAAAAAAAAAAGCCTGAAAAAGTGTATTTGACATAATAAATGAAATTTAAACTTAAACAACTAAACTTAAACAGAACTTTCCCTCCAAACTAATACTTATCAAATAATCAAATATACCTTGGTCTAACCCTGGTGAATGTGTGACTCAGTGAAACCTGCTAACATCCAGTCAAAAAGGCGCAGAGACAAACCGTTGATTCTATTCATATTTATTTGAAAACGACAATCCTTTATTCCACTTTTACTGCGACTCCTCGTTGCAGCCGGGTTCATACATGATATTTGTATTAATTCCACAGAACACCATCACAAACGTTACCCTTTTTATATGCACGTTGACTTTTTTTTTTGTCCTTTTTTGTCTTGTTGTCATCTCTAAACAATGACTTTGTGCTTTGATATCTTTGAAAGAGAGAAAGAGATTTTTCGACATCATCGTTGTCATGATAAGTGTACATAACAGGGAGGTTCCAAATAGAAAAAGGTGGTAAGAAGAGGATATACTGGTCAAATACACACTGATACAGACAGAGATACTGTACACACTCACATTGCAGCCTGCCCGACTCCACCCAAAACCGTCCCACAGAGAAAACCCCCAACCCCAAACTGCTCCCTTCTGCTCCTGATTTGAGGATTTAAAATACGATTGTTGTTGCCTTGCAACAAATACATTCCCTGCTGGTGAGCAGAGTTTTGGCTAAATATTGCTTAGCTACACAAAAGATACCCAGGAGAGGAGGAGGAGGAGGAGGAGGGATGGCAGCAGGGTTCAGAAAGCATTGCAGAAAGCCTCAATGTCACAACTGCTGAAGGGGTTATTACAATTCTGGGGTTAAGAGCGCAGAACAGTTCTCCTTAACGAGTTCAATCAAAGTTTGCTGCAAAAAAACTGACCAGAGACCTGGGGCCGTGGTAGCAGAGGTCTGGAGAAGTATAAGGTGCATTCATCAGAGTTTGGTGTGTACGAGTCCAGAGAAATAAAGCCTTTAAATGAGAGTTTGATGGGTTGGTTGCCATGGCAACAGTGTGCATCAATGCCAAGAACATGTACTTAACGTGTGAGTTTAGGGGAGTTGAACGACTATTTACATGGACTGGAATGTTTTCCCCGCGAGGATCTCTGAAACTGGATCAGTTTGAGTAAAGCAGTTAGTCGTCGGCGTAACGAGTGATGTTTGTCAAACGGAGGTGGCTATGGAGGACGGGCGAGGGGTTAAAACCAACGATCGAAGCGTAATGCCACGGTGCAATAAAGGCATGTTCATTCAGTTAATGCTGAGAGCGAGTCTCGTAAAAATCGGGACAAAAATTTAACCACGAAAAGTGAGTAAAAAAAAAAAAAGGCGAGAGAAATCACGAGCAGGGAGAGGCGAAGATTAGCAGAGAAAATGTACAAGCAAAGAAGCATAACCTTAATGTGAATGTCATTCTAAATGTTAGTGCAGATAGATAGATAGATAGATAGATAGATAGATAGATGGATAGATAGATAGATGGATAGATAGACAGGTAGATAGAGCGATAGATCGACAGATAGGTAGATAGATCGATAGATAGGTAGATCGATAGGTAGATAGATTGATAGATAGGTAGATCGATAGGTAGATAGATCGATAGACAGGTTGATAGATCTTATACTGTATGTATTCATATGCTGGGTAAATATTATGGTTAAATCTTACTTCTATGTGTATATACGTCACTTAGACGTATATAAATAAGTCTAACATATATAAAGCCATATTACAGTGTACATATCCTCGCCCTAATGTCAGCGATAGCAAAAAACCCATGCTTTACATACATAGAAAAAGGCATCCACAACATTTAAGAAAAAATGTACAATTTTATGAAACATGGTAACAATAATAAATAGTATTATAGAATCGCTGCTGTACACAAAAAGCCATTTTTTAAAATTTCACTCATATAAAAATATGTTTTAGTGCAACCGTACGTAATAATAGTCATATCCATAACTTCACATCGCTTCTTGAGTCGTTTAAGGTGTCCATAACAAAACGAGAAAAGGAACACAGGAAGTCTGGGGGAGGAAAAAGGGGGGAGGTGGAGAGTAGCATTATTACAAAGCTGAGAGTATGTATTTACATTTACCTTCCTGTGTAGTTTGCTTATAAGAATATAAGCAAAAATCAACCAAAGACTAAAGAAAAGGCACACACATAGCTGTCTGATTTTTGACTTTTTAGATCCGTTGTTGACGTACCGCTTAAACCAGAGTCTGTTTGGTTTCTTTTTTTGTTTTTTAGCAGGTTTTGGTCGGGCTCATGTGTTGGTGTTGAGTTCATGTAAAACTGTACACAGATCCTCTTTAAAAGTCTTTAAATAAGAAACGTTGCCCTGCTTACAACAGGCATGCTGTAGGACACACAACTGCAGAAGTCCACTGGAGTCTTTGAATGCATGAGAGAGAGAGAGTGTATAAAATGAAGTAGAAGATTATGTGTGTAAAGTGTGCAAGTCATATTTCTCTCTCTGTTGCACGTCATCCCTTCCTTTTATCCCAAATCTACTGAAGACGCCGCCTCCCTCTGCAGCCCTACGACACGTCTTTGCTCCTCTTTGTGCTTTCCGCCTCCCGCTCCAGCTTCAGAGGTTTGGACGACGATGCAGGCAGGAGGCTTTCGGATCCAGGGTTGGGGCTTGGAGGGCGAGGAGAGGAGGAGGAAGAGGAGGAGGGGGAAGGGGAGGTGGGGACCGATGGGTGGAGAGGAGGCCTGAGCTCCAGGCTGCTAAAGTGCTGAATGGCGGGTGACGGTGAAGGGTGAGGAGACGGGTGAGGAGACGGGTGAGGAGACGGAGAGCGCTGCTGGAGCTGGGGGTCAGGGGACAGTGCCAAAGGAGTGTTTTCCCCTCTCACTCCTCCTCCTCCTCCTCCTCCTCCACCTCTCTCGGCGAGCTCCTCTGCGTCGATGCAGAGCGAGGCGATGGCCTTGGTGCAGGTGTGGATGCTCTCCTCCTGCTCATGCCTCCCCTCCCTCTCCAGCGGTGAGGGGTGAGGCGAGGCCGACTCCCCCAGCCTCTCGCCTCCCCCTCCTCCTCGAGCCCCCCTCTCAGCGAAGGAGGTGAAATGAGCCGAGGCGGCGTCGCCGGTGCACGACTCCTCTGACGTGCTCTTCTGCAGCAGCAGACGGGATGTGCTCTGCTGCGCCCCCTGCTGGCCCAGAGGTGTGTTGACTGCTGTGGGGACGGAGTGTACCATCTGGATCCCTCCAATGGGAATCATGGGAAATGGAGATCGCACCTGAAAACACAGTTTTGGACTGAGTCTCATCTGACAGGAAGATGAAATAAACAAAGGTTCTTCATTGTTCTTAGCGTTGGCCATTTTTATTCTTCCGTGCAGACTAACTGCTCCTTCATATTTTATCGTACTGACACTGTTCAAACTTTGTTCATTCCAGCTTCTTTCAGGTTCAGTTACTATGACTTTTCAAGTTCCTAACTTTTCAAACTTTAGATTTAGTTAACTTTATTTAACCTCTTGAGACCCTGATGCCCATATAAAGACATTACAGTTTGGCTTTCTGTAAAGATATCAATGAATGTTGCTGTTAGAATTTTTGGGACAATTCTCCAGAATTTCCAATGAAGTCTATAGAATTTGCTTTGAATAATGAGGAATTTTTATTTTAAAATTTTCAGAAATTTTGTCTAAATTTGGGGGATGTGTTTCTTTAATTTTGGAGCATTTGATTTATTTTTGAGTATTTTGGGAGATGAAATATCTGATGACATTTTCCTAGATAATAATAATAATAATATTATTATTATTATTATTATTATTAGATTTTTGTGAAGATTTTAGAGAATTATTTTGGAAGTTTTTCATGGAATATTTTTGTAAATTCTTGAGGAACTTAGGTGAAACTTGCCTTGAAATTTTGTGGATTTTCATGGAATTTTTTCTTTGCCAAAAAAAAAAAAAAAAAGGTCTTAAACATTTGAGCAAATTCTGGTAAATCTGGGGTTTTAATTGGCTTTTTAAGAGGTTTTTTTTTTTTTTACAGATATTTTGGTTATGTCTTGAAAATTTGGGGGAATATGGGGGGGATTTTTATGTTTTGGAAATCTAGTAATTTAAGGGGATGTTTCCAAAACCTCAAGAACTTTAGTTGCCTTACCTGACCTTCATAAGTTCCCGTGGCCCATGATCAGAAAAAATAACAACACAAAATTTTATATTTTAACCTTCTGAGACCCGAGCATTTGTTTGAAAAGCATTTTTAGTTTCACTTATTAGGTCCTGGTAAGTTAGAGCATCTGCCTTGTCTTTCAAAATCCCAACAAATTCCCTGAAATGAAAATTCTTAAACATATTTTTAAAGCCTCCCCTAAATGTACTCCAAAATGTCTTCAAATATTTCAGTGCTATCATAAAACCTGAACAGTAAAAAAAAAAAAAAAATAAAATAAAATTAAATAAAATAATAAATAAATAAATAAGTTAAAAAAGTCAATCTAATTCCCCAAAAACTTACTGAAGAAATAATTTCCCAAATTCCCATGAAAACGCAATAAATAAATAAATAAATAAATAAAATGTAGAATTCCTCAAATTATCAATCAGACTCAACCATATCCACTATAGTAGTGAATTCCTGAAATTATTCCAACAACAAATCATCCCAAAATTTCAAGCAAATAATTTAGAATTAAACAGACATTCTGGATAACTATCTCAAAAATTCTAACAATAGAAATGACTACGATGTCGTGGGAAAGCCCAAATGTAATGTCCTCATATGTGCATGCAGGGTATTGGGAGGTTAAAATCAGAGTCTTTGTGAAAATGGCTTCCCAAAAGTAAAGAAAATTTGTTTTGTGTGATTCTTATTCCAAATCCATGGGGGACACTAAAAATGCATTCCAAACAAAAGTGCAGGTTTCAGGAGGTTCAACAATGTTAATCAGATGGGAACATTCCACAAAATGCACCTTCAACTATTTCTAACTTTGGCTATTCTAATGTTATTTTAACTCTTCCACTATTAACCCCTTCAGCTTTTTCTGCTTGTTTCAGCTATCTTCAATCATTTTATTTAGGGGTGCACGATAACTATTGGCCGATAGTTATCGGGCCGATAACAGGAAATTATTATGTCATTCTTATTGGTCCGATATCATTACAACGAGCCCCGATAACATATATATTTTTGTCAGCACGGCAGTGCTGGCATTTGTTTTCTTTCTCAAGAGACTACATATTCCAAAACAGCAGGTGGCGCCGCAGTACATGACCTGCTATTAAAGCACCAAAGAAGAAGAGAAAGTAGCAGCCCCTGTGCTAAAATGCTAACAACACGATGGCGTTATTCAGTATTTACAGGGAGGATAACGCGACCGTGTGTGTAGAATTTGCTCTGCAAAGGTCACAAAGAGTAGAAAGAAGTCCTCGACGGATCTTTTAAGTCACTTTAGAGTCATCATCCTAACGATGTTAAAACGAAGTGGCAGCAGCCACTAGCCTCAGCCGTGGGCATTAGCAGGCATTGAAAACTGCAGAAAGTTTGCCAGAGCCAAAATGCGCAACGTTACATCAAAATCAGTCTGACAGTCTCCTGATCCAGCGCTACTTTCACAGACGTGTACCTGCCTGCTCTGTTTGATGTGGTTTCATTCAGTCTGATCCACGTTAGGAACAGAAGTTTAGCCACAGACCACGGTGGACTTTACACTCTTAACCTCTCTCTGATATGACTTATGTCAGTGCATATTTTTAATCTTTATGTAAAACATCAGCTCGCTTTAATTCTGGCTTAAGCAAAAAAAAAAAACAGACCCCTAAATACCTCCAGTTGTTCAGCGTAACAGCCTGTTATCATTGGTTTTCTGGGGGAAAACCGTCTGTCAGTTTGTGTATGCTGTACTTGGTTCACAAATGTTTAACTAAAAAAGTGAACTATAATAACAGTTATAAAGTCAGGATAGTTCTTTGTTTTTTGAAAAACACGAGTGACATTAGTTAAAATTAGTTATAAGTATCATTGCTCACTACATACTAACCCCTTCTTACCCCCAGATGTGCATAAACACATCAAATAAACGTCTTTCGTTGAATCAACAATTGAAAAAAAAAATATCGGTTACTATCGTTATGGTCATCAGGAGTAGGAAATTATCGGTTATTGGTTCAAAAAAATAGTTATCTTGCATCATTAATTTTATTTTCTATTTATATTCTTTTAACTTTTGTGCTTTTTCTTAAATCTTTTTAACATTACTTCTAATGGTAAATCTCTTTAAATCCTCTTGAATTCCTCCAGCGTCTAAGCCAGTGGTTCTCAGATGGTGTGCCAGGGCTCACTAGTGTGCCTTAAGGCAGGTCTAGGTGTGCCGTGGGAACCTGTCCCATACGTTATTACTACAACTTTATGGCGAGTACAGTAACCAGGCCTGCCCACAGATCTGGATCCCTGAAAACCCCCAGAGAATGGGACCTAACCAGTTGGGATTTACTGGTAAATCAGTGTGTGTGTGTTGGATCAGTAGCATTGGTGCTAGCATCCTGGCTAACAGGTACCTCATTTGGCAAGCTATTATTGGGTTGAAATTAAAAATTCATGCTATTTTTATCCAAGTTAACCAGTTTTTCTACCCATTTTTGCTACTTCTTTTGACAACTTAAACCAGTTTGCTGATATTTTATTATATTTTATTTATTTATTTATTTTTAAGCATTTTTGCCACTTTTTAGGAACTCTTTGGCACATTTAAACCATTTTCGCTCCATTTTTGCTCTATTTTTGCCCAACTTTAAACTGTGGTTTGGCCATTTTTTGCCATTTTCTCATCACTTTTAACCCTTTTTACCACCTTTTAGCAACTTAAACCCTTTTTTTGGGGCCATTTTTTTGCCAATTGTGATTTATTTTGCAACCTTTTTGACACTTTCAACCCATTTTTGCCACCTTTTTGACAATTTTTGCACACTTTTGCCTGTTTGACAACTTTTTTGCCCAATTTTGCTTTTTGATCACTTTAAACCCATTTTACCACCTTTTATATAAATTATATAAAAATTATATATAAATATATATATCTTATTTTATGAGTATGTAAATAACTGTGTATAAATGATTTTATTTGATTTTATTCTAATTATTAATGCATGCACCTTACCTTAGTTTAATTATTATTTTTTATCTTTAATCTATTTATCTATTTTTCTCCTATTTTTATCTACCATGTAAGCGTATTTTGCACCAAAGAACATCAGAGCAAATTCTTTGTAAGTGTAAAAAACCTGCTTGGCAATAAATCTGATTCTGATTTTAACATCATTTAATTCCTTAAGGCCACTTGTAACACATTTTTGCCACTATTTTGAAATTTTAAAGACGTTTTTGTCACTTTTAACCCACTTTTGCCGTCTCCATGATCCCCCAGTTGGCTGGGCCCCAGAAAGCTGTTCCTTTATCTCTCCTTAATGGACCATTTTGACTGTCACATTATTTCAAAAGTCTATTTTGTATGGATTTAAATATGGTGTGCCTTGGTCAAAAAAAGTTTGAAAACCACTGGTCTAAGGCTTATAACTTTAGCTTACAGACTTCATTCTTACTTTAAAATGCAGACACACCCTTCAGCTGTTTAGGGATGATTCACATCATTGATATCATGGAACTGTCAAAGTTAACCATTTTTGGCCATCATTATACTTTTACAGCTGTTTTCAGCAGGGTTTTTCCACTACATCAGCATCCCGGTGCTTTTTCTGCAAGGAAAGGCATGTTTGTCTCGTTTGCTGTTTGTTTTCTGTCATGATTTCTGTCAGCTCCTGGCGTCTGTGTACAATAATGATCTTGGGACAGTTTTCCCCTCGACGAGAAATCTTGTGACATTTCTGCTCTTGTGAGATCCTGTCAACCCCCCCAGTGTAGACAGATTAAACCCACAGTAGCGACGTATCAGGGAGTCTCAACGTCTATCATTTTAGTCTCCATGATGAAAACGAAAGTGACTTTTTATCATCAAATATCTGGTTTTAGCTGTCTTAGTCTGATCTTCATGGAGAAAAGCTAGTCGACAGACACGTTATAAAAGCCGCTGAGAATCTGGGTACCTGGAGCTGAGAATGGAGAGGAAGGTGACTGAACAGCACTTGGTGAGGTGGGCTGGACTGGTTACCACGGCTACTGCCCCGGTCCCCTGACGACGGTGAGCCTGGACGATGTTCCTGCAAACACAAGAAAGAACAGATGTCAGGTTTGGTCCTCCAGTTCCCTGGTTCCCAACCTGGGGTCCCAGCATCCCTATGTGGGGGCGACAAAGATCTCAAGGGGGGTGTGGGACCCCGTCTGCTCTGACAGAGTCAAAATTAGATGTATATATATATATTTGAGGGCTGTCAAAATTAACGTGTTAGTGTGGATTAATCCATCATCGTGATTAATCTGATTAAAACGTTTAACCCAGTTAACCCATCTACAGCGCAGAATGACTCAAAATCCCTGAAACGTCTCTGGAGACGCATTTCAGCGAGTTTGTCCAAGTAGGGTAACTGTCAAGCATGCCGCCACGCAAATGGGCCATTAATCCAGTAGTGACCAACCAACTCGATATGGAAGACGCTAAACAGCACGTCGGCCCTCTTGATGGGAAATTTGAGTACGAGAGAAACACCACAGACCAGTCGACCGACATCAAGGATTCTGCACATTCTGCAGGAAGGAGTTTTCTTTTCACCGAAGCACTTCCAGCTTAAAATACCACATTAATGTGAATTTGTAATTGAATAGCCCTGGGATATATATTCCTTTCTTTCTTGAGTCTGTTTGCTTATGCAAAATGAAACGCGATTAATAAAGATTAAAAATGAATGATATTTAATCATGATTAAATAAAATTAATCCACAACAAACCCCTGTGATTAATCTGATTAAAAATTTTAATCGTTTGACAGCACTAATATATTTTAAAAATCATGATTAGAAACAAAATGTGTGACAGCATAGTAAAGCCAACCTAAAGTTAAAAATAGAAAGAAAACAATTATTGATGACTAAAAATCATCTAAATTTTATTGGGAAAACATGAAATTTTTAAGATAATAAAGTTAGAAAACATCTTAAATTTTGACATGAGAAACTCAAAAATTCCACTTTAAAAAAATCATAAATTTAAAACAGTGTATTATCAGATATTTAGGAGAAAACAGACTGAAAACTGTTTTTTTGGTTTTCGACTTCTTAATCTCAAAAAATCTACGTTTCGGTTCATGTGCATTTATGACTTTTTTTCCTCATTAATAAATGGTTTTTAAAACCTGACAATAAGTGTAAAAATTCACCTTTTTCTCTAAAATAAACAGCTGCTCTTTATGATTATTGTTCGTAGAGTGGCCCTACTACACCTGTAATAATGGAGAGGTTATAAATAGAGCTGTTGTCAAGAACACATTTATTATAGTTCACTAAAACTAAATAAAAAAAACTCAAACTGAAATTCAAAAATCATTGTAGTTAACTAAAAATAAATTAAAACTAAATTTTGCCAAAAAACCCCAAAACAAACTAAAATTCTAGTGTGGTGATAAAACTAACTAAAATAAAATAAGAGACAGAATATCCTCAGTTTGAGTCTTTAGTGCAGACTGGAACCTACACCAGAGTCTGGGGAGTGAAACGGCCTGATCTGATTGGTTAAACTTCACATAACAGTAGTTTTATGTCTGCAGGTTTATTCAAACATCATCTTTAAATAAATAAATGATCAATGCAGAAGGAGCCTGTTAGAATATTGTTTTAAAAATGTATGATATTCACTCAAACCTGACATTTACTAACACTAAAATGAATTAAAACTAAACTAACATGCATTTTTGCAGAATAAAAACTAAAATAAAGTAATAAACCTGCAGTAAAAACTAACTTAAACTAATCTGAAGGTGAACACAGACAGTGTAAACAAAACAAAAATAAAACTAATGATAAATCCAATGGGATTTTGTCAATGACAGCAATTAAAACTGAAGCTACGTTTTTCTGAGTGGGTCCTAGAAGGGTCAGCCTTTCCTAGATACGGGGCTAGAACTACTGCTGCTCTAGTTGATGTTTTCCACCTTCCAACTCTAAACCAGTGTTACTCAAACAAAGGGCCAAAGTGCTGAAGAATATCTTTGCAAGAGCCACAATCTAGGTGGTGAAATGTGGCAAAAATGGC
The DNA here is from genome assembly GCF_018320785.1 of Cheilinus undulatus. NCBI lineage: Eukaryota > Metazoa > Chordata > Actinopteri > Labriformes > Labridae > Cheilinus > Cheilinus undulatus. The sequence goes on along the minus strand of NC_054878.1, from coordinate 46,102,615 downwards.
TTAAGTAGCATTAGAAAGTAAATTAAAGGTGGCAGAAATGGTCAAAAAGCAGCAGAAATGTTTGAAAAGGGGTGAAAATGGGGAGAAAAGTAGAAGAAGGGTCAGAAAATAGCTAAAATGGGGGACTGACAAAATAATGACTTACAGATGGCAATAATGGTCCAACCCTGGCAAAAACGTGGTAAAAGATGGGTGAAAAATCACTAAAACTGGGAAAAAGCAGTCAAGAGTAGCAAAAATGGGCAAAAAACAGGAAGCAAGTGGTATTTAATGGCAAAAGGCACCTTAAATGGGCAAAAAGTGGTGAAAAGGGGCAAATATCGAAAAACAGTGGGAAAAGAAGTGGCAAAAATTGGCAAAAAAAGAGGAAAAAAAGTGGTATTTCATGGCAAGGGTAGCAAAAAAATGGTACAAATGGGAAAAAATTGGATAAAAGTGGCAAAAATGGGCAAGAAAAAGGAAACAAGTGGAATACAATGGAAAAAGGTGGCTTAAATGGGCAAAAAAATGTGAAAAATGGCAAAATGGGATAAAAGTGGCAAAAGGAAGTGGCATACATGGGCAAAAATTAGGAAACAAGTGGTATCTAATGGCAAAAGGTAGCTTAAATTGGCAGAAAATGGTGAAAAGGGCAAAAATGGGCAAAAAAAGTAGGAAAAGAAGTGGCAAAAATGGGCAAAAAAAATAGGAAAAAAGAGTGGTATTTAATGGCAAGGGTAGCAAAAAAAGGGTGAAAAGTGGGAAAAAATTGGATAAAGGTAGCAAAAATTTGCAGAAAACATGGCAAGGAGTGGTATTTAATGGCAAAAGGTAGCTCAAATGGGAGTCTGTTCTAGCTAAGCTCTCAGACTGTAGGGCTAGACTCTCAGCTCTGTCGTCCTTATTCAGCAAAGATTCCAGTCAAACCAACTCAGTAAAGTTTTTCTACCAGATGCATACTCCCTGTTTTATTTTCATGTAGGGAGAAAAGCGGTTGAAAAGTGGTCTGGTCTGTATTCAGCATGAAGAGCTGATCCATAGGCAGTAGTGCATTTTAAACCCACTGGTCTGGTCCTATGTTTATACTGGTATTAAATGTGCTTATTCAGCAGATTTTCAGTCGTTCGGTGTAACATTATGAGAAGGGTTTGTGTGGAGTAGATAATCAGGACACAGCTGTGAAGAAACCTGAGTGTTTGTGTTCTAATCTGAGCTTTCCATCATTAGTCCCAGCACAAACCCACAGCACAAACACACATAGTAGGAACAATAGCCAGCGTTTCAGGCTTCATGATGGAGGAGCAGATATCATAATAAAAATCAACCAGACTTTGATTAAAGAACACAAACAGAACACGGCGGCCTTGCCTCATCCTGAACAACAGTTAAACCGAATTCTTCTATAAAGTTTCATCAAAGCAGAACGAGTTTTCAGCGTCACGTTTCAGAGCAGCAGCAGCAGAAGCCAGAGTTAGAAGTGGAGCTCTTAAGAAGAAAAACAGCCGTGTTATTAACCACCGCAGCGCCGGCCAACATCCCATTACCAACAACCCAGCAGCTCCATCTTCAATCATCCCTCTCTCTCTATTCCCTCATCCTGTCTGAATGTTCCCGCTCTGCCAGACCGCTTCCTTCTCCTTACCTCAGCTCTCACACTTTCTCCTCTGCTTCTCTTCTGTCTGCTTCAGTTTCAGCGATTTCAGTAAACCTCACTTAAAGACACCGAGAGTAAAACCAGGTCCTCATTCTTATTGAACCAGGTTTGACCTGCAGGGGGACCTGAATTTATCTGGATGCTAAAGGAGGCATATTAAAGCTGAATCTGACTCTCTTTTCTCTAAAACTTATGACAGTAATGATAAATAACTAAAATATTTCACCACTCTCATAAATCTAAATGAACCTAGAGTTTTATTTCTAACAGACTAAAAGGTTTGACAGAGAAAGTAGAAACTCTGCTCAGAGTTCAGGCAAACTTTTCCAGTGAATTCTGCTCCTAGGATCAGTAAAAACATGTAAATGTGAATAAAAGAACTCCTGAAACTTAAACTCCAGTGGTGACGGCTCTGTTTGGAGAACCTCGGATTCAGAGCTGCCAAGCAAAACTTGAGCTTAACTCCCCGACGGAACAGATACCCAGATGTTAGCATGTTCTAAAAAACTGTACTTTATTTCAGACATGCAGTCTCTGGGCTGAGATAGGTCCCACTGTGGTGAAGCCTTAAATACGGAATTAGACAAACTGGATCAATGCTAGCGCCTACATCGTAGATGGAAAAGTGAACACGAAGAACTGGTTCACTTCCTGTTCCACAGGTCTCTACTTACCGTCTCCATGTCCGTGCTGCTTCGGTGACGGCCCAGAGGGTCCAGCTCTGCCTGGTGAGCCGGCCTGAGGCCCCGTGATCCACCATGAGGACTGGAAGACACAAAGATATATCACATTTAGGTTTGACCCGGTAGGAACTTGATGCAAAGTGGGTTTTTTTTTTATTTTTCCATGCTCCAGTATTTCAGCCACAGTCTGGTTTTTAAAATCTCCAGGTTTGAACCACCCTCCTGCATGAGGATGTGCACAGCGTGCAGCTTCTGTTATAGCGCCATCTCTGTTAGCCATGTTTGCACATCTACTAGCTGTAATACGGTAGTGGAGCTCTCTGAACTTGACTGAAGTATTTAGAAGAACCAGCACCTAAAGGTAAAGGGAACACTGACAGTATTCTTCCTCTTTTCTTTCAATGCTTGGTAACGACCAATGAGGCAGAAAAGCGGTTAAAAGGTGTGCTGCTCTGGTCTGTGTGGTTCTGTATGCAGCATTAGAGGTGAGAGATGACGAAGTACCAAAACACTTACAGAAGGTTTAGACCACCGAGACTCATCGTGTGGCTCTCTGAGGTCTTAGTTTAAATCTTATTCCCCCAGAAAACCTCAAAGGGCAAACTTTTTTGACTTTTTTCACAATTTTTGCCATTTTCACCCATTAGAGCTACCTTTCGACATTAAATACCACTTGTTTCCTGTTTTTTCCCATTTTTTCCCACTTCTTTTAACAACTTCTATTTTTTTTTTTTTTTTTACAATTTTTGCCTCTTTTATCCATTTTTTAAACCATTTTAACAATATTTTTGCCACTTTTCGCCCATTAAAACTACCTTTTGTCGTTAAATACCACGTTTCCTAAATGTTTTCCGCTTTTTGCCACTTCTTTTTGCCAGTATTTTCCCATTTTTGCACCTTTTCACCATTTTCACACATTTAAGCTGCCCATTGTCATTAAATACCCCTTGTTACCTGAATTTTTGCCAATTTTTTGCCACATCTTTTTGCAGCTTTTTCTTCCAATTTTTGCCACTTTTATCCAATTTTTTCCATTTTCCCTTTTTTTTGGGCCATTTTTCACCCATATAAGCTACATTTTGTCTATAAATACCACTTGTTTCCTATTTTTTTCCCATTTTTTCTCACTTCTTTTAACAACTTTTTTTTTTTTTTTTTTTTTACAATTTTTGCCACTTTTATCCATTTTTTAAACAATTTTAATAATATTTTTGCCACATTTTGCCCATCAAAACTACCTTTTGTCGTTAAATACCACTTGTTTCCTAAATGTTTTCCGATTTTTTCCACTTCTTTTTGCCAGTATTTTCCCATTTTTGCACCTTTTCACCATTTTCACACATTTAAGCTGCCCATTGTCATTAAATACCACTTGTTTCCTATTTTTTGCCCAATTTTGCAACTTATTTTTGCAACTTATTTTTGCTATTTTTGCCCATTTCACCTTTTTCACCATTTAAATTACCCTTTCTGTTAAATACCACTTGTTTCCTACATTTTTGCCCATTTTTGCCACTCTTGACTGCTTTTTGCCCGTTTTGGTGACTTTCCACCCATTTTCAACCACGTTTTTGCCACATTTGGACCATTTTTGCCACCTATTCCTCATTTTTTGGTCACTTCTCATCCATTTTTTGCTGTCTTCTGACCTTTCGTCCACTTTTTCTCCCCATTTTTACCCCTTTTCACACATTTTTGCTGCTTTTTGACCATTTTTTGCCACCTTTAATTTACTTTTAATGCTACTAAAGTCATTTTTTGCCACTTTTCACCACCTAGATCGTGGCTCTGTGGTTGAGCAGGGTTTAGTAACACTGGTTTTAAACAAATTCGGACCAAAAATTGAGGCTGCAGTAAAGCACAGATGTGGCAAATCAGCTTCCTGAAGGCACCATCTGATGTGAAGAAGGGTTTACACAGCCCAGTGGGGCTCTGGATGTCCTTGTATCGCACCATGGGAAAATAATGTCCTGTGCTGGGTGGACCCCTGATGAATCCTTAGCACCCTACATGCCTAAACCTTTAGCTCGATTTTTTTTCGAACCCACTGAGAATGTCCTCAGGATCCACCAGAGAACTAAGACTGTAAAGGAAGAGCGGCAGAAAGGTCTGGGCTTCTCCTAAACTAAGGTCTAAACTAAAGCCTTGAAAGTGTAAAAACGTCAGTAAGTGTGGATGTTGTTGGTCAGACTCACCCCTGGTGGTGGAGATGCTGATGGAGCCCTCTGCGGGGAGAAAGCGGCCGGATCATCCCCCTATGGCGGCCCCGGGGTGACAGGTCTCTCTTGTAGTCTCTTCCTGCGGGTGATGTGGGCCGAGAGAGAGGGGAGAGCAGCGACAGGTGGCCCCTCCTGGGGGACAGGTCCCGCCTGTACCCTCCCGACACCCCCAGGTCTCTCTTAGGGGAGATGTGACGCAGAGGTGAGATGTCTCGCCGGGGGGAGAGGTGTCCGGCTCGGGGTGAGAGATCCCGGCATGGGGAGAGGTAGCGGTGAGGTGAAGGGGAGGACGACGGGGAGATGGGGGAGGGGCAGCCAGAGAGGTCGAGTCCAGGTGAGGAGAGGCGGGAGGAGGGGGAGAGATCTGGAGATAGAACAGGGAGGTCTTCATCCATGGAGGAGGAGGAGTGAGGAACAAGGAGCCTGCTCCCCAGCACCCTCTGCAGGCTTCGCTGATACTCCCTGCCAGCTGGGTCGGTGGGCGGAGCCTGCGGCGTGATCTGAATGCTGGGCACGGTGGTGAAGTACCCGAACAGAGGAGGTCTGTTGGTGTTACCCAGGAGGTCAGAGGAGGGGTGAGGAGCAGAGTGGGAGGAGGCCACAGCTGTGATGGACATGGAGGGGAGGGCGTACGGCTGTGGGCTGGTGGAACGAGAGCGAGTCTTAGGGGTGGAGTCACCATCGTAGTCGTCCTCATCGTCCTCTTCGTCGTCCACCTCATCGCCATCTTCCTCCCCGCCCTCGGAGTCATCGGCGTCAGAGAACTGATGCTCCGCCATGGAGGCCCGGGACAGTTTCTCAGAAGTTCTCTGGGCGTCGTCTCCGACGTCTGTGGGGGGAGGAGAGAGAGAAAAGGTCATTAGGAGGAACAGTGAGGATGACGATGGTACAGGTGGGGGAGGTCCACCCTGGAGAAGGAGGACAGACAGGTGGAGAGAAGAAGGACTACTGATGCCCATCCATAAAAGTGGAGAGTTTTGACTGAGTGTTGTAGTGTGAACAGATGTGGATCAGTTTCATGGTCAGAAGTGTTAAAAATGAAAGGGTGGGCACAGCTTTGGTTCAGGAGAGCAGGAGCCTGTACGCTAAAGCTACAGTCATTATCACACTGGTTGGTCCTGGTCTCTCTTCAGCTGTCCTACCAAAAAAAAAAAAAGGTAAAACATTTTAACAAAAAAAAAAATAAATAAATAAATGATTGAATGAATAAATGAATAAACCCATTAATGAATATATATACATATATATATATATAAAGTAATTAAATAAATCGTTAAAAAAAAATTTGAAAAATAAATTAATGAAAAAATGAATGATAAAATTAATAAATAACTAGATGAAATAATGAATTATTAAATAAATAAATAAATAAATAGATGAATAAATAAATAAATAAGTGAATACAGTACTAAAGAAGTAAATAAATATTAAAGGCTATAGGGCAGTGATCAGGAAATAAAGAAAAGGTATAGCGTGAGTGAAGAAGTGAAAACAGGAGAGAAGAAGAGCAGGAAGGACAGAAGAAAGAGGAAAGTATAGACACACAAGTAAAGACTGGGGAGGAAATCAGACAATGGAGAGAGAAAAGAGAATCTGAACAGATCAGGGAAAGTAAAGAGTGAAGAGGATGAGGAGGAGGAGGAGGAAGGCTCAGATGGATGGTGGTGGAGAGGAGACAGTTTGTGTTCATTGTGGGAACAGAAGGAGATTAGATGTGAACTAAACAGCAGTGAGACCACATTCCCAGCAGCTCACAGCAATAAAACTCAATAAAACCCAGTTATTTGACACATTCTGGTCCTCTGCTCTCAGCCAAAGCTTATTTAAGACGAGCTGCAAAGATCCTGCTGGGAGACGACCAGCCGTCCTCTGGTCCTCTCAAAGATGGAGTCAGAGGAGTCAGAGTCAGGAGGAGTCTGTTTCTAATGAAGACTCCGTTATTTTTAGAGGGACACTGGTCCAGACCAGAATCAGACTCTAAAAATATTCACATCATATTTATTTTCCTCTCCAGGTTTTATTCAGTCCTCCTGGTCTTCCTCTGGAGGAGCAGGAGCCGTTTGGAGTTCATAAATTAGTGAGCGGAAACCAGATCCACTAACAGCGGACTACTTTTCCAGTTAGGCTCTTATATACAAGCCGTTTTCATAAACCACATGTTTATGTCTGGTCCTCTCACCGACTGACTTTCTGTTTCTCTCTCTGCCAAAAAACCTCTATGTGTGAGAGTGTGTCACAATTAAACACAGAGCCAACACACCCACCCACACACACACACACACACACACACACTCCCACAGAATAAACTCAAGTCAATTCATCTGGTGATCTACAGAGGATGGAAAATTCCAGCAGCTACCGGTCAGGCGCCAACAGTTTAGTGAATCCACTCAGACACCTTCATCCTAGACCGGTTTAAACACCTGCTGGAGGAAAATATCCACTGACACCTCTCTGAGGACCGGTCTCCATCCTCAGGGCTCCGTTAGTCTAAGGCAAACCTGTTTAACCCTTGTTAAGGCCGTTTTTCTCAACTTTGTTGTTTTTTTAAATTTGTGATCAGTTTGTCAGTTTTACAGCTTGTGCCATGAATTTTTACAGGAACTTTTCTTTCTAGTTAAATTTTTGAAATCCAGCATGTTTTACTCTTAAATGTCATTCAGACTCTCTCAGTGAATTTTCTACCCTCTGGACACCTTCAAGGCAAAAATGAACACGTACAAAAAACTGCTATTAAATCAGCATGCAACAATATTTTTTTCACTTTTTTTCATAAATCTCTTTAACAACTTCAGACCTGCTCCAAACTACCAAACATTCAATCGTTTTCAAGATTTTAACCCTTTAAATGCCAGTTTGATTATTTAAAATATTTTATTTTTTACTACAAAAACACAAAAAGTGAATTAATTTCCATATAATAAATAGTAGAAAGAAGGGACTTTGGTGCTGATGGGAGTCTTGGATGGGTCAAAGATTAGCAACAAAACTGAGTTGATTGCACTTGTAGGGCTAGGGCTAGGGTAGGGTAACCCTAACCCTAACCCTACCACTGCCTTAGAGTGGTACTGGTCCATTTTTTCCCTAGACATCCCCCCCCCCAACTTTAGAAAAGCCAGAAAGTGAAGATTACTGTAAAAAAAAAAAAAAATCAACATATATTTTGACTGTTTTCATTGACAAACCCATAAAAAACACATCCACGTGCCAAGCCTCGTGGCCCCCTGTGATCTTTGGCTCACTACAAGGGGGTCATGGACCTCAGGTTGTGAAACAATGACTTAAGGGCACTGAAGAGGGTGTTTGGGCAAATTTCAGCCACTCAGAGGACCCTAAAGAGGGAACTTTATCAATATTGGTCCACTTAGTGGACTCTCTTTATGTGTGTCTTATAGTCACCCAGAAGGCCACTTTCATGGCTTCTATTAGATTTTTTTTTTCAAAGATTTGGGCACCAGAGAAGGTGATTGACCCCCACCTTAGAGTCCACCAGTGCAGTGATTTATTATACCCCAAATCTATTCAGAAAGCTTGTTTAGATATCCGTTTATCTATCTGAGCCCTAATCATTGGTTCTGCAGATCTCCAGAGACAATCTCAGCTCTGAATCCTGTTTTAAAATCAGAGACTTCGGCGGCTGTGAACCAACACTTGAAGAACCAAACCCCAGGATAAAAACGCTCTTTGGTCACTTCATGATATGATAAAGAGAGACGGTGAGAGGATGTTTCTGTGGTGGGTTGACATGAGTCAGTCCTGATGGCTTCTGTTTTCTATTACTGTAACTGTCACCGTGGAACTGCTGCAGGCTGCAGGACTCCACGGGACGGCAGGATGTCACCTCAGTGCAAGTGTTTTTAAAGCGGCATCCTACCTCCTTCATCTGCCTCGTTGTCCTCCACAGACGACATGGAGACTCCTAACTCCAGACACTTCTTCATATGAGCCTTGGACTTCATGTGCTTGGTCAGGTTTCCTACAAAACAAGAGAACCAGTTCATGAAAGAGGAGTCTTTTCTACGGATGCTCCAGGCCTGTTAGACAAAAACCAAGCGCTTTACTGAATATCAAGCCTGATTAGAGGTCACATGACAACAAATTCTTCTCAAACTCTGAGCTGCGTGCACGGCTCCATCACTACAATTACTGAGAGGAAAAAGAGGGTGAAATGGAAAAAAGAAGCACTGCCATAAAACACAAGACCACAGAATGACCAATCATAAATGAGACATCATTTGTACATTATGTCATTTAATGACTAAATTACTCAGTCAGAAAGTTCCAGCGTACATGAATGAGGCAGATGATGACAGGTTTGAAAATCTATCAGGCAGATAATGGCTCCTCATTAAAGATCAGGTATCAGTGAGTCAGCAGCTTCAGCCTCTGATATGAAGATCCTGTCTGACCGCAGCGGCACAGAAACAGCCTTCTGTGCATTTCTGACTCATTGAACCCGGATTTTAGGACAGAACAGTTCACTCTGAGGAATTATGTGTAGAAGATCTGCTCTGAAATGTCTAAATCAGTGTTAACCCTGCTCAACCAAAGAGCCAAATACATTTTTACAATCTAAGGGGTGAAAAGTGGCAATTAAAATAAGTTAAAGGTGGCAAAAGTGGTCAAAAAGCAGCAAACAAAAAAGGTGGGAAAATGGGCAAAAAATGGCATTTAATTGCAAAAGGCAGCTTAAATGGGCGAGAAATGGCAAAAAAGACAAAAAGGGGCAAACACTGAGGGAAAAGTGGCAAAAATGGGGAGAAAAAGTGGCAAAAACAATGAGTTACAGTTGGTAAAAATTGTCCAAAAGTGGCAAAACCGTGGCAAAAAATGAGTGAAAAGTGAAGAAAATGGTAAAAAATCAGAAAAAAAGTGGACATATGGGAAGTAAGAGGAATTTAACTGCAAAAAGAGCTGCTTAAATTGGTGAGAAGTGGCAAAAATAGGTGAAAAGGTGCAACAAATTTGCAAAAAACGGGATAAAGCTCAAGTCAAGTTTATTTATATAGCACATTTAAAAACAACCTTAGTTGACCAAAGTGCTTTACAGGGTTTGACACAACAGCAAAAGCACAATAAATGACTAACAAAAAGCACATAAAACACATAATGATCTAGCAATATCAAAAATATAAGAGAATACATGTCGAAGTGTCAAGTTCAACTTGTATTAAAAGCCAGTGTAAAAAGTGGCAAAAATGGGCCAAAAGCAGCAAACACTAGGAGAAAAATGGCAAAAAAAGGGCAGAATGTCGCAAAAATGGCTGGGAAGTGACCTAAAAATGAGTTAAAGGTTGCAAAAAAATGGCAAAAGAGTGGCAAAAATCAGAAAAAAGTTAGGAAACATGGGCAAAAATCAGAAAAAAAGATGGGAAATGGGCAAAAAAATGAATTTAATTTCAGAAGGCAGCTTAAATGGGTGAGAAGTGGCAAACATAGGTAAAAGGGAGCAACAAATTGCAAAAAGCAGGATAAAAGTGTCAAAAATGTGAATAATGTTTCAAATGAAGACATAAAAGAGCCAGTATCACTGATCTAGATGAACTAAAAAAAAGACTTAATGTTCCACTGTGGCTCTGACAGAAATGTCAGCTTTGCATGCCCTTAAAAATGACTAAGGTGCAAAATGCACCATGCTAAATGCACCATGCTAAATGCACCATGCTAAATGCACCATGCTAAATGCACCATGCTAAATGCATGTGTGGTTGAGGCAGAGATGTGACAGTTAACGCAGCAGCAGAGACAAGAACAGCTGAATTTAATTCAGATTCAGTGGGGAATTGAAGGGACTTAGAGCAGCTGCATTATACACAGCAAAGAGCAGAAGTCTGACAAATAATCACATTTACAAAGATGAAAAATCAGAGATAACCGTTAATGACAGGTGGTCCTCTGGAGCCAATATAAACCGTGGATTTATGCAGCAAACATCATCCCTAGGGTATGTGGAGTAACGGAACGGTTTCTACCTTTTGTCTTGAAGGCGAAGTTGCAGAACTTGCAGACGTAGGGCCGGACGTCGGTGTGTGTTCTGATGTGTTTCTTCAGCATGCTGGGTTTCTTACAGCGGATGCCGCACTCCTCGCAGATGTATTTGCCCCGACCACGACCACGCACGTAAACATAGTCCTCGTTGGATTTGTACCTGAGAGAAGAAACCAGATGACAGATGGATGAGGATGTTGATATTTGTCAAACAGCATGCTGTTTTTAGGATGAACTATTCAAACACAAAGCTGAAAAAAGCCCTTTACTCAGACATATGTCACTGATGAAAGGGTTAACAGATTCAGCAGCGGTACATCATACATCAGAGCATCATCCACTACACAGGAAGCTTCTTTAGCCCTCAGTGTATAGAGAATATATTCCCATTGTACACTCATCCTTCATGGACACTCTTCCTCTGTCCTCCATAGAGCAGAGAGGTCGGAGGTCATGGTCAGCAGCTCTTAGAGATTCACTGCCATGCTCTGGGACAGGGCCGTCTGCTGACACAGAGCTCCTGCTTGAATAAGGGATTCTATCAGGACAAAGCCTGATAGCACTCAGAGATAGAGTACTCTGCTTATGAGGGGAGAATAACAGAAACATCTAATGGAGACATGCCTGGCTCTGAACGCTGCATGACGTTTATTATATGTTCAGGATGGAGGGGGTGCACACGAGACTGGCATGGATAAGAGTGGAAGAGAGACTTGGATGTCTGCTCCATGGCTCTCCAGACTAGGTTGGATGATAAACAGCAGACACGATCTAGGACTGCAGCATTTCAGACGCTGCACTCTGTGAAGTTCGTCTTCCTTTAGAATAGTTTGATATCTAGCTTTATGTTAATAATGAACAACAAAACCGGACTGAACCAAACCGGACTGAACCAAACTGGACTGAACCAAACTGGACTGAACCAAACCGGACTGAACCAAACCGGACTGAACCAAACCAGACTGAACCAAACCAGAGTGAACCAAACCGGACTGAACCAAAGCGGACTGAACCAAACCAGACTGAACCAAACCGGACTGAACCAAACCAGACTGAACCAAACTGGACTGAACCAATCCAGACTGCTTTGTAGGAATGGACCCTACAGGAGCGGTGTCTGACTCTGATTCTCCAGGCCTTTCATCACTAGCTTTTGCCATTTCTCATCAGCTTTATGAACTTTTGATTTTGGATGAATGTGTCATAAATAAGGAACAAAGTTTCTCAAACTGACATAAATATGTGTGTAGAGAATGAACAGCCAACTTAATCAAACACATACGGCTTTACTGCAGTTTCTGTTTTAGTGATCAGGGGCGTAGCTAGGGAGAATATTACACAAGCCCCCCTTAAACAGCTGGGCAATCATTTTTTACAAAAATCCATGCATTTTAATGTTATTTGCACCATAATTTCTCCATTTATGAGCAATATTTTTTTCTAGGATTAAAGTGAATTTCCTTGCATTATTTTGCAGCGCTGGATATTTGGACATTTTTAAGGGTGGAGCAGGGCCCCAGGTATTGTGTTTCACTCTATTTGATATAAATTTCGGTCATCTTTAGTTGCTTTTGATTCAATAATGACACAAATTACTAAGAAAAAATAAATAAAATACATTGTCATTGCAGGCTTCTCAAGGCCCCTCCCTACTGAGGGCCCGGGTAATCAGCACCCCTTCCCCCCTGTGCTACGCCCATGATCTGTCATGTTATTTTTCTCTAAATTCCTGCATTAACTGACTAGAATATAAATAAGACAGCTGAAAACGTCCCTCCTAAGTCGACCTGGTCATGACCCAGAGCCAAATGTAACTGCAGAGGAAAACAGAGATTTCTTTGTTGAAGAGATGACAAGCTGAAACAGGAACAATGCAGCGCTCCTCTCTCTGGTTTACTGTTCATTGTCTTCATCCTGGTCCTTTATCCTGAAACAGCAATAACCACAGTCCTCCTGCAGGCCCACCACTTTTAGATAGAAAACTCTCAGACGTGAGTTCTTGAACTCCAAAGAGGCTTTTGGAGTGAATCGGCAGATTCTTGGCAGCAGGAGCTGTCTGTCATGGAGGGAAATTACCACCAGCCACCAGTCGAATGCGGCTAAACTGTGTCTGCTCCTCAGAGGACTCACATCCACTGGTTTTCTTGGTGGTGAAATAGAGAAATGGGCTGGTGAGGGCTGGAGTTTCCTGTCCTGTCTGCAGTGGCTGGAGGATTGTGGGTAATGTGTAGTTCAGGGGTCTGGCGTGATGAAGGAGGTCAAATATCAGGGACATCAAACCATCCGTCTGAGGGAATTTATCTTTGGGAAATACCTCTGAACGAGACGTTTACACAGCTGTGGCTGGTTATGAAAATGAATGACCCTGATTATTGTGTTTTATTTTATTCTATCCTCTGCACACGGTAAGATCATAAAGCTGATTCTCTTTCAGACTGCAGCCACAGGAAGAAGTGATGGGCCACTTTTCACTGCCAACAGCTGCACCTGATGGATTCCTCCTCTCTTTTAGAGGTAATTATGTCTATTATAGAGCAAGTCTTTGCTAATTAATCCTATGTATGCTGGTTATGTAAATACATGCATCTTCGCTCTGCTGCCCTGTCTGTGCTCCTTAATTCACTTACTGCTCCTAAACTGTCCTGTGAGGATGGAGGAGAATGACCTCACTGTCTGCTGCTCTAATAACAACCTGTGAGAATGGGCTCCTCCTGTTTCATCCAGTAACCTCGGTCTACTCCGCTCCTCTGAGGGACTAGAAGAGTATGAGACTCCTGAGACCTCTCAGACTGGCATCCAACCATCCATGATCCATCCATCCATCCATCCATCCATCAATCCATCATCCATCCAGCCATCATCCATCCATCAATCCATCATCCATGCATCTATACATCCATCCATGCATCCATCCATCCATCATCCATCCATCCATCAAACATCCATCAATCCATCCATTCATCAATCCAACATCCATCCGTCATCCATCCATTAAACATCCATCCATCCATCCATCAATCCATCTATCCATGCATCACCCATCCATCCATCCATCCATCCATCCAACCATCCATCCATCATCCATCCATCAAACATCCATCCATCAATCCATCATCCATCCATCAAACATCCATCTATCCATCAATCCATCATCCATCCATCCACATCCATCCATCATCCATCCATCCATCAAACATCCATCAATCCATCCATTCATCAATCCAACATCCATCCATCATCCATCCATTAAACATCCATCCATCCATCCATCAATCCATCTATCCATGCATCACCCATCCATCCATCCATCCATCCAACCATCCATCCATCATCCATCCATCAAACATCCATCCATCAATCCATCATCCATCCATTCATCCATCCATCTATCCATGCATCATTCATCCATCCATCATCCATCCATCCATCATCCATCCATCCATCCATCCATCCATCCATCATCCATCCATCCATCCAACCATCAATCCATCATCCATCCATCATCCATCCCTCCATCTATCCATGCACCATCTATCTATCCATCCATCCATCCATCATCCATCCATTCATCTATCCATGCATCATCCATCCATCCATCCATCCATTCATCCATCATTCCATCAACTATCCCTCCATCCATCTATCCATGCATCATCCATCCATCCAACCATCCATCCATCCATCCATCCATCAACTATCCCTCCATCTATCCATGCATCATCCATCCATCCAACCATCCATCCATCCATCTATCCATCAACTATCCCTCCATCTATCCATGCATCATCCATCCATCCATCCATCCATCCATCCATCCATCCATCCATCCATCAACTATCCCTCCATCTATCCATGCATCATCCATCCCTCCATCCATCCATCCATCCATCCATCATCCATCCATTCATCTATCCATGCATCATCCATCCATCCAACCATCCATCCATCCATCCATCCATCCATCAACTATCCCTCCATCTATCCATGCATCCATCAACCATCCATCCATCCATCCATCCATCAACTATCCCTCCATCTATCCATGTATCATCCATCCATCCAACCATCCATCCATCCATCAATCCATCAACTATCCCTCCATCTATCCACGCATCATCCATCCATCCCACCATCCTATCATCCATCCATCAATCTATCATCCATCCATCCATCCATCCATCCAACAAAACAATAATTATTAGTCTTTGCTCCACTGGAAATTTTTCCAAACTCAGGTAACTTAAAATCTGTTATCCAAATTCCACCATTGTGATCTTGAAAAACTGACCTTTTTTTAAATTTATTTATATCTACATATCTTATCCTCTGTATAATATCACAGTTCACTGATAATATATGTATTAATCTCACTATTTTGAACATTTTCTGTTTTTATTTCATTAAGGGTGTGTTTTATTGCTAAATTTCAAAAATATAAAGTATATCTCACCTTAAAGACATGAGTGAGGTCAGGATTGGTGATAATATAAAAACCTTCATATCAGTATCATTCTGTCTCTTCACAGAGAAACATCTAGAACAGCTGAAAATAAACATTTCTGTTCATTCAACCCTAGATGGTAAGATGACAAGCTGCTGTTTCTTTACTATGTTATTAATATAAATATAGAGGGGATGAGCAGAGATGCCTGAATGGACCACAGAGGTCACTATTATTGAAAGCTTTATTTTGAAGACATTGCATGTCAGATCTACATTTTCCCCTGGACTATAGCAGAGACTAAAATGCTCCCTCCTCTACAGAAGCCACTGGAATGTGCTTCTTTTAATTAGCTGGGGAAATGTTTGCAGGAACTGTTGCTGGAGTTGGCAATTTATCAAACAAGTTAGAAAATACCAGCTTCCTGAATACTGGCAAAGTTTTTCACCCTGAATCCTATGAATAGAGATGCTTTTAGAGTTTAGGCTATTCCATATTTAAGTCAGAACTAAAATGTCCTAAAGGCTCCAAAAGTTTGTGCTTTTATGAGAGGTAATGTTTTTAGGAGCCAGCACAGTTCTGAGTCTGTGTCTTAAAATCAGAATGTAAAACAGTTTGACCTTTCACCTCATGTAGAAAAGTTGTAGTGAAATTCAGACTCAGAGAAATAAAAACTTCAGCGTTCTTCACTCTGCAGAATAGTTTTAAATCTGAGTACTCGTAGTTGAATAAAAGGTTTAAATGTTCAGTCTGAGAATGAGGGAACAGTCTGCAGTAACACTGAAGTCACTGTATGAGCTCATTAACAATAAAACTCCATATCTTCATAAATACTCTGATATTATGTGTGATGTAAGTCTCATTATCTCCATGAAATAAATAGATACAACAGTCACCGATATTAAAAAGTGTGAAAAGCTTTTAAAAAACATCTAATGAGGCAGAAACCCCAGTTTACACTGCTCTATTAAAGTTGGGACAGGAATTATTAAAGTCCAATTACAGAAACGCAGCTCTGGTGGTGTTTATGATGGCTTTAGCACTCTCAGACTCTCCGTCTCACTCTTACAGGAACAATTTAGACACAAATAATCCGATGGCACAGCATAAGCCTGAAGTTTTAAACAGGAACCATGTTTTTCTGCATGAATAAGACAGTATGTAAGGTCAACCATGCTCATTTTTTAAAGCATCGAGCTATAAGGATGAAACTCCTGCAAAATTAAACAATGTGTTCGACTAAATCCTTCATGACCAGAGAGGAGTGTGACACGCGTACTCGACCACCACACGCCTAGATTTTCAGTATGATTGCATGTTAACAAGTGGGGGCTTTCAGACTGGCTGCATGAGTGCTGCAGTTCATGCACCTGATAACGCACTCAGGCATGGAGAGTTTAGAGCAGCGTTACTCAACCCTGCTCAACCAGAGAGCCAAAGTGTTGAAAATACCTTCACAAGAGCCACAATTGAAGTGGCAAAAACAGCTTAAAGTAGCAATAACAATAAGTTAATGGTGGCAAAAATGGTCAAAAAGCAGCAGTGTGAAAATGGGCGAAAATAGGAAGAAAAATTGGAAAAAAGGGTCAGAAAGTAGCAAAAAACTGACAAAAAAATGAGTTACAGTGGCAAAAATAGTCCAAAGGTGGCAAAAATGAGTGGAAAGTGACTAAAACGGGCAAAAAGCAGTCAAGAGTGGCAAATATGAGCAAAAAAATAGGAAAAAAAAGTGGTATTTAATGGCAAAAGGTACTTTAAATGGCTGAAAAGGGCAAAAATGGGAAAAAAGTGGCAAAAAGAACTGGCAAAAAATAGAAAAAAGAGTGGTATTTAACAATAAAGGTAGCTTAAATGGACGAAAAGTTGCAAAAAAATGGCAAAAATGGTCCAAAAGTGGCAAAAATATGGTAAAAATTTGTGAAAAGTGACAAAAATGGGCAAAAAAAGGGAAAAAAGTGGTATCTAATGGCAAAAGGAAGCTTAAATGGGTGAAAAATTGCAAAAAATTGTAAAAATGGGAAAAAAATGACTTAAAGTGGCAAAAACAGCTTAAAGTAGCAATAACAATAAGTTAATGGTGGCTAAAATGGTCAAAAATAGGGAGAAAAAGTGGAAAAAGGGTCAGAAAGTAGCAAAAGCAGGTGAGAAAAAAAAAAGTTGCAAAAAATGGGAAAAATGGGAAAAAAAAAAAGGATAACAGTGACAAAAGTTGTGAAATAGGGCAAAAAAGTTTCCCCTTTTTAAGGTTTTCTGGGGGAATAATATTTAAACACATGTGGCTCTACAGACACACGTTGAGACCACTGGTTTAGAGACTCGAGGTCTGCCTGCGGTTATGGACCAGTACAGACAGGAACATGATAAATGGGAGGCCATATTTACCTGGTTGGAGCAAAGATGCACATCCATGTAGAACATGTTTAGAAAGCGTGTTTCAACAACACTGAGGAAGGCCACAAGCTTAAATGTGCCTGTTCTCTAAAGATCTACTATAAGTGAGGCTCTCAGTCTCCACACTGGTAGAATATGTCACAGGAAAGATAAACACAGTATGAGTGCACTTCTGGTTTGTGCTTTTTCAAAATAAAAGCCTGGTTTAGCATTTCTGGAGAGAAACTCCTGTCATTTCTACAGAATGCTTTTATTTTGAAAAGTTCTCAACACACTTTCACTCTACACTGAATCAAGTCGCTGTTAGGGGGTTTATTGAAGAATGCCTGGGCTATGAGAGCGTCGAGCTGCAGCTGACATGCAGCACGCTCGCGCCCTGTGTTTAAGACATGTGCGACACTCGCAGGCAGTCTGAAATAGGCTTAAGACTCTTTCTGACCTGCTGCTGAATTTCTGGACTGTGCGTGGAGTCCTGACTTACCCGCCCTCGAAGATCTTGATGCGTGTGGGTTCACTGGCGGGCTGTTTGACCGAGACCTCCTTCTCTACCTGCTCCTCTTTTGAACGATCCCACGACACCACTCCCTTCATCTTTCTCCCAAAATGCCCGGCGTCTACCGGCATCAGCTCTGGTTTCAGCTGGAGGCACAGAAGCAGAGAAAAGAGGGAGATTTAGTTGATAACATTCATTAAACATGTAGTTTTCTAGTCCACAGACGTGGTCTTTCTGGGACTGCAGACATACCTGATCAAACCTCAGCTTCCAGGCCACAGATGACACCAGTTTTCCAGAGCTGGGTGGAGACAAGGCTGCGGTGGTGAACATTAAATCACTGTTCCTCCTCTGTTTGGATCTCAGCAGAGCCAGCGCTGCCTTGGTGCTGAGGTTCAGAGGGTTGGGGTTGTATGAGCTCACGCTCCATGAGCTGTAGACGGAGCCTCGCTGGGCGGCCTGGCTGCTGTTTGGTTTGGTGTAGTTCAGGAAACACCAGCTGACTCGGCTCATGGTGCGCAGGCTGGGGAACTGGAACAGCTGCTGGACATCGGAGACGTCTGTGAGGAGCAGAGTCTGGCCCACTGCTCCGGATAGTCCTGGGCTCTGGTTGGTGGCCAGCTGAACCAGCATGCTGACTGGGACTTTACTGGGCTGCTTCGTGCTGTCGGGGTCGTCTGTGTCATTGGATGACACCATGGACTGGGGGCTAGAGTTTGGCTCTGGGATGGGGTCGTCCACGTCGAGCTCCTCGGGGGAGTCCCGACCACCTTGGACCGGGGAGCGGTCTGTGACGATCTGTAGAGGAGGGGTGAAGCTTTCAGCGCGGGGGACGTCAGGAGGGTGGGGGGCAGCAGAGCGGACAGGGATGGTGATCTTTGTGGTGACTGGTGGGTCACTCAGTGGAGGAGAAGAAGCCATCCTCTCAGAATCATCGATGGAGTCTTCGCTCTTCAGATGACCTCGCTGAGCGCCGCCCTTCTCTGACTTACTGCTGCTTTCAGTCCCGCTCAGCTCCACTGCGCTCATCTCCTTCACGATCTGTCCGTACATCCTCTCCTCCTTTACTCGCTTCTGCTGCTTCGTCTCAATAAAGAGCTCCAAAGAGCTGGCAGGGGAAAGCATGCGTTTGCCTCCTCCAACCCCAGACCCTGAGGCGTCCGTGGTGGATATGGTGCCTGAAGTCAGCGATAGCGGGATCCCCGTGTTCAGCCGCTGCTCTGGCAGTGAATCTGAAGCTTTCCAGAGAGGATGATGTGGCACTGCACCATCAGTCTGTCCCAGGAAGTGTGAAAGGTTAAACCCTGCTCCACTGATGCCTCCTAATATTCCTCCAGGAGGTTTACTGACACTCAACCCTGCTGGAGAAGTCATGCTGCTGTTCTCAACACCGCCTGAGCCTACTCCCTGTGGTCCATGGGTAGCTATCAGCTGGCTAACACTCGTGTACATAACACTACCAAAGGATGGCACGTGGGTTTGGATCCGCACTGGGACCAGCATACCAGGCAGAGAGGCCTGAGAGCCCAGGTTCTGGGTGGCAAACACAGGCTGGATCTGCTGCAGAAGCATGGTGGCGCTGGTTGAAGATGGCAGTGAGTGAGAGGCAAAGTTCTGCTGGGACAGGGGAGAGGTGCGGGATGAGAAGGAGGCGGGGTACATGAGGGAGCCTGGGTTTTCAGGTTTCCCATCATGCTGATCTGGGATCTGCTGCAGGGAGTGATGCGGTGCTTGTTTGTGGAGTGGGTGTCCCGGCATGCTTCCCGGAGATCTGATGTGGAGTTTCTGGAGTTGCTGCTGAGCCTGCAGGGTCAGCTGCTGCCTGGTTGTCTGACTGGCATCCTGACTCCAGTAGAGACCTGGTTGTTGGAAGGAAAGGAAGGGAGGCCCGCTCTGGTACTGCTGGATGGCTTCTTTATGCAGGACCTCTTGACCTGGATGTTCTCCTTCAGACGATGAGCCCTGAGTCTGCAGGCGGTGGAGCTGGGACCTAAAGGAGGGTTGGATACTCTTACTGTTGACCATAATAAAGATTTAAAAGGTGTTGTATTTACATCATCAACCATACAGGTGCTATGTCTGAGTACAAACACTGTCCTGACTGTGATACCTGCTGTAGAGAGGTTCGTCCTGTAGGCTGTCCTCACTGATGCTCTGCTGGAGGACATGCTGGTGGTGCTGGAAGGATCCCACAACTGTGGATCGAACAACAGAAAAATACACATTACCTAATTTTCAACACTTCCCAGTTATAAATCAAGCCAAACACCCATGTGACGGTCAGGCTTCACATAGCCTTTCTGTCGACACTGCAGTGTTACTCAACCCCGCTCAACCAAAGAGCCAAATTTTTCAAAAACACCTTTGCAAGAGCTGCAATCTGGCTGGAAGTAGCAATAAAAATATGTTAAAGGTGGATAAAAGGTGAAAAAGCAGAGAAAATGTGTGAAAAGGGGCAAAAATGGGAAAAACGTGGAAAAGGGGTCAGAAAATAGCCAAAACAGGTGAGAAGTGACAAAAAATTAGTTAAAGGTGGTAAAAAATGGTGAAAAGGGGCAAAAAAACTGAGTTGAAAGTGATGAAAATGGGCAAAAAAAAATTAGGAAACAAGTGGTATTTAATGGCAGAAAATGGGTGAAAAGTGGTGAAAAAGGGCAAAAATGGGCAAAAAAGAAACAAGTGGTACTAAATGGCAAAAGCTAGCTTGAATTTGCAAAAAATGGTGAAAAGGGGCAAAAATAAGTGGCAAAGAATAGGAAACAAGTGGTATTTAATTGCAAAATGTAGAATAAATGGGTGAAAAGTGGTGAAAAAGGGCAAAAATGGGCAAAAAAAAGAAACAAGTGGTGCTAAATGGCAAAAGCTAGCTTTAATTTGCAAAAAATGGTGAAAAGGGGCAAAAATAGGTGGCAAAAAATAGGAAACAAGTGGTATTTAATGGCAAAATGTAGCATAAATGGGTGAAAACTGGCAAAAAATGGAAAAAATGGGGAAAAATGGATAAAAGTGACAAAAATTGTGAAAAGGTGCAAGAAAGTTTCCCCTTTTGAAGGTTTTTTTGGGGGAAAAATATCTAAAATTAAGACATCAAAGAGCCACATATCATCACAAAAGAGCCACACGTTGAGAATCACTGTGTGAGAAGTGCTTTTATTTTGAAAGAGGGGGAAAAGTGCAGTGCAACCATCCACTTTTTAAAGCAATCCTTCAAAAGCTCAGTGTGATATTTATCTGTGATAGATTTTTGTCTGTGGCAGAAGGATATTAGAAATGCTGCAAAGGTGAAAATGTTGCTTGGATTTGTGCTGCTTCATGCTGAGGGCTGTTCTGACACTAACAGTTCTGACTTCGCCATCAACACCCCGTGTTGTTGCATGCTGTTAGGGCGCTCTGCTGAGCAATAAAAGCCTGATATAAAGAACTGGCATCACTGATTAGACTTGTAATGTAAGTCTTACCACCAGTGCCACTCCCGACTCTTTTGGTTCTGCCGGATGCATCACCGCCGCTGTGGGGGGATCCTGTCGGACCAGGCCAAGCCGCATGCTCCAAACTCTCCTGTTTGATTGACATCTCGCCTGGTTCCTGGGTGACTGCCTCTGGATAAACACTCAGTGACGCCTGTCGAATGCGTGAAGGAAAGTGTTGCAGTCAGATGTGTAAATCTGCAGGTAGGCTTCAACTTTCCTTTCCAGAAATTACAACCTAATAAGCTCTAAAGTCTACCTGTCGAACAAGGTATCCACGGCGGCGTTCCTTCATGGCACTGGCACTGGAGTATATCTCTCCCTGTCTGGATGGAGACAGGCTTCCGTAGTCGAAGGACTTGCTCCTCATTTCAGGCAGCTCCGTAGGCAGCGTGCAGGGAGCCTGCTCAGACGAAGACCTCCTCATCTCTCTCTGCTGATGGTGGCTGGAATGACCGCTGCCGGGAACTGTCAGGAACTCAGACTGCTTGGGTCCACCGCCAGGCGCCAAGGAGTCATCCTGGGTCGGAAAGATGAATGTTTGTTAGATGTCTACCTTTGACTTAGTGGAATCATTGTTATTCACAGGTGCTGCATAAAAACCTAGCCAACACAGCCACTAGCCAATACAACATTAGGGCTTTAATATTGAGTACTTTCTTGATTCCAGCTATCAAAATCTGCAAAAACCCTCCTTCATACAGTCTAAAGGGTGCTGATAGAGGGTACGCATCATGGTGGGTGGAATCTCTGCAGTTCTAGATGTGAAGCTGCAGAGTTGCATGCTTATGACAGCTCAGCAGAAATATTCCCTCCTTTAAAGTGTCTGAGCTGATCCAGCAGAGGTCCAGACAGTTGGTGCTAGTAGACCCACTGTTAGAGAAATGAGGATCAGCTGAGGTCAGTGAAAGTGTCTCAGGGATTGTAGTAGAAAGACACCTGTGTCTGGAAGCTCCAGTCACCGTTTAATCAGTATTCATGGCTACCATTACACCAGGAAGACAAAAGAACACTCAGAGAAAAGGTGACTGAAAAGTCTGAGTAAGAGGATGGAGACAGAAACATCTCCAAGGCTCTGAACATCCCCCAGAGTTCAGTTAAATCCATCATGAAGAAATGAAGGAATATGTCACATGTGTAAATCTGCCTAGATCAGACCGTCCTCACAAACTGAGTGGGCGTGCAAGAAGGAGACTAGTGAGAGAGGACACAAGACACCTATGACTACTCTGAAGGAGTTCCAAGCTTCAGCAGCTGAGATGGGAGAGACTCTGCAGACAACAACTGTTGGCCGGGTTCTTCACCAGTCAGAGCTTTATGGGAGAGTGGCAAAGAGAAAGATACTGTTGAAGAAAACTCAGATTCAGTCTGGACTAGAGTTCACCAGAAGGACTGTGGGAGACTCCATGGTCAAGAGGAAGAACGTTCTTTGGTCTGATAATAATAAAATAATAATACATCACACTTATATAGCGCTTTTTTGGACACTCAAAGATGCTTCACCAACAAAACAAAACAAAGGAACAAAGGAGCTCAAGAAAATGCAAGTTTGAACAGGTGAGTTTTGAGTAGTGATTTGAAGTTTTGTACTGAGTCCGAGTTCCTGATGTTTTGTATGAGTGAGTTCCATGGGGGTGGGGGGCTCGGTCCCCCTAGATCTGGTGCTTTATCCTGGTGGTGGGAGTGAGGAGGTTGGTGTTGGCTGATCTGAGGCGGCGGGTGGGGCAGTGATGAGAGCTTTGAGACCATCAGACGAGACACCAAACACTGACATCACCACAAACACACCATCCCCACTGTGGAGCACGCTGGTGGCAGCATCATGCTGTGGGGATGCTTCTCAGCAGCATCATGCTGTGGGGATGCTTCTCAGCAGCATCATGCTGTGGGGATGCTTCTCGGCATCCGGCCCTGGAAGGCTTGTGAAGGTAGAGGGTAAAATGAATGGAAAATGCTGGAGGACAATCCTATTAAATCTGAAAGACAACTACGGCCATGATTGATATTTAATATCAATAAAAGTGTATAATGTCGATGTCTTTGTATGATTTAGAAATTGCAGGAGTTTGCCTGCAACTTTTGATGTATTTATTATTTTCCCTCACACCTGTCACATCAAATAAATGCAATCTTTGTTAAAGGTTTAGCACTCTCTTAATCTCTCAGTCCCTAAAATAACTGAGATCATTATTATTATTGTTATTTATTATTATTATTTATGCTCTGAGACACTTGAAGAGATATTATTACTTATTGTGGCTATTTGAAAGAAATGAGCATATCCTACAACAGGACCAAAGCTAAGAGTGGTTCCTATGGCAACGGTTAAAAAGCTGCTGTAATGGCAGTTTAGCTACTTGGTAATGTTAAACATTTACCTGTTTGGTGGGTGAGGCAGACTTGAGGCCCTCCTCTCGGTCGAAGGACATGGAGAAAGAAGAGGAGTGGGACAGGTTGCTCTCCTGACTGGGGCTTCTAGAGAGGCTGGTACACGTCGACTCGAAGCTGGATTCTCCCGATGAGTGCTCCATGTCAGCCAGGCGCAGCCTCTTCTTCTTCGGCGGGAGCTTTTCTGACGGCATCTGAGCGAGCGTGTCGCTCCTCTGCGGTAGCTGGAACTCCTCTATATGCTGCTGCTGCTTCTCCGGCTCCTTGGTCGTCGAAACGTCGCTGTCTTTCTCCGGTTTGTCTGGCTCTTCCGTGACCCTAATCTCAGGAACTTGGATGTTGGGTTGTCGGACTAGTTTGTGAGGGATGTGAAAAGGCTGGCCGGGCGATGCTGCTGCCGATGAAGACGAGAGCGAGGCCAGGTCGCTGTCACTGTGAACCTGCTGCTCCATGCTCTCTGTCCTAAAAAGCGCAGAGTCGGGGCTCAGAGCGTCTTCAAAGATCTCTGTGTCGGACTGTTCAGAGTACTGGCTGGATAAAGCTTTATCTGATGGCTGATAACCTGGCTGCTCGAAGGATTCAGACTTCTCAAAGGAATTTGGCCGGCTGAGGGAGTTGGTGTGCTGTATGACTGATATGACATTCCCGACTGCCTTCCTGCCCTCAGAGTCAGGAAACAGAGCGATGTCCTCGGAGCACATGCTGGCACACGTATCGAAGCTGTCCGACTGGCTGTGAGCGCTGTGAAGAGAGCCTTTTCCTGTGGAGTTGGCCCTGGACCCTTCTAGGCTAACTTGTCTGAATTCATAGTCCCCGATCATCTCCACAGAACCACTACAGCTACTGTCGCAGTGCCCTGGGCTGTCCTCTTCGTCCCCAACACTCGTCTCTTTCCTCCGTTTTCTAGGGGCGATTTCTGACATGCTAACTTTAGTACCATAGGAGCTATAGGCAATGTGCTCTGGGACCCCTGGGCTGCGATCCCCGATCTGTAAACCCAGAGAAGAAGCTAAATTCTTGGGCATGTGTCCGTAACCCTCGGCCTCTCCTGCGTGAGCCTCATTGGCTGAATGTTCAAACGCCTTCTGCCTCCTGAGCCTGCGCGGAGGATAAAACACATCGTCTGGAGTCATCACCTCATCGAAGGAGTGGCTGCCTCGGATCCCAGGCGGGACGCTGAGGTTAGAAGGAGAGGAAGTTGGCATGGAGTTACTCCGAATGAGATGCCCGGACTCTGAAGGAGGCTCCAAAAGTCCTGTGCTGCTCTGACAGGGTCCTGTTGGGTACTGTTTAGGATCTCCCGAGACTCCTACATCGCCTCTAAAAGAGATATGATCCTCAGCTATCTTCCCCATGTCTATGCTAGCTCCTGGTTTCTTGATGCTAGCCAGACTCCCGGGGTCTGCCCCTGCCATGCCCACTGTGATGGACTGCCTGGGTCTGGTATTTGGACGGTAGTACCAGGTCCGACCAAACATAATCTCTTCGTACGTCTTAACGTTAGTATTTGGAGGACTGATCTGCTGCTCTGCGCTCTCTGAGCGGGAAAAGTACCCAGAGTCCGTGCTGCCTTTGCTGTAAGGACTGAGGAGGTTCAAGGACTGGGACATGGCGGAATCAGAGTCCAGGCCTTTCCTGTCATTCAGCTTCAGGGCCAGGCGTTGCTTGATGGTCGGGGAGTCGTCCAGGGAGTGCGCCCTTGCTCCAGCCTGCGACGCCAGCATGTGGTGTGACCCCTTAATGTCCTGAAAGGGTGGGCACTCCATCCCTGTGGAGGGGACGCCCCCGGGCTTGGGGACGATGAGGATAGGCACTTTCATAGAGCCCACAGGCAGCTCTTCAGCTGAGTCTGCATACGCTGGTTCAACACCACCTGTACCGGGAGAGAGAAAAGAGCAGTGTTACTCAACCAAAGAGCCAAATGGCTGGAAAAAAACCTTTGAGAGAGCCACGATCTAAGCGGTGAAAAGTGGCAAAAATGGCATGAAGTAGCAATAAAAACGGCTTAATGGTGGCAAAAATGGTCAAAAAGCAGCAAAAATTGGTGAAAAGTGAAAAAAATGGTGAGAAAAAATGAATAAAGGGTCAGAAAGTAGCAAAAACAGGTGAGGTGGTGGCAAAAATGGTCCAAAAGGGCAAATACATGGCAAAAAAATTGTAAAAAGTGACTAAGATGGGATAAAAGTGGCAAAAATGGGAAAAAATTGCAAATAGCCAAAAGCAGGATAAAAGCAAAAACTGGCAAAAAGAGATGGCAAAAGTGGGCTTAAAGCAGTAAAAATGGATTAAAAGTTCCAAAAAACTGCAAACAAGGGCAACGGAAATTTACAGACAAAAATTATCAACCCCCCAGGAAGGTTCGATTTTTGCCGATGCTTTGCAGGCGTTGTGTTTGTTGCTATTAAATATTTTTTTAAAGTTCATCAGGTGTTAGAAATTTTTTTTTCCTTAGTGTTTATAGAAAAAGCAGAAGTATTGAACTAGTCTCAAACCCTCTGTTCATGTAGTTTGGAGAACTTCACTGGGATGTGATCTAAGTCAGGGGTTTTCGCTCTGATAATCCTTAAAGCAGCGTTACTCAGCCAAAGAGCCAAACTGTTGAAAAATACCTCTGCAAGAGCCACAATCTAAGAGGTGAAGCAAAAACAGCTTAAAGTAGCAATAAACATAAGTTAAAGATGGAAAAAATGGTCAAAAAGCAGCAAAAAATGGGTGAAAATGGGCAAAAATGGGGATAAAAGGTGTAAAAAAGATGGGTGAGAAGTGACAAAAAAATGAGTAACAGGTGGCAAAAAAATGGTCCAAAGGTGGCAAAAACAAGGCAAAAAAAAAGTTTTAAAAAAGCAGTCAAGGGAGGCAAAAATAGGCAAAATGTAGGGAAAAGGTGGTATTTAATGACAAGAGGATGCTTAAATGGTTAGAAAGTGTCAACAAATGGTATAAACAGGCAAAAAAAAGTTTTCCTTTTTTAAGGTTTTTTGGGGGAATAATATTTAAAATGAAGACATCAAAGAGCCACTGATAATCACACGTTGAGTATCACTGCCTTAAAGTTACTATCAGTCTATTCATTTAGCTCCATGAAGCAGAAGTTAGCAAAGAAAATCACTTTTCTTTTTCTGGTTTATGATTCCGCGCCTCCCCTGAAGTTCTGTGGTGCCCCCTAGGGGAGGCCCGCCTCACACTTTGAAAACCACTGATCTAAGCTTTTTGACTTCTTTAAAGAAGACGTAGTAAAAATGTTTAGATTTGTAAAGATGTGGTAAAACTGACCTGTACTCTTGTCAGCTTCAAAGGAGATCTGCGGGATGGGGCTGTCTTTGTCCATGAGCATGGTGGAGCCCTCCACGCCTTCCTCGTCCGTGTCCGTGCTCTGCTCCCCGTCCGAGTGGACCTCGGCCTCGCCCGACGGGGAGGCCTGGTCCACGTCCCCGCTGCGGGCCACGGCTAGCTCTGAAAAGGGCACGAGTCCAGCCTTGATGGCGTGAGCGTGGGACTTTCGATGCTTGTATAGGTTGCTCTTGGTTTTGAATGAAAAGCCGCAGGGAACACAAGGATACGGCCTCTCTCCCGTGTGTGAGCGGATGTGCTTCTTCAGGACGCTGGGCTTGGCGCACGCTCGGCCGCAGTAGTGGCAGATATACTTACCGGGCTTTTTTGGCTTCTGATCTTTTTTGCTGTAACCCTCGTCGCCGGGCTCAGAGCCCGACTGAGAATACTGTCTGAAGGAGCTGGGTAAGCTGGGAGATTTCTGCCGGGGAAACCTCCCTGCCCCCGCCCCATGAGCATGGGTCTGTCCTGGGTGTCCTACAGGGTACAGGTCATCTGATGGCAACTGGCCAGCAAACGGCCAGGCGTGAGGCTCTAGACCTGGCTGAGGTTTGGCTCCTGATAGGAAGCGCTCAGTCTGGGGGTGCTGAGGATACGGTTGGCCTAGCTGGTAGGAATACCCCCGTGGGAACCCCTGAGCGAATGGCCCCTTAGGGTCTTGAGATGGCGGGCCTCCTATGGCTCCTACTGCAGAGGGTCCAGATAGCAGCTTCCCAGAATTCCCTGTAAATGCATACTTCTGCTGAGGTGCTGACCCCCCGGTGGCGCCACACGGCAAACTCTCTCTGTGTTTCACCTCTGGGTCAGCAAAAGTGCTTTGTTTGGTGCTTGCAGAGGGCTCAGACGCCCACTTCCTTTGCAGAGGCGTCTTCTCCTTCACCGGCTCCTTATTTGAGCATTTCTGGCCAGCGGCGGCTGATTCACGAGCTTCCATTTCTGCAAAGCTCTTCTGCGGGTTAGAAGAGGAAGTATGGTAGGGATGGTGGGGGAGTGGGAAGGTAGGTTCTGGAAGGTTACAAGGTCCCAAATCTAGCAGGCATGATAGCTGAACCTTCGAGGGCTGCCAACAATCTCACAGAAGCAGGAAGTACCCATCCATCGCTGAAATAGACTTCTGGTAAAGCCAGCCTGGAAACAGGAATCAGGAAGTGGAAATGCTTCAGTGGATGACATCAGAAAGTTTTCTGCTCTCGTCTGAGTTTGTAAACACGCTGATGATGCTGTGGGAGGGGCTTCTGTCCAGTTCATACGATGAAGAAGAATCCTTGAGTGATCTGAGGAGGGGAACAAACGCAGGAGAGGTCAAACATCTGTGATAAATCCTAGATAACATGGCCAAAAACACCAGTACAATGCTCTGTTTCATGTAAGATTATCATCATTTCTAGTACAGCCAAAAAAGACCATCAACTACAGAATATGACACATTTTACCATTTCAGGAAAATATAAGCTCACTTTGAATTTGATGGCAGCAAAACATCTCAGATAAGTAGGGAAAGGGCAACAAAAGGCTGGAAAAGTAAGTGGTACTAAGAAAACAGCCAGAGACTAATTAAACAGTGTTACTCAACCAAAGAGACAAAGTGTTGAAAGATACCTCTGCAAAAAACAAAGTTTAGGTGGTGAAGCAAAAAAAAGGGTGAGAAGAGAAAATAATGAGTTACAGGTGACATAAAATTGTTCACATGCAGCAGAAAACTGAGTGAATAGTGACTAAAATGGGCAAAAAGCAGTCAAGAGTGTCTAAAATGAGTAAAAAATAGGAAAAATGGTATTTAGTAGCAAAAGGTAGCTGAAATGGGTAAGAAAATGTCAAGAAATGGTGAAAAGTGGCAAAAAAAGAGTTGGCTAAATGTGCAAAAACTAGGGAAAAAGAGGAATTTATAGCAAAAGGTAGCTTAAATGGGTAAAAAGAGGGAGGGAAAAAGGTCAAAATGGGAAAAAATGAGATAAAAGTGACAAAAAATGGGTAAAGAGTTGCCCAAAAATGGGTAAAGAGTTGCCCAAAAATGGTCAGAATGGTCAAAAAAGTATAAACAAGTGGTATTACTGGCGAAAGGTACCTTAAATTGGTAAAAAAGTGGCAAAAAATGGTGAAAAAACCAACAAAAATGGGTGAAGAGGGATGAGAATGGGAGGAAAAGTGGTAAAGGGGTCAGAAAGTGACAAAAAATGGGTGAGAAGTGATTAAAAAAAAAACAAAAGTTACAGGTGATATGAAATGGTTCAAATTTAGAGCGTAGACACTACGCTCTAGCCCGCCTACGCTCTAGCCCGGCTACGCTCTGGCCCGGCTAAGCTCTAGCCCGCCTACGCTCTAGCCCGCCTACGCTCTAGCCCGGCTACACTCTAGCCCGCCTACACTCTAGCCCGCCTATGCTCTAGCCCAGCTAAGCTCTAGCCCAGCTAAGCTCTAGCCCAGCTACGCTCTAGCCCGCCTACACTCTAGCCCACCTATGCTCTAGCCCGGCTAAGCTCTGCTGCTCCTCCACCCCGGCTCCTCTTTTATTCTGCTTCTGGCTGGATCAGTGTCATTCTGTTGTGGTTGATGCCTGCTCTGCTTTGGGCATTGTTGCTTCTCCCCTCCCTTAGGCTTTCCTTATCGGCACAGGAAAATGGTTTTTTAAATTGGCTGGAGGAAGGGCAAGAGGATCCCACAACAGTCACACCGCCAAATACAAATAACAGCAACAGGTGCAAACTAATAACAGCTAATAAAGAAATATTTACAGATGCAAGCCTGTGTTTCTTGACAAATTGGTCCTGACTGAACTGGGTATAAAAAGACCATTTTAGAGAAGCAGAGTCCCTTAAGAGTTGTGGAACATTGTTAGAAAATTGTTCCTCAATTATGAAATTATGAAAACAAAATTTTGGATGTCATTGATCTTGGGGCCCTCAGGGGCCCTGAGGGGCCACTGCAATAAAAACAGGCATGATTCTGTAGTGAAATCACTGCATGGGCTCAGGAACATTCCAGAAATCATCATCTGTCAACACAGTTGGCCGTGCCATCCACCAATGACAGTTAAAGCTGGATCATGGAGAGAAGAAGCCATATGTGAACAGGATCCAGAAACACCGTGGTCCATCTTCTCTGGACCAAAGCTCATTTAATATGGACTGAGGAAACATGGAAAACTGTTCTGTGGTCAAAGAATCAAAGCTCATTTAACATGGACTGAGGAAACATGGAAAACTGTTCTGTGGTCAGAGGAAAGCACAGATGCCATGTCCTGTGGACTAAAGAGGATTTGGAGCATCCAGCTTGTTCTCCTGGCTCAGGTCTAAAGCCTGCATCTCTGATGGTATGGGGTTGCATTAGTGCCGATGGCGTGGGCAGCTCTAACATCTGGAAAGGAACTATCAATGCTGAAAAATAGAGAGAGCTTTTAGAGCAACATATGCCCCCATCCAGACAACATCTCTGTCAGGGAAGGCTGCCACTATTTCAGCAAGACCATGCTAAACCACATACCACATCCATCACAACAGCATGGCTTCACAGGAGAAGAGTCCAGGTCCTGAACTGGTCTGCCTGCAGTCCAGACCTTTCACCAACAGAAAACATTTGGAGCATCTGAAGTAGGACAGGGGTGAGAGCAGCAGAGAGCTGTAGCAGACTTCCATGAGTGGGTCACTTAGAGCCAGAGCGTCTCACTTTCAGCTGGGTGTTCATGCTCGGGACGTCCTGGCTAATCAGCAGCAGTGTGGGAAGAGCCATCGATGAGAGGAGGACTGGACTGGACTATCCACAGTGGACACTTTTGTCTTCAGGACTACTCCACATAAACCACCATGGCTGGGTTTACTGTTACAGCGGAGGTTACAGTTGAGATCATCAGTATGAGGACTAATATTGGGCTTTATCATTATTATCCTTATAGAAAAAGTGCCCATTTTAGCCACTTTTTTTGCCGATTTCCTCCCATTTTTGCCACTTTTTCACTATTTTTTTCCATTTTCGAGCCATTTAAGCTACCTATTGCCATTAAATACCACTTGTTTCCTCTTTCTTTGCCCATTTTTGCCACTTTCTCCACATTTTTATGCCATCTTCTGCCCATTTAAGCTACCTTTTGCCATTAAATATGACTTCTTTCTTTTTTTTGCCCTTTTTTGCCACTTTTATCACATTTTTGCCCTTTTACCCCATTTTTTCTGCCTATTTTTTACCCATTTAAGCTACCTTTTGTAATTGAATACCAGTATTTTCCTTGTGTTTGCACATTCTTGCCACTTCTTTTTGCCATTCTATCACATTTTTGCCCTTTTTTACCATTTCACCATAAACATGAACCCATCCCTACTCTTTTGCGAAGTGTTGCTGCCATCAAATTCAGAATGAGCTAATATTTTCCTGAAATGCCAAAATGTCTCAGTTTAACATCTGATATGATGTTTCTGTTCTACTGAGAATCAAATATGGTTTATGAGGTTTGACAATCATTGACTTCTGTTTTGTTTACATTTACACAGCGTCCCAACATTTTTGGAGTTAGGGTTGTAAGACCGTTTTTGAAGTGAAGGTAAATTTCAGCATAGTGGATATTATAAGAGTAAATACTAACATTTTTAGAAAGTGCTTGTAGATCCTTCTTGTGTAGCTTCAATAGTCATCCAGTTTTCTCTCCATCAGACCTGAAAGACACAAAAACATCCTTCTATGAGTTTTTAGAACTACTTCACCCACAGTCAGACATCTTTAGGTAGCTCTGAGACAGCTTGTGTTGAAATGTTAAGCAGAAATTCAACATTTTTCTTCCCAGGTGTTAAAATAGAAAGTGTCTGAAAAGGACAGGACTCACTAAGTTGCCGAGTACATGCTGATGAGCGGAGGTAAATGTCATTGTTTGCTCAGTTAGTTTCTTCACATTGGAATCCATCTGTGCGTTTTGCCTTTCCACCCCTTCCTCCTCCTCCTCCCTCCCTCCCTCCCCCTTTCACTCAGTGAGTCACTGTTGCAAAGCAAACCCACGCTGTTCCTAAAAAGACACAAAGGCTTATAAATAGCGCTGTGGAAGTGACGTCGGAGTGTCATAATGTGTGTAGGCGTCCCAAAAGACCGAGTCGAAGAGCAGCCGTCAGTGCTAGCACCTTTTCTTCCTCTCTGGCTGTCATGACTTTGAATGTTCTCCATCCAGAAAGCAAAGACTCTGAGCTGAAAAGAGGCATCCATGCAGAACTTTGCAAGCTTTGCAACTGCTCTGCAAACGCTGCAGCAGACACGGTGTGTGCGTGTGCTTCCGCTGTTTAACGTCCCTCAACCACACCAACACCTGACAGCAGAAGGAGCACAGAGCCGCCTGCTGAAGCTGCATTTCTGCTCCCTATTTCCTCATAGCCGGGTTTAATCAACCTCCCCTGCACTCTGGTTGCGACACAAGCTCACTGTTCTCATCTACGTCCAAACAGAGTGGAGCTTCAGCGCTGAGAGCAGGTCTCTGTGACGTGAGCGTCTGAGGCCCAACGTGAGATCTAAAAATAGAAGCTGAGGAAAACATGCAGCAGGAATGTTCACTTTGGGCTACCTACTCTGTTAAACACACAGCGGATACATCAGCACAGAGCTGGGTCATATTATTTATTTTCCATGGTGTTAAGAGTTCAAGAATGTGGGCTGAAACCAAAAAGACTGAAACAATAAACACTCAGTTTGGCCAGCATCAAAACAAAGAGGACTGTGATTGGTTACTGCTACTTCCAGTGATGTTGAGGGTAACACAGCAGGAACCACAATCACATGACGGCTGAACCTGCTACTGGATGCAAACAGATTTAAAAACTGAAACTGCAGCAGCAGAGCAAATACATATTTTAGATCACTTATCACCTACAAACCCTCCCTATCCATCCCTTATTCATGTGACCCATGCTGGTCACAATGACATCACAACAGCAGAGAGGGAAGAGAAACCGTAACGCTGCTCCATGGATGTCAGAATTCTCACTGCTCTGTCCTGTCAGTGAGCCCTAACAGCTGAGGTTCTCATCGTTCTCCCCTTAATGACGAACGGTGACCCGTATTTCTGATATTTTAAACCAATCACATTTATTCAATTAAAACGTCCCAGTTCAGAAGAAAACAAGCACATCCTTAAAAAGTTACCACAGTTTTTCCACCATGCACATAGCTGAGAAAAACTGGTTTAGAGGACAAACTCATTAGAGCTTTCTTTAAGACTCCTCTCACATCCTCTCTGCTTCTTTAACCCATGAAGACCCACACCCAGGTGTCCCAATAGAAACAATAATTGGGGCACAACCCTAACTATATATTTTCATTTGTAGTTATACAGCATAGGTCAAAATCAATCAGATTAAACTCCAAAAGTCCTTTTTAGTTTTTTTCTAACACAAAAACAAGATCCCCATTTACGATTCATTGATGACATCAAGACGTGTGCTGGGTTCAAAGAATTTGGGCTTTTTAACCCCATTTTACCTCTGTTCCTGCTTATTTATGCTACTATTTCCACTTTTAGCCCATGTTTTTTATTTTTAACTCATTTTTGTCACTTTAAAACCCAATTTTCCTACTTCATCTAGTCATTTATGCAACTTCATGCCACTTTATACCCATTTTTGCCATTTTTAACCACTTTTCAACATTTTCTGCCCATTTTAAACCCTTTTTGGATTTCTGTAACCCATTTTTTGCCTACTTTAAATAAAAATTGAGTGACTCTATGCTACTTTTTGTTACTTTTTCCCACTTTAAACCCATTTTTTTGGTCATTTTTAACCATTTTCTCCCCATTTATCTTCCCATTTTAACCCTTTTTTTGCCACTTGTTGCCCATTTTGCCTCTTCAACTCATTTCGGTCCATCATTATGCTGTGATACAAGACCGCCAGTCTACAAGGGGGACCAGACCGGACCATGGTCCATCATTATGCTGTGATACAAGACCGCCAGTCTACAAGGAGGTCTCACTGAGCCAGCACAGAGAGAAACATCCAGAAAACATGATGGTAACCTATGGATAACCAGGCTTTAACCACCTCCAGGTCTCCTAGGGTACTTGTCTCCAGGTCTACTAGGTTCTGTAGGTCTCCTAGGGTCCTGGTCTCCAGGTCTACTAGGGTCTCCAGGTCTCCTAGGGTCCTGGTCTCCAGGTCTATTATGGTCCCTGGTCTCCAGGTCTAGGGTGAGGGATTGTCTGACACAGCTGCTGTTAATGTTTTCCTTCCTGGTTGATGGTTTTCCTCTCGTCTGTTGAAGGTCTGGTTTTTCTCTGAACACGGCCTGACTCCATCATCCTCATTAATCAGAAACCAGCATCTTTACAGAAAGGTCAGAATAATCCCATCATCCACTCACCGGCCTCAGACCGAGGGAGCTGAACCTCACACCTCCATGGAGCTAAACTGAGGTAAATCTCTGTTTCTGAAATCTCAAAGCTCTTACCCCGCTCAGATCCAGTTCTCATAGTGCTCTTACCCTGCTCAGATCCAGTTCTCATAGTGCTCTTACCCTGCTCAGATCCAGTTCTCATAGTGCTCTTACCCCGCTCAGATCCAGTTCTCAAACAGCTCCAGGAACCATCCTGTCCTTTTAATCCCATGGGTATGAATCTGACTGGAACCTTTTATGCAACACATCGTTTACACCCGTGCAGGATGAATTTAGAGCCATGATTTAGCTGTTTTCTAGAACAATCGGCACATTGATCCATCTGATGACTGATTTCTGTCGAGTGTGGTAGCTCCTGCTGCCGTTTGGGGTCACCAGAGGATGAACTTCCTGTTGCAGCGTCTGCTATCTCTCAGCTATCTGACCTCCTGACACACAGCCATCATAAGAAGAGCGAGCATTGAGTTTGACCCCAAAGCAGTCAGATAAGAGTCGGTTAAACTCCAGAGTAACCTTACATAAGGTGACTGGTTTTATAAGCAAAGCGTGAATGGTGGCAGTCTACAGGCTGAGTGGGAGCATGAAGTGAATGGCTTACATAAAGATTTATTCATACGTGCATCGAAACAACCTGCCCTAGTTCCTGTGCGTAGGAGAGACATCGCTGCTGCTGCTGCTGCTGTGGGAAGTGTGTGTGCTGGGTGTTTGTGTGTGAGTGGGTTTTTCAAAGGCCGTGAAGAGACACCAGAGTTGAAGGTAGGTCAGAGCGGGCCTCATTCAGAAGGCAGGAGTTGTTGGTAAAAATAGTAAGGCACACGCTCTCAAACACCAGCACAAAGTGATTTGTCAGGATGCTTTAAATAACTCGAGTTACTTAACAGAAGAGCAGAGATCAGCTTTCATAGACGCACACATAGATCTAGGGAATGCTTTATACCCACGGCATCCTTCTTTAGAAAACCACAGATCATCCAAGCTTGTTTAGTAGAGTTCATGCTGAATGGAGAGATGTCCACGCACACGCAGAAAGAGCTAAACTTAGGAGTGATAGAAACATCACAGCTCAGAACATGTGGGGGTTCCGACCCACTATAACAGGGGTGTCACACTCAACCACAGCAGGGGCCAGATTCTGGACCTGGGTCTAACCTGAAGTCCTGACAGGGCCCATATTTAACCATAAAGTGTCAACCTCATTCTCACCAGAAATGAATTATGGGGGTAAAAACCTCTGCACTGATGGTAAATGAAAGGTGAACAAGAAAAGTTAAAACTCAAAATCTGAGATAAAAAGTCAAACTTTTAAGTTTAAAAGGTAAAAACATGACATTTAATCTAAAGCAATGTTTTTAAAAGCCAAAATCTGAAATAGAACACTGAAACCATGAATTTTAAAAGTAAAAAAATTAGCTAAATTTCAAAATCATGATTTTTAACTGTCATAATATGAGGTAAACGTCAAAATCATGAGTTTCAAATGTCAAAATATGAAATAAAATTAAGAATCATGAGTTTCAAAAGTCAAAATTGAAAATAAAATTTAAAATCATGAGTTTCAAATGTGGACAGGAGGCGTGCTGAATGTGCTGGAGTTAATTGAGGACTTTGGAAGATGAGCCATATAGAATGCTGAAATTATAAATTATAAATCTCAAAGGTAAAATCATGAGATAATAAGTTAAAACCATAACTCATCACTAATCATAACTGTGAGATATAAAATTGAAAATATAGAGAAAACACAAATTTCTCCTGTGTTCCTGATTTTTTATTGGATTACTTTTACTGTTTACTTTTTCTAAGTCTTATGGCTCAACAAGAATATTTTTTTTAAATCTTGAAGGTTAAGTTTACATTTTTATACTAGAGGAAATCTGCAGACCTCATACTGGTGGACCAGTTCTAATAAAAATATGATATGATCTGGTGGACCCGGTATAACTGCACCACAGGCCGGATTTGGCTCCCAGGCCTCGAGTTTGACAGCCCTGTGCTATAACATCCACATTTGATCCAAAATAAGGAAATAGCCGAGCAACAATCAGGAGCTGGAACTGGTACAAACTGCAGCAAGCAACATGAGCCCTCTTCTGTAAAGAAAGAGTTTTTACAGTTTTTACCCTAAGCAGCTTGGAGCAGCTTTTTCACCTCTGCACAGACGCTAACCGAAGATGGCCCCTCTGTCCTTCCGGCCCATTCTTCTAAACACAATATCTCAAGAATACTGCCAAGGATTTCTATCAAATCTGGCACCAATGATGATGAAATGAGCACTTTTTGGAAACCATACAGTTGTGCAGAAGTTTGAGGGGTTTAAGATTCATCACAGAGCCTGATGGTCCCCTACTCAGGGCTGGAGAGAGGGCAGTCAGGATCAAGCAGCCGATATGGATCAGCAGCCAAGGTCAAGCTCGATCACATCTCTTCTGTCTGGGCCTTTTTACCCTGGAATAACATCTGAAGACCACCCGCAGTTTTCAGACCCTTAGGACATCCACAATACAACCAGGGGCTCCAGGAAACCCTACGACACCTGGACAGTACCCTAGGCCGTGCTTACTCACCCTTACGCCACACTGAAGGTGACGACTTTGACAGATTATTTCCCCATGACCCTGGTGTTATGCAAGGACGTGCCCTCAGACAGCTTACTCTCCACATCTACCTTACTTCAGACTCAATTTGTGGCCCGAACATGCCCAAAAGTTATGCACAGTACTGTGGGTCAAAGGTCAAGGTCATGCAGCTCATACAACATCTCAAGAACCTTTGAGGGATTTTATTCCAGTAAGGCAGCCCTTGCTTGACGGGGCTGAGAGATGTCTGGGTGGACCTGCTTGGTCTGCAGGAAGAAAACGGGAGCATGACAGGCTGGATGATATTTCCAATGAGGCGTATTTGCATGGGAAGGGAGCAATCTTGTGCATGTTTTTGGAACATTTCCAAACTGACATGCATGCTCAGTCTGTGTTGATCCACCCTGTGCACATGTTCCCTGGACTGGCCATTATCCTTTTCCCTCGTTTGCACAGGGTTAAAGTAGCGCTAACCTTTAGTGGATCTGGCCCTTCTCTGTTTGAATGGACTGCCTTTACTGATGAGTAAATCATCATCTTTATCTTTAGCGTCTCATTGGTAAGCTTTTGGCTCCTGAAGGCAGCATCAGCGTCCTGAAAAGCCCGATCCTGAAGATGCTCCTGCGTAGGACAGAAGCACATCTCGGCTGTGCGTCAGGATCCTGAATATTTCTATTTGGACCTGGTTTTGTTTGAAGACAGATGCTCCTTTGAAACAAGGTGATCCATGATATAAGGCTGAAGATTTAAGAGGTGCATGCAGGTATGTAGCAGAACGTTCCAGCACGAACACAAATATCCCCAAACCCTGGAGGTATGAATTGTGTGTGGGCATTGAGCATGCAGTAAGAACAGAAGGCGGTGTGAGTGTAGCTCTCTGTAAAGTGTGTGGGAGGCTGTTCAATATGAGGGCTGAAGGCTCTCTCTCTCTCTCTCTTTTCACTTCATTTCATCCCGTTTCATTGGAATGACAGCCGGGAATAATGTTGCCAAAAGGACAAGATAATAGATGAGCGTTTGTGCAAATCCCCTTCTGTACTTGTATCATTATCAGCGTGTGTGCTGCAGCGTAAGGCTACAAATGCATTCTGCTCTCACACCAATAATCCCTCTCCTACAGCGTCTCCATCAGATGTGCACCGGATAAGCCTCTCATTTACTTTCAACCAAAGACCCAGGCCGGGCCGGAGCTGGCTCCTGTCTGTTTGTGTGTCTTTGGTGGCTAGTTATTCTGAAATTGGCCCGCTGGGGTGCTGCATACCGACTGGAATGGTTTGAATTCCTGCGACACAAAAAGCAAGAATGGTTGTGTGTCTGTGGGTGGACTCGCTTTTCTTGCCCTGTCTGTCACCTCTGTGCATACGCGGCACAATAAATGTCTAAAGATAGAGACCGACAGAAACAAACAAGAGATACATGAATGCTTTTATGTTCCTGCTGGAAACAAGGACAAGGATGGGACGATAACGGAGCAGGAATCAGAACACACGAGGATGCAGCGAAAAGGACACAAAAGAAACAGAAATTAAGTTACAAAATGAGAGAGACAGAAAAAAATGTGGGCTATTTTAAGACAAGAAGCAAAGAAATGATGGAGGACAGAAGGTCTGAGATACGAGAGGTTTAAAAGCTCTCATGCAAAGTGAAGAAGGAGAGAGAGGATGGAGGTCAAATAAAGGAATTAACCCATGAGAGCCCACACCCTTTCTCCTCATAGCAACATTATGGGGGAGGGGGGCTAACACAGACTCAGGTAACCAACACATTTCTGATTTAAAAACACCTGTCTCTAATGTCAAGGATATTAAATGTTATATTTATTATTATTGTCTATTTTTGGGAAATACATTTACTTTACAGATCTTTTATCTTTTCATTTGTATTTATAAAGCATTCAGTTAGATTTAACAACAAAAACCAAAATAATGAACCTCCATAGGAGTGACTTATTGATGACATCAGTGCATGTGTGCTGGATCGGTAGATATGGCACTTTTTAACCCATTTTCACCACTCTTTCTGCACATTTATGCCACTTTTTCTTACTTTAGGCCCATTTTTTTCTACTTTGAACCCAATTTTCCTACTTCACCCAGCCTATTCACATCTTTTTTGCCACTTTTTAACAGCTTTTCACCTATTTCCACCCATTTTTTCACCTTTTTGCATTTCTGTAACCCATTTTTGCGACTTTTCCCAATTTTTCTCTGCAACTGTATTCTACTTGTAGCTATTTTTCCACACTGAACTCATTTTTGACCTGTTTTTTACAAGATTATCCGGCTTTTTTGACCGATTTTTGCTACCTCTTTGCCCTTTCTTCCTCTTCAATCCATTTTGGTCACTTTTTAACCACTTTTCACCATTTTCTTTCTTTGTACCCCTTGTTGCATTTCTGCAGTGGGTCCTTTGGCTCTTCTTCACTGCTCTAGAAACAGTAGCTTCCATCAGCAGTGAAGAAGACTTGGTTTAATGCTAACATTTAGCGCGGCTACATGAAGCAAAATATGAAGTTAAACAGAACAGTATGGGATGGGTGCATAAACTCATGTACTCACCAGTACCAGTACCTGCATTTGAAGCAGTATCTGATGTAATTCTGATACTAAAATCAGATTCAGAACAACTTTACTAAAGTACAGAAATAAAAGCTGCACAGATGAAAGGCACTCAGAACTAGACATTCAGAAAACAAAGCAAAAAGTGTAGAAGTATACAAGAATGGACGAAGCTGTGTCATCTTCATCACTGCTTCTGCAACATTCAAACTCCTCCCCATCATCAGACATCAACAGGTCTAACTGTCTCCTCTCCCTCCACTCTCGCCTCACCTCTCCTGCAGAAACTGTGATCGGGAGGGGCTTTGGTTGGGAAAGGTTGATGGACACACAGACATGTGCTCACTGCTCCCGTATTGGCCCTGTAACTCTGGCTGTAGATCATGTGGGATGGCAGGTGAGGGCGGAAGTGAAAGATAAGATTCTCCCGTTAACAGAAGTGTCCGACCCACATTTCTATGATGTAAAACAGCAAAGATATTAATAAAAACAGCGAAACATGCTGGCGAGACCTCAGAGGGTTCAAAGGGCAGACGTGGAACTAGGATGCAAAGCAGGGAGCAAGGCCACAACAGAAGGGGCAGAGCAGGAAACAGATTTGACAAATCAAAGACCGAAGAATGCATAAATATTCCACTTTAGGGACACAGGCCTGGATCAGAGTACTCTTGACCCCAGCTCAGTTAAGGTAAACAGATACTTTGTGGAAATACAAGCCAGGGTCCACTTGAAGAGGAGGTCTTGACTCACTGGGTCCTCATCAGTGAGTGGAGTTGTAAAGTCTGCCGTCTTTCCTGCTGTGCAACATGAGACTAATTCATCCTCTGAGCAGCATGGGGGAGGAGGAAGAGGGTTGTTGTTGTGTCTAAAGCATTAATGCATTAATCACAATTAATTATGCTCCAAAACTTGTGCACTAATGTTTTGGGATGGCGATCAATCTCTTGCTTTATTGTCCTTTTTTTCAGTTAATGCACATTAACTTCTCCCTGCAGCAACGCTGATGTAGAGAAACTCCACCACTGCTCCTAAATGTCTCACTTACCTTAAAAATCTCACAGAGCTCAGAGGACAAGTCAGAAATTATCATCCTAATTTCCTTTTTGATCCTTTCCTCATAATCTTTATTTTCTTTCAAAATAAAAGCAGGTCTGCATTTAAACAGCATAAAATACCATAAAAATAGCATAAAATGGCATAAAGATAGCATAAAATAGAATAAAAGTAGCTGAAAATGGCATTCAATAGCTAAAAAAAAGGATAAAAATAGCTGAAAGTAGCCTAGAAAAGCAGAAAATAGCCTAAAAATAGCTAAAAATGGCATTTAATAGCTAAAAAAGGATAAAAATAGCTGAAA
This sequence comes from Cheilinus undulatus, assembly GCF_018320785.1. Lineage (NCBI taxonomy): Eukaryota > Metazoa > Chordata > Actinopteri > Labriformes > Labridae > Cheilinus > Cheilinus undulatus. Next base: position 46,061,732 of record NC_054878.1, on the reverse strand, counting down.
GTAGCCTGAAAAGCTAAAAATAGTCTAAAAATTGCTGAAAGTAGCCTATAAGAGCTGAAAATAGCCTAAAAATAGCTGAAAATAGCATAAGAATAGCTGAAAGTAGCCTAAAAAAGCTGAAAATAGCCTAAAGTAGCTGAAAATGGCATTCAATAGCTATAAAAGGATAAAAATAACTGAAAGTAACCTAAAAGAGCTGAAATAGCCTAAAAATAGCTGAAAATAGCTTAAGAAAAGCTGATCCTTTTCCTCATAATCTTTATTTTCTTTCAAAATAAGAGCAGGTTTGCATTTAAACAGGAGGCAGTATCTTAACTTTAAGGCAGCGCAACGTTAAAAAAAACTGTTTACGATGCAAAACAGCAGAATTTCAAAGTGCAACAAAATGGACGATTAATTGCAATTAACTACAGAAAGTTGATATTAATCCTGACAAAAATGTTACTACATAGCATCTTGCAGTACCGCCTCCATTTTGACCACAGGTAGACTCCAGTGGTCACCATAGCTGCCTTCTTCTGTCTATGCCACCTGCACAGGTGTGCTCAGGCGTGTAATGGTGTTACTAGGGCTGGGTTAGCAGCCTCGCTTGGTCACGGTATGAAACCATCATGCCTCATGTGAAAACAGCCGCAGTGAAGAAGCGAGGACACTAAAGAGTGGAACCTGGACACTTTAGAATAATAAAATAAGAGTGAAGCCCACAGAGACATTCAGGACTGCTGGAATGGGACCGGGACAGTCACGGGTATCGTGTTCCTGTAGCACACGTATGCGTGCATGTATGGATCGTCTGACTGAGGCTGATCGTGTTTCTGAGGGGCAGACGAGCGGTCCTGCAGCTTTGGGTGGTCAGACGGAGTGTGAATTATTTAAACGTCTTACTAATGGTTTCCATTCAGTGATTAACCACTTTGTATAGCCAGAGAGCGAGAGAGAGAAGTGGGCGATCAAGGGCAGCTGGCAGTGTGTTTGTTTTTCGGCCCCAACTGGACCCAAACCACTCTCTCTCTCTCACAGAGCTGCATTAAAAGCTACCTTTGTTTTACCTGAGGGAGGCAGGAGTTACTGGAACAATAACACTGGGCTGGAGAGTGGGAGTGATCTGGGAACCAGTCCATCTAATGGGATAATCAGCAGCTATTTCAACCAGCCTTTGTCTGTAGATGTACGTTTGGCAGGAGCTGCTAGCCCAAAGAGTAAATCTCATATTTGTTCATCCTTTCTGCATTTTTAGCATCACTACATCTTCTTACAGAGCGTGTTGTTGCTCCTGACAGGCTCACAGTGATGCTCCAAGTCTGACAGTATTTTAGGAAGGCTCCCTGCAGACACAAATCTTTTTTTTCAAACCAAAAACAGACGTTAAAGCCCGAACAGAACCTTGGAGAGCGTGGGTCCAAAAATGCTGGGATCAGTTATTTCATGATGGAGTAGACCCTTTACCTGATCTGCCCAGAGACACCTTCATGTGGTCCTCTGGTGAAAATATAAGGATCAAGGTTAGAGTCTAGGTCTCCTGTAATAAAGCACGTAGCCAACTAGATCAAAATAGAAATTTCAGCTGAAATTACATGGGAATGTTGACAGCTGAATTGTGGAGGAACTGCTGAAAATAGCCAGAAGCACAAAAAAAGCTGAAAATAGCATAAAATGGCCTAAAAGTAGCAGAAAATGGCATTGAATAGCTCAAAAAGGATAAAAAATAGCTGAAAGTAGCCTTAAGATAGCTGAAAGTAGCTGAAAATAGCCTAAAAATAGCTGAAAAAGCATAAAAAAACTGAAAAATAGCCAAGAAAAGCTGAAAGTAGCATAAACATAGCTGAAAGTAGCCTTAAATTGCTGAAAATAGCCTAAAAATAGCTGAAATAGCCTTAAAATAGCTGAAAGTAGCCTGAAATAGCTTAAAATAGCATAGAAATATCTGAAAATAGGCTAATAGTAGCTGAAAATGGCATTCAGTGGCTGAAAAAGCATAAAAATAGCTTAAAAAGCTTGATGAAATGAACCCTAACCCTAATGAAAGAAGTAGCTGAAAATAGCATGAAAATAGCTATATTTTAAAAATGATAAAAGTTAGAAATGATAAAAGTCATAGTAGTTGAATGAAAAAGAAACTAAATTTTTAAAAGTTAAAACGGCGTTGATACGACAAAGCATGAAGGAGAAGATAGCCGAAATGGAAGAAGAATAATAAACAAAATGGCCGACGTGAATATCAATAGTGTGGATGCTCAGCATCCCCACTAAGAGTTTAGAATGTTCTCAGGTGAAATCACATGATCCTGAGGAGGTGGGAGGAGGGGGGTGGGGGGGGTCAGCCATTAAAAACTGGGAACAGAGTAAAGTTAGTCCTTTACAGCTCTAAATAGACCAGAACATTTCTACTCACTAGAATAGGAGCTCTACGCTTTACAGAACAGTGATTTTTACTAGGGCCAGAGACATTCGTTAGATCTCATGCAATCATTTTAGTGGCATATTTTTTAGAATAAGGTCCAAAAAAATACTATTCTCTTCATTTTTTATATGTTTTTCTTGTTAAAAATGAGTCAAAATCATCACAAAATCATATTCTTTCAAAATTGTCCAGCCCTAGTTTAATCTAATACTGTCTTGGTTATATTAAAGAATGAATTATTGCTTTTTTGTTGGAAAATACATGAAATGAGGAACTTAGGAAATAATTGCATATTAAATCACAATATTGGGTTAAAAAAAAACACAAATAGATTATTTTAGCTTGATGTGTGAGGTCTTAAAAACTCACAGCTTAGTGAGATTTCAGTCAGACTAGAATGCCGACATGTTAAAAACATGCAAACATGCAGAGAGCCTGCTAATGGAGGGGTCTAGGTCTGCAGATTTTTGCACATTTCAGGGAGTTAAAGTATGCTAGCAGGGTGCAGACACCTCTGACCCCCCTTTCTGATGATGCATTTACATCCACGCTGCATGAGGATCCATTATCTCCATGCCTCTGCTCAGACCCTGGTTTAAAGGCGCCATGGTGGTTTGACAGGATTATAATCATCTGGGAGTCGCAGAGAAAGGTCCGTATGTCTGAGAGGTTTTGGGTGCAAACAAAAACAGAATGCGTGTGAAGTGCAGCGGGCCGACTGCAGGTCGCCGCAAAGTTAAATTTAAAACATTTTAAGAGCTCCTCGGTGCCAGTCCAAATAAAATCCAGGGCCAATTTCACCCCCCGCCGGGCGTTTCATAAATAAAAATACACTTGCTCAGCAGTCCCACTACAATACATGCTTTCTCACACGGGCCAGGTAGGAGTTTTATGCAACCTAGTGTGGGTAATTAAAAAGCCATGTGTGAAGAATGCAGTTTGCAGAGGGCGAACATCTGAGTGTAAATTAGAAATAACGCCTTCTTTCTGCTCCATCTTCCCCCTTGAGCAAGGCACCTCATCTCCAGCTGCTGCAGCGAGGGCCCACAGCGGGAGTCTGCGGTTAAACCAGGAAGCTCCCAGCGTGACATGTGTGCAGCTTTACAGGCTTTTACATAAGAGTGAACACATGTGGATTTACCTTCTGATTCAGCTCCTCTAAGGAATCTCACCGTTTGGATGCCAGCAGTGACTCAATGCTCATCAGCGTTCAGGAGTCAGAGTTTACCTTTCAGGTGTCCATCTGGAGCCAATCAGAGGGCTGAAACACCTTCAGCTGTCTGCTCCGGCTCTATTTCTGTTCCTCCGACTTCCTACATTTCCCAGAGAGCTTTTTGACACCCTTTAAAGACGGAGCCGGAGCCGAACGCTGTCACCTCTGGGTGATGTGTGTAGGTGGACGGAGAGCTTTCCCAGTTAAAACAGAGAGGCTTGCTCATAACCCGTCCGCTTTTCTAGTGGTGCATCAGATTCGCCTCTATTTTCTGCTCCTGTGGGGGCAAAAATCAGCCTCTCTGCCCGCTGTCAGATGGATTTTTCCCCTCTGTGAAAGTGAAATGCTAGAAAACAGCTCTAGAAGTAGGAACCTGCTGCAGAACCATCTCTGAAATCTGGGAGTTTCACTTCTGACAGGAATGCATTCAAGTAAAGGGCTACTCTGTCATTTAAATGAGCAGTAGTTTCTCTTCAGGCTGCTGAAGGAATACTGCCTTTATCATCTTTAACTGTTGTTTAAAGCATCTTCTTCAAATAACCATTACAAAAACAAGACAACAGAAGGAGTTCTTGAAAACCATCCTCTCTCATGGAAGGGAACACTTTTAAAAAAGTGAGGAGCAGGGCTGACATACAGAGACAGACAACCAGGCACGCTCACACTCACACCTACGGGCAATTTAGAGTCACCAGTAAACCTAATGAGCGTCTCTTTGGTGGTGGGAGGAAGCCGGAGAGAACCCACATGTGCACGGGAAGAACATACAAACTCTGCACAGAGCAGGAAGCGAACCAGGAACCTTCTTGCTGTGAGGCAACGGCGCTAACCCCTGCACCACCGTGCAGCCCTGGGCTCTGACGAATACAAATGTGTCCCTCTTCAGGTTCAAGTGTACGGAAGCAGATTAGGGCCATTTTTGTTGGAGAAAATAATTTTGGGCAAGTCAAGATTAAAGTCGAAATGACGAGAAAAAAGTCTAAACTTGTTATTGATAACAGCGGATGATAGACACTGTGTGTTTATGTGGCAAAGAGAGAATCTCTTTGTTGTTAAATCCAATAATGAGGTTTAATTTCACATGTTCATTGATATGAGGCATAATTGGCATTTTGTAGAGACAGTTATTCTCTGTTATTGTCTTAAATACTCATACACTAACAGGAGCACAGCAGCGCTCTCTCTCTTCCTCTTCCTCCCCGTCTGATCACCTGACGCACAGGTGACAGACAACCTCATTAATGGGAGAGTGAAGGGAGATTGATCGCTCGTTTATTGATCATAGACAAGTTGCTGAAAATGACAAAATGTTAGAAAAGGCAAAAAAAGAGGAACACTGTATCACGTGTTGTATTGGGAACTCTAGTTAACAGTATTGTGTATGATACATAAAGAAAATGTTACCTGCAAAACGCCAAGTACACGATGTACACTACATTTGTGTATGGAATTTAGAAATAAAAATCCCGTATGTTTTCATCGCTGCTTTCATGCAGTGCCTCTACATTTCCCTTCGGATATGTCAGTAGATATTGATGTTGTCTATTCCACCACAACAAACACTGATCGATAAACGAGTGATCAATCTCCCTTTGCTCTCCCATTACCGAGGCTGAGTCTGTCACCTCTGTGTCTCTACAGGTGATCAGACGGGGAGGAAGAGGAAGAGAGAGAGCGCTGCTGTGCTCCTGTTAGTGTATGAGTATTTAAGACAATAACAGAGAATAACTGTCTCTACAAAATGCCAGTTATGCCTCATATCAATGAACATGTGAAATCAAACCTCATTATTGGATTTAACGACAAAGAGATTCTCTCTTTGCCACATAAACACACAGTGTCTATAATCCGCTGTTATCAATAACAAGTTTAGACTTTTTTCTCGTCATTTTGACTTTAATCTCGACTTGCCCAAAATTATTTTCTCCATCGAAAATGGCCCTAATCTGCTTCCGTACAAGTGACACCCTAAGAAACTGTCATTATTGCTGCAGAGGTCACAGGTGTGCACAAGGGAAACATGCAACACCTTTTCTGGCCTCTAGGGCAGGGGTTCTTAACATGGGGGTCGGGACCCCATCGGGGGTTGCGAGACACTTCGAGGGGGTCGCCACATGCCTTAAAAACTATGAATACTTTTGAAATGATTTTCTGCCAGCCAATTTTGTTACAAGTATTTGCTACTACTTTTGCCTACTTTCCATACCCAAAACCAAACTCCGAACCTGTGGAGACAGAGCCTTCAGTGCTGCAGCCCCCACCCTCTGGAACACTCTTCCTGCAGACATTCGTAGCGCTCCATCTCTGGACATTTTCAAAAAACGTCTCAAGCACCACCTGTTCACCACAGCCTACAGTCTTCACTAAACCACCCCTTACACTCATCCGACCCCGCACATAGTTTGTCCATGTCTGTGTGTTCATGTAAAGCGTCCTTGGGTTTCTTGAAAGGCGCTATATAAATTCAAGATATTATTATTATTATTATTACTCTTCATCAATTTCAACACAATTTGGATCAGTTCTTGCCTCTTTTTTTTTTAACCATTTTTGTGACTCTAAACCCATTTTTGTCAATTTTAAACAATTCTGGACACTGTCCAGTGATTCTTGCCTCTTTTGACCCATCATTGCCACTATTAACGCCATTTAACCACGTTTTATGCCAATCTGTGCCCATTGTAACAACATTTGAACCACATTTCACTATTTGTAATGCCCGTTTTTGCAAGTTTTAAACATTTGATCTCACTTTTAAATCCAATTTCACCTAAGTTTCCACACATTTTTGCCACTTTTAACCTATTTCTGCACTTCTTAATCCCCTTTTACCAATTTCTGTGCTATTTTTTTTGCCACTTTTACCCTGCTCTACCATTTTTTGCTTTTTGCCACCTTGATCTAATTTTTAACACTTCTAATCCATTTCTGGTACTTTCACACTCCATTTTACCTCCTATTCCACCACATTTAACCCATTTTCAAAACCATTTTTTAGGAAAAGGGATTTACATTTTTAAGATGACAATATACTACAGCACAGTAAAGAAACTTGTTACTTTGATGAGAGTAGTAATTATTCAGGAGAAATATAAAATATGGATATCACTGCTTTACTTTATAATGGATCATGGTTTTATAGATAGATAGATAAACTTTATTGTCCCATTCAGGAAATTTGTCTTGGACAGCGGTGCTACTGGCTAAGGGCACGATATACATAAAAAACACCAGACAACATAAACAGATACATTTGCAAAAGGTCGGCGACAAGCATGGTCAGTAGTTATTACACGAGAAGATTAAAGTGCAGTGTTCATTGCAATAATCAGTGAGAATAAATAAAAACAAGTTAAAAATGATCGAATAATGACGGGAATAAAAACATGGATAACAGAGGAATAGTAATATCAGATAAGAGACTGGTGGCCATAGATAAGCTAAAAAATATACAAAAGTATAAACAATTTCAGGAAAGAGTTACTGGGACTGTTTGTTAAGAAGAGATATAGATATTGGGAGAAAAGAGAGCTTGTAGCGGTTTGTTTTGTGTTTGTTTGCTATGTATTGTTTCCCAGAAGGCAGAAGTTCATATTCTAGAAAAAGAATATGAGAAGGATCATTCAGATTTTTATGTGCCTGGTTGAGGACAACACTGGTGGTCTTTTTGGCCTATCGCTTCATGGCAGATTTCATCAGTTTATAGATTTTTGATTTACTCTGGATGGATAGTGTGCCGAACCAGGCTGCAAGTCCATATCTCAGGAGACTTTCAAAGATTGCATTATTATATGTTCCTGGCTGTTCATCCACCTTCAGATCCAGTGGGAGTCCCCGGTCTCTGGCACCTTTATTTTGGGGGTCTCAGGACTGAAAACGTTGAGAGCCCCTGCTTTAGAAAAACATTTCACAACTACAACATGAGATTAATCGGGATTCCTCTGATTGTTCTCATCCATGTCTTACTTCTGAACTCGGCCCATCGTCCCCCTCTGTGAGGATCACGTCTGGACTAACTAAAGGCTGCCTGTCCTGAAGTTTCTAGAGTTTTCTAGTTGTGCATGTGTGAATAAGTCCCAATTCTTGCTGTACCTCTCTGACTAAGCTCTCTATCTTTGCCTCTAGTTTTACAGTTTATTGTTTGAGCGCTGAGTTTCAGCATCCACCGTCAGACGTGAATTATGATTGGACACAGACGCAGAAATAGATCTGGTTCTACAATAAAGGTCTCCTCATCTCAGACTTATTACTTCACATCCCTGGAGTCTACGCTGGGAGTAAGAGCATCACTACTTGGTAAACCGAGGGATTAAATCACCGACTGTTTCATGATGAACGAACTGTGTTTGGTTTTAATTTAGAGCTGCCAGTCATGGCTGAGGTCTGAATCTAAAGAACGAGGAGAGAGAGAGAGAGAGAGGAGGCGCTGAAATTAAATCTTAAGAGAGTTGGAGATAAATCAGTGAACTTCACATGAACCTGACTCCACACACTCATGAGCTGCAGCCGTTCCTGCAGTTGTTGCTGTTTCCACAGTCAGATTTAAGACAAGGGTCTAACATCAGACCCACTGATCATCGGAGGTAGACCCAGAACTTCCACATTGTCTACGGGATGTTTGCAGTTCATGCTAAATGCTACTAGGCTAAAAATATATATTTATATTTATACTGGTCAACTGTCAGCAAGAAATTCAAACCTGGATGTCAGCCACCAAACTCAGACTAAGCAGTAATAAATCAGAGCTCATGGCTGTTGCCCCAAAGCACTGCTCAGGAGGGTTGGAGATCTCCTACTTCATGTGGACGGCAATCCCATCCACCCATCTTCCGAGGTCCGAAACCTGGGCATCATCATGGACTCCACCCTCTCCTTCCAGTCCCATATCAAATCTGTAACTAAAACTGCCTTTTTCCTTCTAAAGAACATCTCCAGACTCAGACCATCACTCACAGACTCAGCTGCAGAGATACTCATCCACTCACTGGATTACTGTAATGGAGTCCTGTCTGGGGTACCTCACAAAGCCCTGGACAGGCTCCAATACGTCCAAAACTCTGCTGCCAGGGTTCTCACCTGCACCAGGCCCTGGCAGCACATCACCCCTACCCTCATCCACCTCCACTGGCTTCCAGTTACATTCCCAGTCAAATACAAAATCCTCCTCCTCCTCACAAATCCCTTCACTCCCCTCAGTACCTCTCTGACCTCCTTCAGCCACATACCCCAACCCGGAGCCTCCGGTCCTCAGACGGTGGCCTTCCTCCCACCACTAAACTTCACACCTATAGAGACAGAGCGTTCAGGACTACGGCCCCCATCCTCTGGGACTCCCTTCCTGAAAACATCCGCAACGCTCCATCCTCGGACACATTTAAAAAACTCCTCAACACCACCTGTCCCCCACAGCTTACAGTCTCTCCTAAACCTGCCCCCTACATTCGCTCAACTTAGAGTCTTATTTCCCACTCTTCTGTAAAGAGACCTTGGGTCTCATGAAAGGTGCTATATACATCCAAGCTATTATTATTATAATTCTTTCTTTTTTTTTTTGTTATTATTATTACTTTTTATTATTATCATAATTATTTTATTATTATTATTATTATTATATTATTTTTTTTATTTTTATTATTTTATTTATTTATCTTTTATTCTTTTTACTATTATTATTATGATTATTATTATTATTATCATTATTATTAAATTATGACTTTATTAACATCACGTCTCATCCTGAGCTGCAGGTCAGCTGTCAGTCAGAGGGTCACAGAGCTATACGGCCCCACTGATGAAGGAAAGTTCACCTTGATGGTGGAAAACTGGAGAATTTGACATGAGAGCAACATTCCTTTACATAAAGCATTGACCTTTAAAGATCCTCATGTACTGAACACTCATCCCAGCAAGGTAAAATAAAGGAGTCTCCAGCTGCTCAGGGCTGTGCTTCATAAGGCGCTGTACCAGCACAGGTAGAGTATGTGGAATTTGTGGGTAAGAGCCGGCTCCTTCATATGAATGATGCAGGTGGAGTGTGTTTGAGAGCAGCTATTGTTCAGTAGGTTTAATGAATCAAGAATGGTCCCAAACACAGAGCCCTGCTTTAGAAACATACTCTAGGTTCTTTTACTGAGCTGAGCCAAATGATCCAGATCTCTAAAGAGCGACTACATCCACGGAAATACCAGGATAGAAGAGGATCTACTGTACCAAAGAGAGCCAGACTGTAGTGGAGCAGAGCAGAGCGTCCGGTGGAAACAGACGTAGAGCAGACAGAGGTTCACAGCAGCTAGGCAGTCAGAAACATCAGTGTGTTTCTGTGATTCTGGGTAGAGAGTGTGTGTGTGTGTGTGTGTGTGTGTGTGTGGGAGGTGGCAGCACAGGCGGCTCTGCTGAGACAGGATGAGGGTGTGTGTGAGTGTGTGTGGGAGGAGGAAGCTCTCAGTGTGCCAAGGTTACAGAGCTTCTGCTTCTGTTATAAAAGCCTCAGTTACACAACGGAAATACTCCACACTCACCGCCGCTGTGACGAGGACGACAGCTCCATTTATGAGCTACTGCTTCACACTAACGAGGATCTCTGGTTAACCAGCAGAGCTACCATCACAGAGGAGAGATTTCACCTCTCAGTGCTCAGATAATCACACAGAGGCTATTTTAGGAATCAAACAGTCAAGAATGAAGATGAACCGTCAGGATGACAGTGGAGAATAAAGTCAGGATTAAAGGCACAGTCTGCAGAGTTTGTCTACATTAGTTTATGTATAGTACTGACGTTAAGTACTCACATTAGCTCTCGGCTGAGCCCTGCCATCCTCATTTCCGCTGCTTTTATTTGTGACCTCATTCTCACAACCACCAAAGGTCATGAGCAGAGGTGAGGGTTGGAAAAAAGATCAACCAGTGAGTCTAGAGCAGTGGTTCTCAAAAGTCTCGGTGTGCCTTGGAATCTGGCTGGACCCCTGATAAACCCAGAGAATGGACCCTCCCCAGATGTGATTTACTGATGAGTGTGTGTGTTGGATCAGCAGCATTGGTGCTAGCATCCTGGCTAACAGTAAGCTCATTTGGCAAGCTACTATTGAGTTGAAATTGGTGTTGAAATTATCATTATTCATACTCCTTTTAACCAAGTTGACCAATTTTGCTACCCATTTTGCCACTAAACTCAAACAGTTTTTGCTGCTTTTTTTGCAGTTTTGCAACTTTTTAAAAATACTTTGACCCATTTTTTCCTACTTTTTTTGAAACTTTTTGCCACATTTAATCCATTTTTGCTACCTTTTGATGGTTTTTGCCCACTTTTGCTTTATTTGGACATTTTTTGCCAATTTTTTCCATCACTTTTTACCACGTTTTAGCAACTTTAACCCTTATTTGCCAATTTTCTGCCATTTGTTACCTATTTTGTCACCTTTTTGACACTTTCAACCCATTTTTTCTACCTTCTTGCTAATTTTCACTCACTTTGCCTTAGTTTGGCCACTTTTTTGCCTAATTTTGCCCATTTTTAAATCACTTTTGAACCATTTTAACCACCTTTTTAGAACATTTAACCCTTTTGGACACTTGTAACCCATTTTTGTCACATTTTTGACACTTTCAACATGTTTTACCACTATTAACCAATTTTTTGGCCAATTGTTAACCATTTTTGACTTTGTCTTGCCACTTTTTACCCAATTTAGCCATGTTTCATCATCACTGTAACAAATTTTTTTCCACCTTTCAGGCACCTTTTGCCCACTTTTGTCACCCCCAGTTGTCTGGGCCCCAGAAACCTCTCCCTTTATCCCCCTTATGGGCCACCTTGACTGTTATATGATTTAAAAAGTCTATTTTGTATTGATATGAATATGGTGTGCCTTGAGATTCTGGCTTAACCTTAGGTGTGCCTTGGGCGATAAAAGTTTGAAAACCACTGCTCTAAAGCTGCCTTTCAGCTCTGAAACTCTAACGAAAAGAAAGTGAAGTTTTTGTTGAGGAGACTAAAATGTTCAAGCTTTACTTTCAAAATCCAGGCTATTTCTCTACTGTGTGCATATAAAGGGTTAAATCATTAGGAGGGATGGGTAGAGACTTATTGTGCTGTAATTTAATAAATAAATCACTTGAACCCTCTGAGCCCTCAGCTACTTTTCAACCATTTAGTCTGGACTGTTTGAGATGCTGTTCTGCAAAGCATGACCTGATGAAGGAACAGCCTGGCATTAGTTGTCACAGAACAGTGGCTAACAGGCTAGCTGCAGGAACGATCAGAAAATGGATTGTAAATGGATAAAAAGATGTTCACTATCGGAGTCACTGGTGTGGATTTAATCTTTAAGGATCCTGGAAAGTCATTCAAGTCCCAGGTTGGCTAGAAAATGTTACTTAAGAGCTACGAAGGCGTGGATAGCATCATTAGAATGGCACATCCGGGGGCTTTTAGAGGAACCACAAAGCAGTGGCTACAATTTATCGTCAAAAAGTTATTTAACTTTGAATAACACGTCCTCAGAGGATTAAACTGGAGGTATGGAAACAATGCATCGTCTCCTCCAGTCACAGAGGTGTGAACTGATATGCTAACCTCACCACAGAGTTCCAACTAATCTTGTCCTGAATCTTTGGTCTGAATTTGCCTCCCCACCCCCCCCCCCCCATTTTCCAGTTGAAAACCATGGCCTTAAACTTGGAGTTATTGACCCCAAGGCTGGATTTACCAACTGGGATATTTCCCAGGGATGAGAACTGTGAAATATCCCAGGGATAGTCAGGCTAGTTCTTTACTTTTACTTTAGCCTGTCTGCTAGAGCCCACTGCACGCTAACTGAGCCCAGACTGAAGTTCAAATCCCCAGTTTCAGGCTGTGCCTGCTTGTGTTGGTGTTGTAGCGAACTGCAGTGATTTGCAGACCCCCCCATGGTCTGAAGATCTATGATCCTGTGATCTTTAGATCCTGCTGAAGAAGCCAACAAAACCACATCATCTGCAAAAAAGCAGACACTAAATTCTGAAGTTGCAAACCCGGGAACCTCCACCCCGGCTGTGCCTTGAATCCCAAACAGTATTAAAACACCAACACTGGTCAACTCCCAGTTCCCTTCATGTTCATGGTCCTGGTCTTCTCTCTAGACCAGTGATACTCAACGTGTGGCTCTGGAGCCACATGCGGCTCTTTTGTGATTATTAGTGGTTCTTGAAATCTTAATTTTAAATATTATTCCCCCTTAAAACTTTAAAGGGAAACTTTGTTGCCCTTTTTCACAAATTTTTGCCTCTTTTCACCCATTAGAGCTACCTTTTCCCATTAAATACTACTTGTTGCCTTTTGTTGCCCATTTTCGCCACTTCTTTTTGCAACTTTTTTCCAATTTTTGCCACTTTTATCCAATTTTTGCCCATTTTAGGTACCTTTTGCAATTAAATACCACGTTTCCCTCTTTTTTGCCCATTTTTGCCACTTATTTTTTCCAAAATTTTCCCATTTTTGCCCTTTTCACCCATTTAGGCTACCTTTTGCTATTGAATACCACTTTTTTCAATTTTTTGCTCATTTAAGGTACTTTTTGCCATTAGATACTACTTGTTTGCAATTTTTTGCCTGTTTTTGCCACTGTTGACTGCTTTATGCTCATTTTAGTCAATTTTCATTCCATTTATTGCCACCTGTAACTCATTTTTCTGTCCCTTCCTCACCCATTTTTGCTATTTTCTGACCCTTCTTCAAGTTTTTCTCCCCATTTTCGTCCCTTTTCACACATTTTTGCTGCTTTTTGACCATTTAAGGTACCTTTTGCCATTAAATACCACTTGTTTCCTTTTTTTTGCCTGTTTTTGCCACTTCTTTAAGTTAGTTAGTTAGTTTAGTTTATTCAATCATAACACAACACCAAACATTTTGCACAGTATAGACATTTCAAACAAAATCAATAGTCATGTGTTGAATAATGACTGAAAAGGCATAGGCAGAAGCAAACTGCTTATAAAAGCCTATCCTACATTTTCAACTTTTTAAGCTACCAACTTCCAGCAATGCAAAGAAACAACAACAGATAATCAGTCACACTTATATGCTTCAAAGATAGCTTTACAAACCATTTTCTTGAAAACCAAAAGAGAATTACATGTTTTTACATTTATATTGGCATCATGCCAGAATTTAACTCCAACAACAGCCACTTTTTCCCATTTTTTGCCCATTTAAGGTACTTTTTTCCATTAAATACTACTTGTTTTCTATTTGTTGCCCATTTTAGTCAATTTTCACCCATTTTTGCTATTTCCTGACCCTTCTTCCATTTTTTCTCCCAATTTTTGCCCCTTTTCACACATTTTTGCTGCTTCTTGACCATTTTTGCCACCGTAAACTATGTTTAATGTTACTTAAGCCGTTCTTTGCCATTTTTCACCTCTTAAATTGTGGCTCTTGCAAAGGTATTTTTCAACATTTTGGCTCTTTGGTAGAGCAGGGTTGGGTAACACTGATCTAGGCTGAGAACTCTGGCCTTTTAGCTACATGTTGATTTTTCTTCTACTTCTTACAGTCTCAGAGATTCAGCACACTTCTGAAGACTTTCACCACAATAAGAAGTAAAAAAAAAATGTACAGTTTTACTGAGAAAATGACCTGTGGTGTTTCAACAACAAAAAAGAAAAAAAAGAAAAAAAAAGGATGTCTATGACTGTTATGTTTCTTTTCAGTCTCACTTGCAGGAATCTGCCATGCAAACTTTGTCTCCTGCAGGCTTCCATAGGTGATCTTTAGGTCTGATATTGTGTGGTTTCTGAGGAAGTAATAAACTGACAGGAAAAATGCTGACGGCCTTAAACCACAGAAACATCTCAACTCTCCTGTAAACTTTCAGTAAACTCTCAAATAAGACTACAAACAGTCTAGAGCAGAGGGTGGAGTTTAATTGGTCAATAAAATCTGTGGAGAAACATCAGCAAAAATCAGATAAAAGAGGAAATGGCTCTTCAAAAAAACTTCTGGATGAACTCACAGTTATGCCTGAAGGGCTCTAAACACAGGATGAGGGTCTCTGTCTGTTCTTTCATTGTTGTGTTTTTTTTAAGTCTGGTCTGAAAACAGAGAAATTTAGCAGAAGACTCATTTTTGTGACACTTAAAACCACTGAACTACTGCGTTCAACCCAAAATCCAATGGACTTACAGGTTATGATCCAAAGATGCTTTTATTGACTTTCCAATTAATCCATGGTAGCATGAATCTGAATCTGAGGAAGCAACAAGCTTTAGTCTATAAAGGAGGAGGCTGGGGTGGAGGAGGTGGAGCTTTGGTCTATAAAGGAGGAGGCTGGGGTGGAGAAGGTGAAGCTTAAGTCTATAAAGGAGGAGGCTGGGGTGGAAGAGGTGGAGCTTTAGTCTATAAAGGAGGAGGCTGGGGTGGAGGAGGTGGAGCTTTAGTCTATAAAGGAGGAGGCTGGGGTGGAAGAGGTGGAGCTTTAGTCTATAAAGGAGGAGGCTGGGGTGGAGGAGGTGGAGCTTTAGTCTATAAAGGAGGAGGCTGGGGTGGAAGAGGTGGAGCTTTAGTCTATAAAGGAGGAGGCTGGGGTGGAGGAGGTGAAGTCTAATGCTGTAAAGGAAGAGGCTGGCGTGGAGGAGGTGGAGCTTTAGTCTATAAAGGAGGAGGCTGGCGTGGAGGAGGTGGAGCTTTAGTCTATAAAGGAGGAGCCTGGGCTGGAGGAGGTGGAGCTTTATGCATCATGCTGTCACCTCTCTAGTAGGCCTGTAGGCAACCAAATAAAAAACCACCAGGGTGATCTTGGTCAGACAAAAGCTTTTTGACCAACCAATCAGCCAATCAAAAGGAAGCTGTCAGCCCTACTCTCTATCGTGATGTGCATCATGCCGTTGCCTTTGTGTCATGCAGAGATGGAGTCAGTGACTTGGACTCGTGATTTTGGACTTGTGCACAATCTTCAGAGTTGAATTTTTCCATCATGAACTCCTGTCCCCCCGTCACTCTTTGGTGTATCATCATGCATACATATGCACATGCTGCAGCCAGCCAC
This sequence comes from Cheilinus undulatus, assembly GCF_018320785.1. Lineage (NCBI taxonomy): Eukaryota > Metazoa > Chordata > Actinopteri > Labriformes > Labridae > Cheilinus > Cheilinus undulatus. Next base: position 46,046,098 of record NC_054878.1, on the reverse strand, counting down.
AGATAATAATGACGAAGGCTACCCCGCCTGTTTCTGTGGAGATTTTCATGATCATGTCTAATTTTATCTGACACCTCAAACCCATTCAGATAGCACCTGTGGACTGTTAGCAAACTTAGAGCTGCTCTAACTGTGCAGCAGCCACGCTCCCACACTCACATAGCCACATCCTTCTGCACACGCACACAGGCTGTGGTTAACATGGGAAACATGATGTGACACAGCATCAGTGAAAGAATTCCATACTCCATGTTGTGTCTGCTCCACTGTACCTACAGTTTTGTGTTCTCCACAGCTGTGGCTGTTTGACCAGCCTGTTTCCATTTAGAGGAGAAAGCAGAAAGAGATGGAGAGAGAGAGGGGGGAGGAGGGGAAAAACAGGCGTCCTGTTGGTGTAAATTGCGAGTGGAAAAGAGAAGGCAGCAGTCATATTTTCCATGGGGCTGTTGGGCCAGCCTTGAAACTATTACTGAGTTAGCCCCATGTGTGCGTTTGTCTGTGCATGGCTGTGCACGTGTGGCTTCATTACATTTTCCACAACAGTTTGCAAAAATCCAGCAGGAAGCGAGATGGACAGAGGAAGGAGGAGAGGGATTAGTGCTGTGGAAGGACGCTCTGCTTTTACTGGAAACTTTTATAGTTTGTTAAAAGTTCTCCTGTGATCCAACAAGAACCAATTAGACGCTCCAAGAACTTATAATGTTATATAATGCACCAACAGGCCGCTCATTTGGCTGTAATGGGATACTTGAAGAAATGTCCAGGGTTGTACGCTCCTCTTAGATCATCTGCTGGTTGGCAGAGGTTCACTTCAGCTTAATCTAAATCTCACAGCGCTGAAATAAGAGCAGAGGCAGTGATTAGAGCTGCATGACTGCTAAAGGTAAATATGACAGAGGCCTCAGATCCATTCGAGGACTAACATACAGGCAGATCTCAGCATGTTTCAGAACATGGAAACCAGAGTGAAGAATCTGAGTCATCAAAACAACCTCAGTGATGTGGAACCAGTCTGGAGAAGAACCTAGAACAATCCAAAAGAACCCCCAAGGTTATGGCTGACCAATCAGTAAAGGAACAAGAGAAGTGTCAGAGGTAACGGCTCCTCATGCTGCCAACAGGTCAGAGTTAGCTTCTCAGACTTTACTGACATGGTTAAACACGCGCTCCACACATTAACACCAATATGTGGTCAGCTTCACTGCACACAGCTGCCACCAGGGGGTTCTCGATCAAAACATAACAAAGAGGACGTCTGCAGACATGCTGCTCCGCTCTGTTCTGCTCTATGTTCACATTTGAATTAAGGCTTCGTGGATGAGTTTAACGAGGGAGAAAAGCTGCTAAAAAGTGGCCTTACTGCATGCTGTGAGCTACTCACAAGGCATTTTCAACAGCTTTTCTCTCTCCTTGGGTGAAATTCATCAATGAAGCCAAACACTGTTTGGGAGGGGCGGCACGCTGGAGCTTGGAAACTTGACAATGACAGGAATAATCTTGGCTGCTCTCATAACAGTTCTCCCTGCATTAAACAGCAGTTTTTCACTAAAATCCTGTATTTACAACTAAAACCTTTCACAGCAGCTCCACCAAAACAGCCCGATAACAAGAAACGCACTGTTACAATTAAGAAAACACATTTTTCTGGTTCTGAAAACTGTTCCAAATATGTGATGATACTAAATGCAAACACATAAAACAAAGCAGTTTAATTCTTAAAATTAAAATAGATATTTTAGAGTTTCAGAATTTTAAATTAAAAATAAGAAAAAAAAGAATGAAAGACAAAGAATTATAAAATAAAAAATAAATGAAAAAAATTAAAAACAAAAAATAAACAAAAACATAAATAAAGATAAAACATAACAACATAAAAATCTTAAATTTAACATTTCAATTTAAAAACTTAAACATTAAAAATGTAATTATCAAAAATTTAATTAAAATTCAAAAAAATATATAAACTCATACAAATGAAATAAAAATCTATTTTTTACCTATCTATTTTTTTATCTGTTAGAAAACTCCTGTTACAATTATAAAACAATAATAATTATAATATGATATTCTTCATATAAAATTATTTATAATTTTGTGTTAAGAATATACAATTTCTCTGGTTCTGAAAACTGTTGGAAATTTGAGATAATTTGAAATCTAAACACAAATTAAAAAGAAGTAAAATTCTTTGAATTAAAATAGATGTTTTAGAATTTCAGAATTTTAAGGAAAAATAAAAAATATAAAACAAAAAATAAAAAGAAATTAAAAAATACTAAAATAAATAAATAAAAATATTGAAAGAAAAAAAAAGAAAAATAAAAGAGAGATAGAAATCTTGTTTTCAAGGGCTAAAAATGCCAATTTAATCTGTTCAGTCCTGCTGTGAATTTTGGGAATATTCACATCTTTTCTGTGAGTGTTCACAGGTAAACTTCACTCCTGCCTCCTCCATCAGCTCTAAGCAGAACTGGATGAACTAGTCTGACTTTGAAAAGTGAGCTGCATTATGGGAAACAGTATCTGGCATTTTTGGGGCTGGTCTCTGCAGGACCTGAAACTGTCTGTTTTATTGTATTGCAGCTCTTGTAAGTCCTTAAACTTCCCTGAAATAGAAATGGACCCTGGAGAGCACTTTTAAAAGTACTGAACATCACTCTCCAGCTGATTGTCCCTCTGTCTCCATCTTTGTCCCTGCTGAACCTTCTGAATCATCTTTAAAATGCAGAAGCACCACTTTTCCAGGAAGTCAGTGCTTCCGTTTCATCTTTATAGATCTGGTACGTTTGTGTGACATCCTTAATAAAAACGAGGGCAGTATGTCAGAATAACAAGCATGGATGAACAGTTCCTACTTTATCAGACGGTTTTACTCCAAACTGCCCTAAAGTGACCCACAGACAGCTTCTCCTCTATCCAGGCCGGTTCATGTTTCAGCAGCTTCCCTCTGACTGGAGATTCTTCAAACCAGCGTTAGCAGAGCGGCTGCCCTCTCCACGCTCTCATCCTTGGTTGCAGCTGTTGTACGAGCTGTGAGCTTTATGCAACAGGCCTGTAGAGATGCTGCAGTCTTTGAATGAATGATGCATCAACACTGCTCCAGCCCACACATGCTCTTTAAAAAGTTTGAGTCAAATTCAGGCCAAAGCACTATTCCTGGTGTAGAAGAGAGAGGGGATGATGTTCATACTTATGTAAGCCCCCCTCTCCTCCTCTCCTGCCTGCAGGCAGCTTCAGCAGCTCCACATCGCTGACTTAGTTTTCCCCTCACAAACCACAAACCTGGAGGACATTTTCACAGCCTTGCATCAGAAATCTGCAATCGGAAGCTTTGCAACAAGACCAATAATAGAAGTCAGCATTATGTAGGGCGGGTAATTACCAAAACTTTCACTTAGAGACTTCTCAAAGAGAGCAGGATACAATTAGGGCTTTTGTTGCCTGTATTTACAGACAGAGAAAAGCCCAGTTTAACCAGTATAATCTTAGCTGCTGGGCACTGGAAGCTGCCCATTATAAGGGAGTCATAAAGCATGAAGAGACCATGGTGCAAACGTACAGAAGAAGGATCCTACAAAAGGAGAGAAATAGCATGTGTGAAGCTGAAACGTGTAATCAGTCCCGGGATAGAAAGAGAACAACAGCTGCTCCATGTTTGCTCCTGCAGGGTTGTGTCCATGAACCATCATCCATCCATCCATCCATCCATCCATCCATCCACCCATCTACCCATTCATCCATCCATCCATCCATCCATCCACCCATCCACCCATCCACCCATCCATCCATCCACCCATCCACCCATCCATCCATCCATCCATCCATCCATCCACCCATCTACCCATTCATCCATCCATCCATCCATCCATCCATCCATCCACCCATCTACCCATTCATCCATCCATCCATCCATCCATCCACCCATCCACCCATCCACCCATCCATCCATCCACCCATCCACCCATCCATCCATCCACCCTGCTAAAAGGAAAACAGAAAACCATCAACATCTCTCTAGCTAGCAAAGCCACAGGAGGTTCCTCCTGAGTACCTTTAGGACATTATTGCCTCTGGTGATTACTTCAACACGCCTCTCGCCCAATGACAGCTGGGATAAGCTCCAGCCCCCCCGCGACCCCTACGGGATAGGCAGTAAAGGAAATGGATGGATGACATTTTGTTTCTTGTAAGGATTTCTGTTAACTACATGCACATCCACTGTTGAAAACATCAGAGCAGACAGGGCCCCACGCCCCCCTGAGATCTTTGTTGCCTCCCCTAGGGGTGCCTGGACCGCTGCTCTAGCCCCCTTAAAGTGCCCCCTTACATGTTTGTAAAAGCAGAGCCCCCTCAGGACCCAAGAGAGAAGAAGAAGTGACACGCTGCTGTCAAAAATCCACACAGATTTTAGCTGTTTTACTGATAAAACCCTAAAAAGGCCTCTGCATGCTTTTCTGATCATATGACCTTTGTATAAACTTCTTAATAACTGCTTTATCATGGTTTCAGTCAATATTTGCTAATCTAATTTTGGAAGCCTCGGAGCAGACAAAGCCTCGCACCCCTCCTAAGATCTTTGGCGCCCCCCTGGGAGGTCCCGGACCCCAGGTTGAACATGTTTGAGCAGCAGTTGTATTGAAATCCTGAGTTTTTATTTAGCTTGTTTTGTGTTTCCATGGCTCCTCGGCCTCCTCTGAATCATCAGCCCTCCCTCTCATGTTAGCTTCCATCTCTACCAGAATAGCATTAATCTGCACGTCTCTGCTGCTGATGCCTCTTTAGGCCACCTTCAAGGTGAGAAAAGGAGCACTTTACTACAGCTGGGCCTGCTTTCTCTCAGAGTATGAAGCTATGTCTAAAAAAAAACCCCATCAATCAGGATATTTCTCCCTAAATCTTCAGTCCGTCCACATTTAACAGTGAGCAGAGCTGAAAGGAGGATGAAGTAAAGTCAGAGATTTGAGAGATTTTGTTGGGGACGGCAGCCGTCACTCTTACAGCTCAGGAGGCAGCTGCCAGCTTCACTCCACGGCCAGTTAACTCGATGTTTACAGAGGAATACAACTCCAGAAGGACTGAACCACCATTGGCTGGCTGTTAAATTGGCTGTTGAAGTAGAAAAGCCTTGGAAGCCCGTGCCAGAATGTGAACCAACGTTTGAAAGATGGCTGCTGGTACGCTCGTCTCCGTCCTTAAAGGATCTGTATTTATAAGCTGCAGGAGCTACGAGCGGCGTGCGGTTTATTCCTGACACAATGGGGGCGGTTGGTTGAATGACTACTGTCCCCAACACCCGTTACTCACAGACACAGGCAGCAGTGCTGGCTGTCCACCCACGCACACAGCTAATCTCTGTCCCCTCACATCCGCAGAGCAGCAGGTAGGTAGGAGGTGTGTGGTCTGAGCGTGTGCAGTGGGATGACTAACATAGAATTAAGAAGCCTGAACCCTCCGAAGCACAGATGGCTCCCTTAGAAACTAGACGGATAAAAATCAGCTCATCTCTCTGTTTTTGAGAGAATGTTTGCAGCTCCATCATGTAATCACACACAAAGACACACGAGTGCGAGCGGTTACTGTAACGCTGTACACCTGCACAGCTGCAGTCTTCCTGTTCCATTTCCTGCTGCAGTTTTGGTTTCTGATCTGCATCTCTCTTCCTATTTTTCTCTTTTGATTTCCTTTTATTTTCTCACTGAATCTACAATGACACAACATGCATTAGACACCCCTGCTCAGCCAGAGAGCCAAATAGTTGAAAATACCTCTGCAAGAGCCACAATCTGAGAGGTGAAAAGTGGCAAAAAAGGTTAAAGTGGCAGTAAAACAAGTTAAAAGTGGCAAAAATGGCCTTCAGCAGCAAAAAAGGGGCAAAAATGAGTAAGAGGTGACAAAAAAATGAGTTACAGGTGGCAAAAACATAGCAAAAAATCAGTGAAAAGTGACTGAAACAGGCAAAAAAGCAACATAAGGGCGGCAAAAATGGGCATTAAGCTGTAACAAGGTAACCTTGCAAAGCAGATGGATTTGCCCGTTTCTTGTTTCTCACTGGTGAATCCATCTTCAAAGCTCCCATCTGAACCGTTTGGGCCCAGTTACAAAGTGACAGGACCAATCAGCGACGAGGGGCGGTACTTTCAGGCGCAGCAGAGTCGTGACGTAAACAAGCAGCAGCAAGAGCTGGTGCAGTTATGGAGGAAGAGATTAGCGTGGATGCTGCTAAAGCGCCAGTTTAGCAGCTAGATAGCGGTGCGTCACGTGTTTTGTTGCTCTGATTGGCCCGTAGAGATGTGACAGATGGAACATTCACCCAATCACACTCTGAGTTTTTTTCAAAGCCTCTGCCATTTCTCAAAGGTTTCCTGTTGAAGCTTTCTGATGTGTCAGGTTGGTAAAAAGGTGGAAAACTTGAAAAAAGTGACATTTAATGGCAAAAGGCAGCTTATATGGGTGAAAAGTGGCAGAAAATAGTAAAAGAAGTAAAAAATTAGCAAAAAGCAGTGCAAAAGCTGTGAAAATGGGCTAAAAACAGCAAAAATGGATTAAGAGTGGCCAAATAAAGCTGAATGTACAAGCGTGGGAAACAAACTGATTAATGTGACTTGTAAGGATAATTCCTGAGGTCAAAGTTTCCTTTTTTTTAGGTTTTCTGGGAGAATAATATTGAGGATTAAGACATAAAAGGGCCACATGTTTAGTATCACTTCTTCAGAGCAAATAGAATGAAAAAAATGAACAAATGAGGTGAAATTTAGCCAAAAGTTTCAGGACAAAAACCCAGGCAGGAGCAAAAACAAGATCCAGCACTGATGCAATGGGACAATGCCCGACTAAAGACCTTTGCTCAATTTTAAAAGATTATTTGTCCACCTCTGTTTAGAGATGACTGCTGAAGAGAGCAGGACACGTAGGGGAGAGTCGGGATACAGCGCCAGGATCATGCACTGATCCTGCAACCAGTGCAGTGAGGACTCCAGAGTCTGCACCTCCTTAACCATCAGACTGGTGCCCCCTTTTGCACTTTTCTGATTCCATTTTTTGAAACTGCTGCATGTAGAGAAAGGAACGCAATCTCAGGCTGTCAGTCATGCATATGCATATGCACTCACGTCTGTGCACGTTTCAAAGCAGGTCCTCCACTTGTCCTGCCTGAAGAAACATCCTTGGACCTTAAAGTACAGCACAGACTCAGGGGCGTAGCTGGGGATTTGGGCCCCCTGAAAGAATATTACACAGGGCCCCCTTCACCAGCGTGTCAAGCAACAAATGTTGCATCATTTTAACAAATATGTATGCATTTTAATGTATTTTTCAACCATAATTTTCCCATTTGTGAGCAATATTTTTCTTTGGTTTATCAAATTTACTTGCAGTATTTCACAGTGCTGTTGGCTGGTTCATTTAGTCACTTTTGATTTAATGATGACAGTAATTAGTAAGGAAAAATAAATGACAATACTTTTCATTGCTTCTCAGGGGCCCCTTCCTCCTGTGGGCCCGGGTAATCAGTACCCCCCCCCCAGTTTATATAGTCCTGTAGCCCAGGTTCTCCTGTTTAATTTGATGTGCAGCATCACTGTATTCTTTCAGGATTATTGCATCTATTGCTATCTCACACCGTGTTTGCCAATGCCTCTCAAAGTCCCCCAACTGGGGGACCTCAGGGTTCACAGGGTTAAAGTTTGAGGAATGAGGACTTCCAGTGGTGCTGGTGTGTTGGTTCTGCCTCATCTTATTGGTACGTATGGCTGATACTGTATTTACAGGTTATATAGCAGTTATACATATCAGCAGAAATGTCCATATTTGCTCATACCAGCATCACACCCATTCTATCATGCATCCCTAAACTTAATGGCTTTGGGACCACCTTTTGGGTCCCAACCCCTCAGTTTAGAAACATTGGTTTATTAATGCACAGCAGCTGCTGCAGCTCCCTCTGTCTCTCTCTCGTTCACATGGAAGCGTGCCGAAAAGTGGGACGGTACGGGTTGGATTTTTGGGATCCTTTCCAATTTTCACTCTATGGAAACCCAAAAAAATGCATGCCGTTCCGCACCGAACTGAGCCGGACCGCTTGGTGGAAACGACCTATATGAGAGGCTCAGTCAGGAGAGGATGGACCATAAAATCATCTTCACTGCCTCATGACTCCGTCTTGTCTCATATTCTACATTTTTGCAATAAAAGAAAATAAAAGCATCAGACTCAGTGTGCAGAGTTTGTGACCCTCACCCTGGACTTCCTTCTCCCTGATCCCTGCATCTCTATCGCTGCTCTCTAACTCATCCTCCACCAGTCCAGTCTCCTCTTCTCTAGCCTTGGAATATCCTGGAGACACCAGAGAGATGTCCGCTCCATGTCATCTGCCAGGAAGCAGAAAACAAAGAGATTGCATGGATCAGAGTTTAACTTCACAAGAACTGATTAAAGATTCATTCTCCTGCTTCTGTCTGCAGACGCCCGTCTCTATGAACTCCTGCTCCCTGATTGGTTAATAATAGGATACTATATTTAAAGGAAAATCCAGCCAAAACCTCGAGAGACCTGGTCGAATATGACCCAATAACATCCCAGAGACTGTGAGGATATTGAAAATCACATATTTCCCCTGATGTTTGATTCCCTGTTCCTCCTTGGCTTACATAACTGAGCTAGCATTTAACATTAGACAATAGCCTCTATGATGTCTGTACTACGTCACCGAGGATGAGTTAGACTGCTGATGAAGCTTTACGTCACTTCTGTAACCCAATAAAGAACACTGTCTGATTAGAAGCATTTCAACTACATCAGAAAGACATGTTTGACTCTTCTGATGAGGTCTAGAACACTCAGAGGAATGTCTGAGATTTACATCCATCCAGAAGATTCATCTGAGGTGAGATGTAATCACTGAACCAGTAAACCCCATTTATATCAAGGTTTATTCATCTGTGGACCAAATTTGACTCATTTTAGCCGTTAAAATGTTTTAAAAGGAACAAAGGGAAGAGGATTTAAAGCTGTGGCATTGATGTATAACAGAATAACAGGCATCATCACTAACAGGTTTATCAGATATCACATCCATTCTTGAGTGAAGTCCAGTCATTGGTTCATCAGTATTCCTGGCTACCATTACACCATGAAGACAAAAGAACACTCAGAGAAAAGGTGATTGAAAAGTCTAAGTCTGAGGATGGAGACAGAAACATTTCCAAGGCTCTGAACATCCCCCAGAGTTCAGTTAAATCCATCATGAAGAAATGAAGGAATATGTCACATGTGTAAATCTGCCTAGATCAGACCATCCTCACAAACTGAGTGGGCGTGCAAGAAGGAGACTAGTGAGAGAGGACACCAAGACACCTATGACTACTCTGAAGGAGTTCCAAGCTTCTGCAGCTGAGATGGAGAGACTCTGCAGACAACAACTGTTGGCCGGGTTCTTCATCAGTCAGAGCTTTATGGGAGAGTGGCAAAGAGAAAGACAATGTTGAAGAAAACTCAGATTCAATCTGGTCTAGAGTTCACCAGAAGGACTGTGGGAGACTCCATGGTCAAGAGGAAGAAAGTTCTTTGGTCTGATGAGACCAGAATGGAGCTTTGAGACCATCAGACAAGACGCAAAATACTGACATCACCACAAACACACCATGCCCACTGTGGAGCATGCTGGTGGCAGCATCATGCTGTGGGGATGCTTCTCAGCAGCATCATGCTGTGGGGATGCTTCTCAGCAGCATTCAAGGGAGTGAATACTTTTAATAGACACTGTAGTTACATTTTAAGAGAGGTACACAGAGGCCTGTAGCTGAATAGATTCAATGCAGGAGTATAAATCAGGCTCCAGATAAGAGCGGTGCTGAGCAGTAACAAACCATTTCATTAGTAGTTCATCCGTCAGTAGCTTCATTAAAGTGTCTTTGTTCTGTTTTCTAATTTAAATACTTTTGGGTCAGGTGTTTCAGGTGTTTTCAGGTGTTTTCAGGTGTTTAGCTTTAGCTCTAGCTTTTATAACTATTCACTAAATCTGATTTCCAATAAAAGGTGTCCAGGACTTCTATTTTTGCTGCTTTGGTATCAAACAGGTTTCAGTATTGTTAGAATTTTCTGGAATCATTCACAATTTTAAACATTTGGTGACCCTACAGTGAATTAAAGCTCGAGTAAAAAGCAGTCTCTAAAGTCCAAGTGTTCTAGTCAGAATAAATCCACCAGTGTCTTTCATAGAAGAGAAACCAAACGGATGCCAGCTCACAGCCTCATCCTCCACCACACACAGACTCACAGTGACCCAGAGTGGCTCTGCTCCCGTTTACTCCTGCAGTCTTTACTACTGTTGTGTCTCTCCCTCTGTCTGTGAGGAAACCATGGGAACAGATGAAGGCGCTGTCAGCAGCACCTGCTACTCCTCCTCCTCCTCCCATCATCCTCTCTGCTTTTATCTCACCTTCTCTCCATCTTTTCCTCTCCTAACCTCACATCCTCTCATAGCACCATTTCCACCCTCCTTTCTGTGTGTTGGTTTCTTTCCTCTGCTGCTTCTCCATCACCTCCTCGGCCTTTTGCAAAGTGTCGAGTTTTTCACGAGGAAGAATACAATGAACAGATTCTTAAGGAAGTATTTTGTGCATTTTCTGCATGTAAAAACGAGACGTAAAGGAATCAGACTCTGGATTCATTTGCATGTTTTCTCTTCCTCCCACACTAAAACCAGACACCAGATGTGACTACAGGAGAACCACTGATCACCCACACTGTCAGCAGTTTTAGTGTTAACAGCTGAGGCTGTCTCTGAGCACAGTCAGGGCATCAGGGTATCAGAAACCTGAAAATGACCCATAAGACTGAACAGTAAGACCTAATCACAGCGGGCCCTAATGAGCTGATAATTATGAAGTAGTTTAACAGTAAAACGTAGTTTAGTAGAATGCCCTGAAGTTGGTAAACTGCATTTTCCTCTGACCCCATGGAGCATCCTCCAACAAACTCTACAGATTGAAGATCTCACAGGGTTCAGGACTTTACAGTCTGTTTGTTCCAGCTGACATTGCTTTGATTCATTTCTAATATTTTTTCTGATTATATTTGATTGTTTTGTCCCAGTGTGCTTTTAACCTCAACGCCACTGAAAATGAGGGAAATCTAAAGCCTGATTAATGCCTCTGCGTCGAGGCTACGGCGTAGCTACCTGTAGCCCTGTGTCAACGCGGACCCTACACCGTAGCCTGATGCGCACCTCCAAAAAATCGTAACTACTCGCCACAGCAACGCGGACCACAAGGGCTGTGATTGGGCCGCACAAAACGTCATTTCTGGCAGTTGCTTTTTCTGGCGTTTCTTCCTGCAACACCGCCATTTTTAAAGTTTTTGTGGAGCGATGCGAGTGTTTCAACGAAACACGAAACACCAAAACAAGGATTTGGATGTGACCCCTCTGAAACCAGACACACACACACAGCCACGCCCCCTAGTGGCATGGTGGTGAATTGTAGAGTGATAAGATAAATAAGATAAGATATACTTTAATGTCCCCGAGGGTAAATTTGCCTTGGGCAGAAGTGTAACGTACTCAGCTCAAACACACACTGACATACAAACATCAAGATTAGGAATCAAATATAGTCTGTAACACTATATAAAGTGCCTGAGAGCATCCAACATTATACAAGTTTACACAATACTGACAATTCTAACTTCCCCACTGCAAGAAAAGCACTCAATATACATGCAAAAAAAAAATAAAGAAAAAAAGCGGCGCGTTCCCTCGACGCAGAACCTCGACGTACCTACGCCGTCGTTTCGACGCAGAAGCATAAATCAGGCTTTAATGTCCTTTTGAGAATAAATAAAGTTTGTTACCTAGCCTACCCAGAGATAGCTATGGCAATATGAAGGAAGTGTTAACCAAGAATTGTAGAAGTTCAAATCTTGGAAATTTGCTATAAAAACTCAAAATTGCCAGATTAAAAATGTCTTAAGTTTTGACATAAGACAGTCAAAAGATTTTGAGTTTTAAAAATCGTAAATTTACAACAGTGTAAAATCAAAAAAATGGGAGACACCCAAGTGTCAAAGTGATTTAAAGTAGAAAAAAGGTCTGTTTTTCCCCTCATTGATGAACGGCATTTTAAACCTGACAGTAAGAAAATCAACAGCTCCTCTTTATTACTTTATAACTAAACCTAATCCATAGGAATAATGGATAATAATAATAATAATCATGGGGAGGGTATGAACCCATGGTAATAATCTATAATAATCTGTAATATATAATAATCTATTATCAAGAAATTCCTCATAATATTAAGGGAATTCTCTGTAATTTGGTGTATTTCACAGTAAGTCATTTAGTAGAAATAAAATGATAGGCTTCTGTATAAAATGCTGATATTACCTGGTAATTTCTTTATTTTGGTCGACTAAATTAAAGTGAGTTTTTCCCAAGAAAAGTCTCAGTAATTAAAGAAACAGCCTTTATGTGCCTTTATGTAACATAATGACATTTTTATATCACATAGAAATTACACAGGAGCTATTTAGAAGGCTGACTTTAGCGGCTTATATGCAGAAATTTCAAAGAAGTGACTTGTACACAAAAATAGCTGAAAATAGCATAACAATAGCTGATTTTGTCCCAAAAAATAGCTAGAAAAAGCATAAAACTAGCATAAAATAGCATAAAATGGCATAGAAGTAGCTAAAAATGACATTCAATAGCTCAAAAAAGGATAAAAAGAGCTGAAACTAGCCTAAAAAAGCTGAAAATAGCATCAAAATAGGTGATTTTGTCCTAAAAAATAGCTGACAAAAACATAAAAATAGCTGATTTTGTCCCCAAAAATAGCTAAAAATAGCATAAAAATAGCTGATTTTGTCCATAAAAATAGCTGAAATAGCATAAAAACAGGTGATTTTGTCCTAAAAATAACTGAAAATAGCATCAAAATAGGTGATTTTGTCCCAAAAAATAGCTGAAAATAGCATCAAACTAGGTGATTTTGTCCTAAAAATAGCTGAAAATTGCATAACAATAGCTGATTTTGTCCCAAAAAATAGCTGAAAATAGCATAAAAATAGCTGATTTTGTCCCAGAAAATAACTGAAAATAGCATAACAATAGCTAATTTTGTTCTAAAAATAGCTGAAAATAGAATAACAATAGCTGATTTTGTCCTAAAAATAGCTGAAAATAGCATCAAAATAGCTGATTTTGTCCTAAAAATAGCTGAAAATAGCATCAAAATAGGTGATTTTGTCCTAGAAAATAGCTGAAAATAGCATAACAATAGCTAATTTTGTCCTAAAAATAGCTGAAAAATGCAATAAATGGCTGAAAAAGCATAAAAATAGCTGAAAATGCATGTTAAACAGCTATATTTTAAAAATGATAAAAGTGAGAAATGAGAAAAGTCATAGCAGTCAAATGACGAAGAAACTGCATTTTTTAAAGTTTAAACAGTGTCGATATGTCAAAGTATGAAGGAGGAGATAGTGGACACCGATTAATAAATAAAATGGCCGATGTGAATATTGATAGTGTGGATGCTCAGCATCCCTAATAATTAAGAAATGATGCATAAAGGCATTTACAGTTATTCAGGAAGGACTCACTTTAATTTACAGGGCCAAATAAAGAAATTATCAAAGATTGTATAGAGAAAACGATCATCTTATTTCTAAAAACATACTGGGTAAAATAGCACCTATTTACCAGAGAACTGCCACAATAATACTAAGGATTTCTTTATAATCAATGCATTATTAATATCATATTTCTGAGATATTTCTAGGTTATCACCACCTTATTCATGAGAATTCATTATATAATCATTATTATTACGATAAAATTGTTATTATTAAAAATTTGTAGTTCTTTTAAATTGAAAAAAATTCAAATAAAAGCAGGAGACTTTCTGATGTAATTTACTTTTAGATAAAATAAATTTAAATGAACATCACAACAAACTAACTATGACAAAGTTTAAATTAAGCTGTGATAAAAAATAGTTATAAATCTTCAAGCTCTGATTTTGTGAAGCCATGGGCCATCCCGTCACAAATTTGAAGTTTCCTAAGTTCCCTAAACTTTAGGAAAGCATGTTTAAAAGTTATCCCACTGACAAACAACCAACTGCACTAAAAACAAAAGCTCAACTTCACAAAGAGAAACATTTCTATGGTAAAAGGAACAAAACCCTGATGGCTTCCAAACTCAGAGTAAAACCGCCACGAACATCCAGAGTCTGCAGATGTTTGTCTGAATCCTAAACTGCAGCGCTGCCTTGGAGCTTATTGATCATTTCCTCTCTTCTGGACATTTTTAGGATTCTCTTTTCTCTTCTTCAGCCACTCAAGAGTTTTGGAGCGTTCCCTCTTGAGGTTGAATTCCCTCAACCTCAGCTGTCCGGTGAGGGGACCAATCACACGACTCGGCCTCTGCACCAGCGAACACAATGAGGCGACATTCAACGGAGAGTGTGTGAGTGTGTGAGTGTGAGTGTGTGTGAGGGGGAGAGAGAGAGGGTGGTGTATCAGGTCTTTGTTTTTCCCTCCACAATCTCTCTTTGTCTCCATGTCTGTTTGACCTCCGCCTCCTCTTCCTCACTCGTACTTTCTCTTTTCTTTCCTTTGTCCAGCTCTGGTTGTTCTCTGCAGGAACCGTTTCTTTCTTTCTTATTTAGTGTATAACAAAATTATTATTATTATTATTTTATTTTCTATTATTATTATTGCAGTTATTATTATTGTTATTATTATTTTATTATCTATCTGTCTGTCTGTCTGTCTGTCTGTCTATCTATCTATCTATTTATCTATCTATCTATCTGTCTATCTGTCTGTCTGTCTATCTGTCTATCTATCTATCTGTGTATCTGTCTGTCTATCTGTCTATCTGTCTGTCTATCTGTCTATCTATCTATTTATCTATCTATCTATCTATCTATCTATCTAAATAAATAAATAAATAAAGAGAATACACAAATCTTGGACTAAATCTGATTCACTTGGGTTCACCTGTAGCTGCATTGTTTTGTCCATGAGCCCCACATAGAACCTGGACTCAGATCCAGCCCATGGCTCCATTCCTGGAGTATCTCCAAGGCCTCTTACTCCATGCACTGTCCTTTAAAATAAAGGTATAAAAGATCAATAATCTGTTATCTGAAAGAAGGGGTAAAACCTTAACTTTCAGTCTTTAGAATAAAAAAAAAGATAGTTCCTTATTGTCTGCATGGACTTAAAAATGTGATTAATTGTAATTAATTGTCCAAATTCAGAAGATAAATGACTGAAAACAAAGCATTCTGTGTCATTTTTGCTCCTTTATCTCTTTTCTTCGGTCCTTTCTACCTTTGTCTTCTTTTATCTTTCTAAGTCCTGATTCCTCTTCTCCTCCTTTACGTCCTCATTTTTCTCTCCCTCCCTCCCTCCTTATGTGCTGGTAATCATTTCTCACCTTTTTCCCCATTTAAAGTTACACTTTCTGTCGTCTGCGGTCTTAATTAATCACTCGACTCGTTAACAAACTCTCCCCCTCCACCATTAATTAATCAGCCCTCTGCCTTAATGAACAGTCTAAACTCGTTAAACCTGTTTGGCTCTTAATTAGCCCGTTAGCTCGGGGGCCCGGCGCTCCGACAGGACTATTAGGCCTTACTATAGTCCTTAACGGCGGCCCGTGTGAGCGAGCGCATGTTAAGATTACCTCACTCCCTAATGGGGCTGCTCAAATATTTATAGAGCAGGAAGCTGAATGGGAAGAATGATAGCGCTCAGGGAGACAGCGGACACTGAGGGAGCGCACAAGAAGACGGATGCTGCCTTCCAGTGCTCCTCGGACGCCCAGACTTCCGAGCCAGGAAGTTGTAGAGATATGGAAAGCCCAAAGGGTCAAAAAGATGTGGATGTCACTCAACAACTGGACCTGAATGTGCATCGACAAATGGGTCTAATTTCACCTTTACAGACAGTCTCACTCCACATGAACCTCTCAGTCTTTGGTGATAAACTCGTCCATCTATAGACCAATTAAAGCTGACCGTACTGACCATTACAGCCACTCCTGGGCTGTATATAAACACGGATGTAGCACCAGTGACATCTGAAGCAGAAGTCCATCGCTGACATTTCATTTTCACTGTCTCAAACTAAATCTAGGCAGATTACTAATAGGAAAAGAGGCGGAGCTAAGCAGGGCCTAAAGCCTTCTGAGAAACAGCTGCAGAGCATCCTGAGTCAACCAAGCCACGCCCCTTTTTATCACAGTGTATAAAATCCTCAGCATGCTTCCAAATGTGTGGCAGCAGTTTGGGGAAGGCTCTTTTCTATCCCAGCATGACTGTGGCCCAGAGACCAAAGAAGGACTAGAAAGACTGGAGTCCTGACCTCAACCCCATCCAGCACCTTTGGGATGAACTGGAACAGAGATTGTGGTCTAGGTCTTCTGGCAGTGTTAATTTTATCGACTAGAACTCTTACTAAAAATGTTCAGAGACAGCCTTTTTTCGATGACTAAAACTAGTCCTAAGCCTGATTTATGCTTCTGCGTCGTGTCCAGGGTGTAGGTAAGCTGTCGACGCGACACCGTTGTTAACCATTCAAAGTTCTGCGTCCAGGGAACACGTTGCTCTGCAATTCACTGCCATGATGTGTGTGGCTGTGTGTGTATGTATGTGTGTATGTGTGTGTGGTTTCAGAGGCGTCACATCCGAGCGGCTGTGTCGCTCTCCGCTAACCTGGACGTCTGTTTTTAATGAAAGAGTGGACGCTTGGGTGTGTGATTACAACCAGTAGTCGATATTATATTACGTGTTGTTCGCACATAAGCACAAACCAGAGGTTGCGCTGGACTTTTCTGTTGTCCGTCACTCCTTTAAAATCCCGCTGGAGCCATCCTAACACAGAGCTTCATACAGGACACGCTCGTCACAGCGCTGAGACAAGCTGGAGAGATGGAGAGCAACTTTTTTATTCTGTCTCTGTTATGACCTGTGAGTAGGCTACAAACGTATGCCTTTATCTGTTAGATTTCCATGACTGATATCATGGAAGCTACGGTGTTAAAGTGAGGTTTCAGAGAGAGAGAGAGAGAGAGGGCGGGGGTGGAGCGAGAGAGAATAAAGCAACAGGCGCTGATCTGAATCATCATTCACCCATCTCTCTGTCATATTTCCATGGTTGATATCCACATGTCGAGGTCAGTGAGAGAGCCCACTGGGTACAAGATTTTTAACAGATTAAATAACCTCCTTGATAGTCCATGTGTGCTAAATGGAAAAAGTGCATCTGTCTGTGTGTGCGCTGAAGTGCAGGCTCATCCTCATCATTCCAGCCTGTCAAAATGATGGACAGCCTTCAAAATTCTCCGTCATCCTTCAAAAAAATCAGTCAATGATGGAGAATATTCGGTTAAACGCGACCTCTGCAAACATAACCGATGATGTAGCATAGCCATATGTGCGCTGATAACAGGAAGAAAGACCAGAAAAAGCAACTGCTGGAAATGACATTTTGAGTGGACCAATCACATCCCTGGCTGTCCGCGTTGCAGTGACGCGTAGTTAATATTTTTTAGAGGTGCGTGCCTATGGCGTAGCTACGCGTCGATGCAGAGGGCTACGCGTAGCTACGCCGTCGACACGACGCAGAAGCATAAATCAGGCTTAAGACTGACAAAAATAGATCTGTGATGACTAAAACTAGACCGAGACTAACAAAAATAGATCTGTGATGATTAAACTAGACCAAGACTAACAAAAATAGATCTGTGATGACTAAAACTAGACCGAGACTAACAAAAATAGATCTGTGATGACTAAAACTAGACCAAGACTAACAAAAATAGATCTGTGATGACTAAAACTAGACCGAGACTAACAAAAATAGATCTGTGATGACTAAAACTAGACCAAGACTAACAAAAATAGATCTGTGATGACTAAAACTAGACCGAGACTAACAAAAATAGATCTGTGATGACCAAAACTAGACTAAGACTAACAAAAATAGATCTGTGATGACTAAAACTAGACTAAGACTAACAAAAATAGATCTGTGATGACTAAAACTAGACTAAGACTAACAAAAATAGATCTGTGATGACTAAAACTAGACCGAGACTAACAAAAATAGATCTGTGATGACTAAAACTAGACCAAGACTAACAAAAATAGATCTGTGATGACTAAAACTAGACCGAGACTAACAAAAATAGATCTGTGATGACTAAAACTAGACCGAGACTAACAAAAATAGATCTGTGATGACTAAAACTAGACCGAGACTAACAAAAATAGATCTGTGATGATTAAACTAGACCAAGACTAACAAAAATAGATCTGTGATGACTAAAACTGACCAAAACTAAGTTTATTTTTCGTCAAGATGACTAAAACTAGACTAAAATGTAATGTAGTTTCTGTTGGACATTCTAAACCTGCGATATTTCTCCACTGTTGGTAAATCTGTCAAAAAAAATACATCTGTATATATTCTGCCTCTCAGCTGTAGAAAGCAGGGACCCCAGGTTTGGCAGAGAACACAATACCATGATTTGGTACCAGATTTAGACAAGAAAAAAAAAATGCTTGGACTTAAAGTAAAGACTAAAATGTGAGGACTTTTGTGGACTAAAACTAGACTAAAATGTGAGGACTGTTGTGGACTAAAACTAGACTAAAATGTGAGGACTGTTGTGGACTAAAACTAGACTAAAATGTGAGGACTGTTGTCACTTCTAAACCAATCACTGCCTCTGTTGACCAATTATTGCCTGTATTAATCCCTTTTTATTGCTTTAAAAACCCATTTTTGCCCATTTTAACCCATTTCTGTTTCTTTTTCTTCCTAAGTTAACAAATTTTTGCCACTTTCAAAATCCCATTTCACCACCTTTTCTCTAATTTTTGCCGTTTTTACCCCTTTTTCTGTTTTTTTTTTTCTGATTTTTTTTTTTTTTTAAAGAAAAATCATTTACATTTCTAGGAAGGCTTTTTACTAAATCACACAAGAATTAAAAATGTTTATTTGATATTATTCAGGTTAAAAATAAAACACAGATAACCCAGCTTAACTTTAGAGTGATTTTGCAGACCTGTGGGCCCCCAGTTTGGCTGGGCCCCAGAAAGCTCTCCCGTTTATCCCCCTGATAGGCGTCCTTTTCTGCACATGACTATTCTTTATTGAGCTGTGTTCAGCAGTGCAGTTCCCCAGTCTCTGCACCTTTATTTTGGGGGTTTGTGGGCTGAAAAGGTTGAGAACCCCTGCAGAATGAATGGGCATAAATTCCTTCAGAAACGCTCCAAAATCTCATGAAAGCCTTCCAAGAAGAATGGAGGCTGCAAACATTAGCATGCAATTCTGCAAACAAAAAATCCTTTGCAATAGAAATGATCTGAAAACTACAACTTTCATGCAATGAGAATCCGAGATTAAGACATTGACATTTTCCCTCACAGCAACCCCGACCATGACTGACCTCCGTCTTCAGCCAATCATATCTTTAAACTAGAGTTCAATATGACCTTCAGACTGCAGCAGATGTGAGAAAAGGGTGAAAGTTCAAGGAGCTACCATTATGACACAGTGTGTTGAAAATGTATGCAGCTGCATGCATACTTAGAGTAGGCGTGTTTTAATGGATAGATACTGTCACCCATGCAGAATATACAAGTGCTAGCATGCATGAAAAACCTCATCGATGCACCAAAGCACTGAGGACTCATGTAGTTACAACCTAAAGGGCAGTTCTGCTGATTTATTTTCTCCTGAGACGTCAGGGAAGTTTGTAAGATCACAGAAAACAAATGTCAGTGATTTGTGCTGAACTCTAATTGAGTCTTGAATTGTTCCCTGCTTTAGGCCAGAGAAAACAGCCTGCCAAGTCAATGAGCTAATTCATCTTGTTTCCAATCCTGTTCACTTTGTTCAAGACTTTTCTGGCAACAAGTCGGAGGATCTTTAAAACCAACAGGAAGAGACGAGCAGGTCGCTACAAAGCGGCCATGCTCTCACCCTCCATTCATGAATCGTTCCTTCGTTATGAGACAGGCTGGGTTTAATGTGTAATTAGATGAGTTTACGGGTTATGTTCAACTCTACAGGATGACAGACGAGAGGCGGGGATGACGGCATGTTCGTGGCATCTCGCCGGGGAAGGTTGGGCTGATGTCATCACACTAACAGAGCGAGATGAGCAAGAGGTCGAGGTGTTGGGTTTCTCTGATGGAAGTAAAGGAGTTTAAGGAGGATGGAGGGAGGAAACGAGAGCGAGAGACACCCAGGATGAGTGTCTTCCTCCTGCTAAAGAAAGAAAAGAGAGGGAGAAAGAAGAAGAGGAGAGAGAGGTCAGAATGAAGTCAGTGCTGAGGGACTGGGTGGATCCAGATGGGAAACACATGCTGCTGATACGCTCACACAAACACAGACGTGCAGAGGAGTGCGGACGGAGTGGCGATGACCTCCTGACACCAGATAGAGGGATGACACTCCTCCTCCCTCCGTTCTCTCTTTAAATGAGCCTAATCCGTCTGATGTAATCCTGCAGCGAGCTTCTTTCACTATGTCACCGCTACATCCAGGGCATTCTGGGTATTTGAGTCTCCAAAGACTTTGATGTAAGCCCCGACAGTTAGGAGCAGAGCGCTGTAAGAGCAGAGGAATGCTGGGAAAGAGGTAAAGCAGAGTCCATCTCATCAGCACATCTGTAAATACTACAGGAAGCAGAAATATCAGGATTACAACTGTAAAAAAAAACTTAAATATAATATTTTAATGGCTAAGGCATTATTACCCTGCCTTTATCTGGAGCACTGATCCTGAACGTGTGGTTCTGGAGCTACATGTGGCTCTTTTATGTCTTCATTTAAAATTATTCCCCAAAAAAACCTTAAAAAGGAAAATTTGACCTCAGAAATTATCCATTGCAAGTAACATTAATCAGTTTGTTTGCCACACTTTTCTACAGTGGGCTTTAATTGCCAACCTCTTTTTTTTTCTTGACTTATTTCCATTGCCCTTATGTGCATTTTTTTGCTACTTTTATTGCATTTTTACTGCCTTTAGCTCTTTTTTGACACTTCTTTTGCCACTTTTAGTCCATTTAAGACCCTTTTTTAATTCTGCTTCTTGCAATTTTTTGCCCCTTCATTGCCCTTTTTTGCCACTTCTCTCCCATTTAAGCTGCCTTTCTCGATTAAATGCCACTTATTTTCCATTTTGCTACTCTTTCATGTTGTTTTTGTCCATTTTAGTCTCTTTTCACTCTTTTTTTGCCACATTTTTGCCACTTTTGAACCACTTTTGACACCATTAACTCATTTTTTCATCACTTCTCATCCATTTTTGCCACTCTGCCGCTATTTGACCATTTTTGCTACCTTTAGCCAATTTTAATTGCCACTTTTCACACTTGGATTGGGGCTCTTGCAAGTGCATTTTTCAACAATTTGGCTCTTTGGTTGAGTAGCACCAGTGTTTCCCATTTTTATTTATTTCTTTAAATAATCTATTGTATTTTTATTTAAACGTATTTATGTTAACTTTATTTGGCATTTGTTTACATTTGACATCAAATTAAAGTTCTACATTCAAATCCAAATCAAACTCCATGGTGTTTTTTCTGCATGCACCCCCCCCCCCCCAAGGCGACCCACAGATCCTGTGGGAAACACTGAACACTGATCCAGAACTATATCATCAACATTTTTACTTCAATGGTTCTACTACCAGCAAAGGAATGGCACACATTTTTACTGATGACAGTCTTTATTTTGAGCGTGTGACTCCTTACTCCTGATGTTTTTAACGGTGCTCTCCTCAGTTTGACCTCACTAACAATAGCTCCTAGTCCGTTGCTCTTATTAGAGGTTTCCAACAACAAATTGGAGCCAGATTTCCAGAAATGATCTGGTTTGGATGAGGCAGACTGAGTCAAGGATGAAAACATGAGTAAGTGTACTTTAAGTGTGTGTTACATAAGAGGAGTCATCAAAGACCAGGTCTAACCAGGCAGACCCGTGTACTGGACTGTTTATCAGTCAGAGTCCAGATCAGGATGATGTGTGAAGATTTCTGATTTAAAGATTGAAGTTTAAGAGAGCTGTTGTTGGCGTTCAGATGCTGAAGCGTTCATGCTGTCTGCACGTGCAGCGGCGTGCTCGTCTGTGTATTCGGCGGTGTGAGGACACAGCGTGATGTTTTAACACCTTTTCTTTCAGAGAAGCTGAGGCGTGAACAGCTGATTGTCTCCATGGCGATGAAGAGCCTGCTCATGACAACTGTCGTCACACCCTGCAGACGACATAGGCCTGGGGCCGGTTTCCCTGTTCAAATAACGATGCCGTATGTGGTCGGAACCACCTCTAAAAGTGGACCATGCAGATCACATAGAGTCCTGGATTACTGGACTTTGAGGATCCAGCAGAGCCTGGATCAACCCTTGACACATACAAACTCATTTTCTTGAATTTAAATGGTAGTATTTAAATATTCCCAAAAGAATGCAAAAAAAAAACCATAATTTCCATTACTTATACCTCAAAATTCCCTGGAATATCCAAACAACAATCACTCCAGACATTTTACACAAACTCCATAAATGTCAAAGAACATTCAAGACGATTATCTAAAAATAAAAAGTAATTGCAGAAAGAATTGTTATGTTGTATGAAGGTCTAAATATGATGTCGTCATGCGTGCATGCAGGGTCTGAGGAGGAGAAACCACCCAGCCAGTGTTTCATTGTGATGTAAGGCTGGTAGCACAATAACGATCTCATGCATCTTCATCACAGCTACAGGCTGAGTCAAACGTCAGTCTCCCAAACACAACCAGGGACTTCATGTCCTTGTCTTTTCTCAGGATCTGTGTGCAAGGACCCCGCTGAATCATCACTAAATGTCTCTGGTCCTTTTCTGAGAACACCAGCCTCCACTGGTGGAGTCACAAAAGACTCACATCCTCTGATGAAAACAAGAACCTGTGATATTTTTAACCTTCATTTTAAAGGGAAACGTTCTCTGAGACTGAAACTCCCTTCTCTAGTGTGTCCTGGCTTCATCAGCACCTATGATGCTACAGCTGCTTTACTCTTGTATTCATTATTCCCAATGGGTTAATATGCATTATTCATACTGTGCACTGTTGCCACTGCCACAACCCCTGTTGACAAAGCATTAGTAAGGACATGGGGGGGGGGGGTTTGTATACTTTACACATATGAGTGTATTTTATATCTAGTGCTTGTACAGTAAAACTTGAAAGTGTGGTTGTAGGTTATCTGATTTTGTTCTGTTCTACTCTTGTTCTATTTGATTTTTTTTAACCCTTTATGTCATCTTTATGTCATCCCGAACTTCCCCGAGGGGACAAATAAAGTATCTATCTATCTATCTATCTATCTATCTATCTATCTATCTATCTATCTATCTATCTATCTATCTATCTATCTATCTATCTATCTATCTATCCATCTGAACCATGACTTCAGTGTCTCATTTAATTCTTATCATTTGCCACTTAAAGTAGAATGAGAATAAAGAATCCTTAAATCCTTAAAATATCTGCAAATAAAATCGAGTTGACTATTACATTGCCAACTATTCAGCTCAAAGCTATCACAGTTTTTTCAACACACATCACCACACTTCCTCTTGTCTGCATTCAAAATAAAAGCACTACATGTCACTCTGTTTAATGAAGGATCTTGAAATTCACAGGGCAGAGGATTCAATATTTATGAATGCAGCGTGGACGGTGAGTGTGCAATACTCTGCAGTAGGATGTGTCAGCTGATGCTCGAATGCAGTTAGGACAGCAGTACAGTTTCTGATAAACAACGTTCAATAAACAGACCATAAGAAATTAAAAATAAGGAGAAAAACACATTTAAAAGCCTGATGTGTCTGCTTCTTTTAAAGTCACCTTAAAAGCATCAAATGTGAGCAGCTCTTTAAGTTTCAGGTCTTTGTGTTTTATTCCTAATGACAGTGATCGCTCTGCGGTACAAAAGAAGCTTAGATGTCTCTGAATTTATGAAGGATAAAGAGAAATGTCAGCTATGAATTAAGCTGAAAAAACCCAAACTAGCTTCCTCCCATCAGGTAGTTTAGTGGCTCTAGAAGTGACAGGTTTGACTCAAAGACAGACTTCCCTGAGGCGTCAGAAGGAACTGAAATTAGGAATAATCAAGGACGTTTTTCTGATCATGTCTATATGAACGTCATATCATCGGTGATTAAAACCACAACAAAGACTCATCAACATCAGGCTCTCTCTGACAACTGAAGATGTCAAAAATAACCACAAACACAGAAAAATCTGTCCCATGTGATTCAGACACACATGTTTGATCATCATTTCATCATGGAATCTGCCCTGCTCTTCCTGAAAACCTATCAGGACCAGATGATGGTCCTGATGGTCCCATGTGGAGCGGCCTACACGCTGACTGCAGGGAATCATTTGGGATTTTCCACACATGTAACTGATGTGGTCGGTCTACAAACATATCGAGAGCACAGGCGAAAACCACTAATCATTACAGTCGGGGTTAGACCAGCTGCTTCCTGTGGCAGGTGCCATCAAAGCTGTCTGGACGTCATCACATCCACTCAGTTCTTTCTCAACCCCAGAGAGCCCTCTTTAGAGTCTCCTCCACCTGGACCCACAGAGAAACCCTGATCCGGCTTCCTCCTGCAGACATAAACAGTTACGTAACATCTCGTTCTGGTTCTGCAGGTTACACATTCCTCCACAGGTGTGACCGGCTGTCACCAAACGTCCCGCTCCACGTTAAAACCATTTCATAGTTCTCTTTTGTTCAGGACGTCTCAAACAGCTGACTCGTACTGGTTTCTAGTGAGTCAGTGGTGGATTCTGGGAAAGGGTTGGGTAAGGATGACCAGGGCTGATGGGAAATACATCGACATGCACACACACCCAACACACACTTGCTGGAGCTCCAGATTGTTATGTGTTTTATTGCTTTGGCAACACCGGAGTGACAGCAGTGCCAGCGATGATGAATGTTCGAACTGAAGGAAGTGGAGAGAGAGACACCGAGCGAAGAGACGAGGAAAAACCTCAAATTAACCACAGCAGGATTTTCCAGCGCTGCCTTCTAGGGATGCTCTGGGCGTATTTTTACAGTCTTTAACCGATGGTATTTAGAGTTTTTGTTACATGTACTGGTGTACTGGGAGCACTGGTATATTGTGTGACCCACTTCTGAGACCTCCTACAGGTGGCAGCATAACCTCCACAACAGTTATGCTTATTCATTAAAATATTGGCTACATCCTATTGGTTCTTAGCAGATGACGTCACGCAGCAGTAGAGAAGTCCTGATGGGGGGCAGGAAGTGATTTCTGCATCGAGGGTCTCTACCAAAAGGCCTGTTTGAGCCGATTATAACTATGGCACGGGTTCAGAGTGCAAAATAAAAACATTCTTAAAAACAAACCTGTGATGAGGACTGAACTCATGTCTGAGACGACGGCCACAGAAACGTGTCTCTCTTCTTTAGACCTGAACCTGGAGTTTCAACTTTCATTTCTCTCCTGCTGAGGTAAAAAAAAACACATTCCCTGATGCAGGCCTTCACAATAAAAGAACTCAGGGGAAACAACAACTACAGACTTTTATTGTGAAGGATTTGTACTATGTTTATCTATAATTTCACTCAGCTTTAGCAACATTAGCACCAAGGTTACACTTAGCTTTAGCATCGTTAGCACCAAGGTTACACTTAGCTTTAGCAACATTAGCACCAAGGTTACACTCAGCTTTAGCAACATTAGCACCAAGGTTACACTTAGCTTTAGCAACATTAGCACAAAGTTTACACTTAGCTTTAGCAACATTAGCACCAAGGTTACACTCAGCTTTAGCAACATTAGCACCAAGGTTACACTCAGCTTTAGCAACATTAGCACCAAGGTTACACTCAGCTTTAGCAACATTAGCACCAAGGTTACACTCAGCTTTAGCAACATTAGCACAAAGTTTACACTTAGCTTTAGCATCGTTAGCACCAAGGTTACACTCAGCTTTAGCAACATTAGCACCAAGGTTACACTTAGCTTTAGCAACATTAGCACCAAGGTTACACTCAGCTTTAGCAACATTAGCACCAAGGTTACACTCAGCTTTAGCAACATTAGCACCAAGGTTACACTCAGCTTTAGCAACATTAGCACCAAGGTTACACTTAGCTTTAGCAACATTAGCACCAAGGTTACACTTAGCTTTAGCATCGTTAGCACCAAGGTTACACTTAGCTTTAGCAACGTTAGCACCAAGGTTACACTTAGCTTTAGCAACATTAGCACCAAGGTTACACTTAGCTTTAGCAACATTAGCACAAAGTTTACACTTAGCTTTAGCATCGTTAGCACCAAGGTTACACTCAGCTTCAGCAACATTAGCACAAAGTTTACACTTAGCTTTAGCATCGTTAGCACCAAGGTTACACTCAGCTTTAGCAACATTAGCACCAAGTTTACACTTAGCTTTAGCATCGTTAGCACCAAGGTTACACTCAGCTTTAGCAACATTAGCAATAAGTTTACACTTAGCTTCAGCATCGTTAGCACCAAGGTTACACTTAGCTTTAGCAACGTTAGCACCAAGGTTACACTCAGCTTTAGCAACGTTAGTACCAAGTTAACACTTAGCTTTAGCAAAATTAGCACCAAGTTTACACTTAGCTTTAGCAACGTTTGTACCAAGTTACACTTAGCTTTAGCAACGTAAGTACCAAGTTAACACTTAGCTTTAGCAACGTTAGTACCAAGTTAACACTTAGCTTTAGCAACGTTAGTACCAAGTTAACACTTAGCTTTAGCAACGTTAGTACCAAGTTAACACTTAGCTTCAGCAACGTTAGTACCAAGTTTACCCTTAGCTTTAGCAATGTTAGTACCAAGTTAACACTTAGCTTTAGCAACGTTAGTACCAAGTTAACACTTAGCTTTAGCAACATTAGTACCAAGTTAACACTTAGCTTCAGCAAAATTAGCACCAAGTTTACCCTTAGCTTTAGCAATGTTAGCACCAAGTTTACACTTAGCTTTAGCATTGTTAGCGCCAAGTTTACACTTAGCTTTAGCAACATTAGCACCAAGTTTACACTTAGCTTTAGCAACATTAGCACAAAGTTTACACTTAGCTTTAGCAACGTTAGCACCAAGTTTACACTTAGCTTCAACAACGTTAGCACCAAGGTTACACTTAGCTTTAGCAATTTTGGCACCAAGTCAACACTTAGCTTCAGCAACATTAGTGTTAAGTTCACACTTAGCTTTAGCAACATTAGCGCCAAGTTTACACTTAGCTTTTGGCAACATTAGTGTCAAGTTTACAATTAGCTTTAGCTACAACAGCACCAAGGTCACACTTAGCGTTAGCAACGACAACACCAAGTTTACACTTAGATTTAGCATTGTTAGCGCAAAGTTTACACTTAGCTTTAGCAACATTAGCACCAAGGTTTCACTTAGCTTTAGCAACATTAGCACCAAGTTTACACTTAGCTTTAGCAACATTAGCACCAAGTTTACACTTAGCTTCAACAACGTTAGCGCCAATGTTACACTTAGCTTTACCAACATCAGCACCAAGTTAACACTTAGCTTCAGCAACATTAGTGTTAAGTTCACACTTAGCTTTAGCAACATTAGCGCCAAGTTTACACTTAGCTTTTGGCAACATTAGTGTCAAGTTTACACTTAGCCTCAGCAACATTAGCGCCAAGTTAACACTTAGCTTCAGCAACGTTAGTGCCAAGTTTACACCAAGCTTTAGCAATGTTAGTGCCAAGTTTACACTTAGCTTCAGCAAGGTTAGCACCAAGTTAACACTTAGCTTTAGCAACATTAGCACCAAGTTTACACTCAGCTTAAGCAATGTTAGCACCAAGTTTACACTTAGCTTTAGCAACATTAGCACCAAGTTTACACTTAGCTTCAGCAAGGTTAGCGCCAAGTTAGCACTTAGCTTTAGCAACGTTAGCACCAAGTTTACACTTAACTTTAGCAATGTTAGGGCCAAGTTTAGACTCAGCTTTAGCAACGTTAGCACCAAGTCTACGCTACTGCTGTCTACAGCTTCTTCTCTGTCCCTCTGAATCACCTCAGCCTGCGTCTTTCAATCACCTCATCCATTAAACGCACCTTTTAACAGCTGTTAAGGCAGCTGCAGCGTTGAGCTAAAGACAGATCACCATGAGTCTACCTTGTATTTAAGACCCAGACAGATTGAGTCGCTTCATGTTGCTGTTATTACAGACACTCATCTTTAGGTAGACAGAACTCACCTTTGCATCGCTGTGCTTCATATTATTCGCTCTGACACAAACAGCTGATGCTTGTTAGCGTCAGAGGGGAACACGCTGACGACTGGACTCGGACTGAGCTGCTGTCTGTCACACATCACTGTAATGCTAACAGCAGCACAGCCTGCCTCTCGTGTGCACTACAACTCATTCATGCCTTTAAGCGGGTATCCACAGGTGGAGTTTCTTCAGGCTGTTGAAGGTGCTGGATGCTTATTTTAGTTCACAATGCTGGTGTGTTCAATCCCTCTCTGCAGGCTCTCAGTAGAGCTTCCCTCAGACACCGGCGTATGAACCCCAGGTGATCAGGGCGGAGCCTCATCTTGAACCACTGATCACACACTCTTAATGGAAACCATCCCCAGTGAGTCGTTCCTGATCAGCCAGAGCATCTGTACTATCGTCTTTTAAAGAAAATTGACTGAACTACCAAGGACAAAGAGAAGCAGATGCAGTCTTTAAACAGCTGTCAGGTCTCTCACATTTGCACTTCTATATTTGTGAGGACCCTCCTTGAACCTATCTGACCTTTGGCATCAAAACTGCATACCTGACCTCCACCTTTACCCTAACCTTAACCCCAGTCAAACCCCTAAAAACCAAGTCCAACCTTCAAACAAAGCTTTGAGGAAAACATCCTCACCCTTCAACTAATTCAGCCCTCCCCGAGAGAGCATGATCAGAGCACACAGTCGTATTCACCAGAATAAATACCTCCTACACACATCAGTCCATTACCTAATGGAAAAAGTGAAACCTACTCTACATAATTTAATTTTCTGCTTTTGTGCAAACCCAAAGCTGGAGCGATATCAGTGGTCCACAATGATTATTGATACAGATTCAGGTGGAAACATTCAGACTCCAGAGGTGAGGCTAGCACTATCTGAATAATGACCATGCAGCATCATCTGGCAGGCTCCTTTGTGCACAGTTTTTATTTTTATCTAAATGGAATGAGGTTAGTGAAAATGTCCACGGATTACCAGTTGGCCACAAAATGTTCCACAGAGTTTTGGTCATGTTCACGGAGTTTCCAGGAAAATAGAGCATGCTCTCACTCTGCATAGTGTGCCTCCAATACCAGGCGGTGTGATTTGTATTTTTATAAACTTTTGGTGGATTTTTATGCTTTTAGTGTAGAGACAGGAAGTGGATGAAGATGGAAACTAGAGAAAGAGAGAGAGCGATCGAGAGAAGCAGAGATGCAGGAAAAGACTTACGGGTCGGACTCAAACCTGAGCACCCTGCTTGGATGACTACAGCTCATAAACATGGAGCATACTAACTAACCGCTAGGCTACTGAGGCCCCTGGGGGCCCCTGGGCAGTCTACTATCTAACCATGTTCAATATGACCTTTTAAAATCAGGGGCCACAGGAAATAAGACTGACACTGATCACTATTAATGCCATGTGCAAATGAGCTTCAGGTAAATTATCATGTTCAACAGTGCTTTATAGTATCCATCCATCATCCATCCATCCATCATCCATCCATCCATCCATCATCCATCCATCCATCCAACATCCATCCATGCATCCATCAATCCATCCATCCATCCATCCATGCATCCATCAATCCATCCATCAATCCAAGCATCCATCCATCCATCCATCCATCCATCCATCCATCCATCCATCTAACTACTTAAAGACTATTTTCTGTGAACATCCTAAACAATCTTGTTCTGAGAAAACTCCGCCCTTAACGTTTAACCATATCCCTTCCTGAAGAGCTCCAAAGGACATCAACGCCATCATCACCCTTAGAGGTAGTGATACTTTCCTTTCTCACATCAGACAGCAGATGACTCCTGTGTTGGTCCATCTCATCGTAAAAAACTCCCTCTACCACAGAAAGAGGAAGCTGCATGATCATTGCCTAACCTCTGACTGTCCATGTTAGTTTACATCATGTCTGATTTACTGTAAAAAAGACAGATTATCATAAAGTACGTGTGTGAGCATGTCGCCTCATTTCAGTCCTTTTTAAAGCATCTGATAGAGGTTAATAGAGGGACAAAGGGAGCAACCTTCCCCCGTTATTCATGCCATGATGCTGCACACTCAGCAACCTGCTGAAGGTTAGAGCTGAGTAACTGAGGAGTTAGAGGGAGGAACAGAATCACTGAAACAGATGAGGAAAACCTGTCAGACCAGCTTAGTCACCTCACTAAACTATTGTTCATTGCAAAAGCTTACCATTGTTTTAGTAAACTGAATCTGGTTCATTTCATACCAGTAGGCAAATTCAAGTAAAACCAAATACTTTAATTCCCTCACTGACTTTAATCCTGAAAATTGATGCCACTCAGGGCAAACTTCAGCGATAATAACTGAAACGAACGGTGCAGGACAGTTGTGTGGTTTCTCCAGTCAAAGTTAATGTCATTAGCTGCATGGTTTCTCCTCTAAACACTTACAGTACATTTACATAATTATCACGTAAAAATATCTTAATTTGTGTGAGTCTGGATAAAGTGTAGAAACATGACAGTAAAACAAGACGGCTTCCCTCAGCCTGCCAGGCACGGATGTGCATTCATACGATCAGATTAGGTAACTTTACTTCAAATTAGCTGATGTCTCTTTATTTATCGTCTCCTCTCAGTTCTACCATGAATTAACTCACAGCAAACATGCAGCAAACATGCAGCAAACATGCAGCGAACACGTAGCACACATGTAGCACACAGGCAGAAAACATGCAGCACACACGTAGCACACACGTAGCACACACGCAGCACACACACAGAAAACATGCAGCACACACGCAGCACACATGTAGCACACACACAGCACACACACACAGAAAACATGCAGCACACACGCAGCACACATGTAGCACACACACAGCACACACACACAGAAAACATGCAGCAAACATGCAGCAAACACGCAGCACGCACGCAGCACACACACAGAAAACATGCAGCAAACATGCAGCAAACACGCAGCACGCACGCAGCACACACACAGAAAACATGCAGCAAACATGCAGCAAACACGCAGCACGCACGCAGCACACACACAGAAAACATGCAGCACACATGCAGCACACATGCAGCACACACACACCCAGTCTGAAACAGGCTAAGAGTCACAGAGCAGCTGTTTAATGGCATAAATCATCATCACAGTTATTCTGATTAGCACTGAGATCAGGATCATTAAACATGATTCCTCTGATTCTACTACATCTCCACCACATGCATGAGCCAAACTTCAACAATCTCAGACTTTGAACAAAAGCAATATTTAAAAATTAGTAAAACAGACATAAATCATAAATTATGTTTGATCATGATGAACAAATAATCAAAATGACTTTTCAAAGGTATTTTTCATACCTTTATTGGCCACAACTCAGACCACCCACGTACATGGAGCCGACCTTAAACCATCTCAGATCTGAGCTCCAGTAATCAGGTTAATGGCCAAACTCTTCAGAACAACCACAGGAACATGATTGTTTAATCATGATAACTGAAGTTAACAGTGATTAACTAGACAGCACTAGTGCTGATAAATGAGTATTTTTATCCTGCTGTTGTCACTGACGTCTAGATTTCTGGATGTTTATTGACAGCAGACTCTTGCTCTCCATCCTCTACAGTCTGCTGTTTATTCCTCTTAGAACAAAGTTAGTTTTAAGTTTGTCTTCCAGCTGTTTGCCACCTGTTTGCTTCGCGTGCATTTCCCCGTTCTGCCCCCATGCGAACATCTATTTCCATTTATGTCGTTGCCGTGTGTGCGGCATGCAACAACAGAACTGGATTTATGCTCACGATGATATCAAGGCCAGTGAATCCTGGCTGGTCCTTATACGGAGAGTCGGTTTGCATTTATCTCAGAATTATTCTGCTGCTTGTCTCCATCAAACCCTGCGGTGACTCGGAGCCAGTTCAAACTGTTTGACATCCCCGTTTATCCTTCACCCAGGACTGCAAATTTTCGACAAAACTGTCCCAAACAAACCCTCACAGCACATTTCTGCTCATGGAGGCGCTCCGTCTATTGTTTCACTTCATCTTTTGTGTATTTGTTTTATCGTGAGCTCGTATTGTGTTTTGATGAAAGCCACATTTCCCACAGGGGAGAGGAGAAATCCTCGAAACCTCGACCCCGGACTCTGATGGAGCAGGAGAGTGTTACCCAACCGAAGCGAGACAGCTGCAACAATATCAGGCTGGAGACAGAGCGAAGGGGGGAGGAGGGGGTGAAGATAGCAACAAGAGAGAGGAGAAGAAGAGGAGGTCAGCGAGGTTCTATTTTTATCTGGGCTGAGTCGTGTCTCAGCTTGAATGGAGGCAAAGAAGAGTTGTGTGGAAAAGTGCGTGCACAGATTATTTCATAACCTTGGCACTCAGCACGCCGCTGACAGACGCTGATTTCTGAGTGTGTTCAAGGAGCACAACGCCATCATGGCGACCTGTCAGTGACCCCACGCAGAGCTGCAAACACAACCCCACACTTCCACTGAGGATTTTTCACACGATGCCTTTTCACAGACCTAGTCAGACGCTGTGTTGTTGATATTACAGTCAGCGTGTCAGGACAGGTAACACATCCCCTTACACTGTTTTAGTCCAACAACCACAACCCAGAATCATCCCAGCTTTTCTGTCTGATGGTTATTTAGCTCTCTGGAATGTTTCTGTGGGTTCCACTTCTGCTTTTCTTGGTCACAATGAAATTCCATCCACTCTGTTACAATTTAGATTTATGCTTTTCAGGGAAAAAACAACAAAAAGTCACACCATTTACAAAACAGCCCTAAAAGATGCCAACAATACCCCCAAAACCAGGAATGCCAGGTTTAAAATCACGTGTGACGTCTAAATGGCTCAGATCAGCTGTAAACGCAGACGTAAAGAATGTGCATGCAGCTAAAACAGGCTGTTCTTCAATATGTCTAGTTTAGAATGCATGAAGAAAACTCTTCTGTTAAAACAAGAAAATATGATAAAAGCACTGAGTTATGATCCTCTATGAGAAGATACAAACCATAGACACAACATGACAACACACTGCAGTCCAAAATGAGACAACACCATGATGCAAAATGAGGCGATACGAAACTGTAGAGATGCATGACATTATCAGGCGCTAATTCTCCCTGACTCACTCCATATGTCTGTTTGCAGAGTATTTTCAGGTTGACGCGCCAGCGGTTAAATTGCTTGAGTGGTGTCATGTGTCACTCTAACTACCACAAAGACAAGAAAAGCTGCACCAGGAAAGCTGCTCAAAGCAAATTACCACCGAAAAAGACCTGTGCTGGGTCAAAATCAGCAGGGAAATCTGTTCTATCACTTCCAAATTTTAAATATCAACATTTAAAACCAGCAGCTAGATAACAGAATCACAAAAGTCAGGATATAGATATGTTGTTTTTTTCCACTTACTCATAAAATAAAGCTAGTTTATGAGTTAACAGGGAACCAGTTAAATCAGAGCTAAATCCTGTTAAAACTGCAGCGGAAATAAAAAAAAAAAAAACACTTGAGCACAGAAAACTGGGCAACCAAGGCACTGAATCACAGCATGCAAACAGAACCATTAAAACCGTCTTTGACAACATGACAGCCATCAAACCTCTGCAGAAACCAGACGATAAAACAGCGCTCTCCCTCTCTAAGTCACAGCAGGGCTGCACTGACCTCTGACACCTCATCAGTGCATCATCACAGTGTTATTCCTGCATGTCTGACTCTTAAAACCTCTGAGGAGTGAAATCAGGTTAGGTGTCATGGCAGGTGAGGAGGCTTACCTGTCAGTCTGCACGTGCTCGGTTTGGTTTCAGCTGGAGTCCTGACAGGAAGTGTCCTCATGTGGCCATCCTGTAAGAGGAGAAACATCATCAGTATGAATGCATTATACCCTTAACGCTGCACTTATGAGCGAGCTACAGTGGCATTCTGCAGTGTTGTTGAAATCATGAGAATTATAAAGTTTTTAGAATTCAGAGTCAAGTTTTTTAGATGCAAACAAGAAGTCTGACTGCTTCCTTATTCCTTTAAACGAAGACAAACCAGCTTAAAATAGAACAGAAGAAGCACAGACACTCCAACAGTATAACTACAAACTACCACATACCGACCTGGTGATGCAAAGATTCATTAGAGAACTACAACCCAAATTCCAAAAATGTTGGGATGCTGTTAGAAGTTAATAAAAACATGTGGAAAACTGTTCTGTGATCAGAGGAAAGCACAGACGCCATGTCCTGTGGACTAAAGAGGATTTGGAGCATCCAGCTTGTTCTCCTGGCTCAGGTCTAAAGCCTGCATCTCAAATGGTATGGGGTAGCATTAGTGCCTATGGCGTGGGCAGTTCTAACATCTGGAAAGGAACTATCAATGCTGAAAGTAGAGAGAGCTTTTAGAGACACATATGCTCCCATCCAGACAACGTCTCTGTCAGCAAGACCATGCTAAACCACAGACCACACTCATCACAACAGCATGGCTTCACGGGAGAAGAGTCCGGGTCAAATTTAATTCAAATATAATTTACCCATGCCTTTAAGGGTAATTAATTACAGGTTAAATACCCAGAAAGTCAAAACAACATCACTAGGACCCTCCCACCGTAGAGGAGAGCAAAGCCAGAGAAGCACGTTTATACTCCGTTTCCAATTTATTGACTAAATGTTGAAAAAGTCAGCGGTGTGGCAACATTTGTTAAAAAGGATGATTTTGGACCGTTCCACGACCAATCGATTAATTGATGATCTGGTGCGATTGTAGTCAACCAAGTTTTTCTTTGGTTGGCTACAGCCCTAGACCTTTCACCAACAGAAGCACCAGAGGAGGAAGAAGACCCAGGACTGCAGAGCAACTAGAATACAACATCAGCCAAGAATGGGACAACATTCCTCTCCATAAACTCTATGTCACTGATAATCAACTGGTGGCCCAAGGGCCAAATCAGGCCCCCCAAAGCTTCCTGTCTGGACCCCAGCTTCAGATCCAGATTCAGAAAAGCAGGAAAAGAAAATGTTGTGGTTTTAAGAGTATCTTTAGCTTTAAATGTCTGCAGCTGTTAAATCCACAACAAAACAATTCATATTCAAACAGTTTTGGAACGACTTCACATTTGATCTGTTTTTACAGAAATTCACTTGTCAGACATTATTAGTAAATATTAAAAAATGTTTTAAAACTGGAAAAATGTCCTGATAAAGAGGTGAAAAAGGGTTAGAGAGTGGCAATGATGGGCGGTAAGGTCCAAATGGGCTGTGGAGTGGCACAGAGAGACAAAAACTTCCAGGAAAAGTGGTGAGAAGAGGTTAAAATGATAAACCATTAGTATTAGAGGATAAAGGGGGTAAAAATATATCAAAATGGGTGAAAAGTGGCAAAAATAGACAAAAAGGGGCAAAAATGGAGAAAGGATGGATAAGACAGGCAAGAAAAGTGGTTTAAAGGAGTTAAAGAATGGCAAATAGTTGGGTTATAGAGGCAAAAATGGGTTAAAAGTGGCAAAAATGGTGCAAAAATAGCCAATGGCAAAGTAGTAAAAAGGCAGGAAAGTGGGTTAAAGAGTGATTAAATAGCAAAAATGGGTTAAAAGTGGCACAAAATGTAGCAGAAATAGAAATAGAATAGGGACCATTCTCTAGATTTTCAGGAGCCCAGCCAACTCTGTGGGCAGGCCCGTCTCCTTATGGTCTCCAGTTTCATAGATCAGGATAGATCTCACTTGTAATGAATAAAAATGTCCTCTGTTTAAAAGAGAATACTAATAAAATAAAATGTTAATCAAAACAAAATATTGGTTTAATATGTCTTTATTTGGAAGTCCATGTCAAGAATAAATCTGGCCCTTGTGCAGGTGTATTTGATGACTCCTGCTCTATGTTGCTGCCATCAAATTCAAAATGAGTTTTAATTATTACCAAGTGTCCCAGATTGTTTGGAGGTGGATCTCTATGCACTAATAATAGTGTGTATGCTGAGGGTGAGTGTGTGTTTTCTGAGCTCTGCAGCTGTTTAATAGTATAATCAGGCAGGTTCATGCTGTTTATTTGTGTTTGTGGATTTAATCAGTGGTTTATGTGTGTGTTAGTAGTGTGTGTGTAGGGGTGTGTGTGTGTGTGCATTTCTCAGGGACTCCGGTCACTATCGTAACAGGAAGTAAACAGGATGTGGTGGAGGAAGTGGTCACCGGAAATGTGAAGCAGAAAACCCCTCCCTTCCCTTTTTACTATCTCACACTCAGAGCCATTCATAAAAACAGAGACTGTTCTCTGCAGGGAAGAACGAGAGGAGGAGGGGAGAGGGAGAGACACGGTGAGAGATAAAAAAGAGTGAACGAGGAG
This sequence comes from Cheilinus undulatus, assembly GCF_018320785.1. Classification (NCBI taxonomy): domain Eukaryota; kingdom Metazoa; phylum Chordata; class Actinopteri; order Labriformes; family Labridae; genus Cheilinus; species Cheilinus undulatus. The sequence goes on along the minus strand of NC_054878.1, from coordinate 46,009,449 downwards.
AGAGCGAGTGGAAGGATGGGTGAGCCGGTGGAGAAAGAGAGGAGAGACAGAGACAGAGGAAGGAAAGACCCTACTTCAGGACACTGAAGCATAATGAAGGGGTGAGGAAGAGAGAGGAAACAGGAGAGAGGATGTGACATGGAAGGGTGGGTGACCGTGAAGAGACTCAGGGTGAGCTGATGTGTGAAAATAGCTGAAATATTCCATAGAATTCCCAGTCAGGGGGTGGGAAGGCTGATGATGCTTGCATCCTGAGACTTCAGCCACACAATGGCAGACAGCCAGAGTGATCTCTGTGCAGCAGAGCTGATATTATTCTACCTCTGTATGAAGTCTCCTCTGCCACCCCTGTGTCAGCCCCTAACCTCTACCTCAGGCCGGCCCTCCTCAGACCCTCTGATGAAGGGGGGGAGGAGAGAAAGGGTGAGGATGAAGAGAGAGAAAGAGCTCATCACCATCATTAATGATGGAACAGAGAGAGAGGAGGGTCAGATGATCACACTGGGACGACTGTTGTTCTGTCGGGTTTTTCCGTCTTGTCCCCTCTCCTCGGCTCTGCCAGGGAAAATCTGACTCGGTTTTTCTGTTCCATGTCTGTCTGAAACACGCAGCGGCGAGGCCGGCGTTGGTCCGACTTTCCATGAGAGGAAAAATGAAGCGGCGCTGCTTCTTTATTAGACCTTCTCTGATGACACCATCACACTTAATCTCCTCTGCAGCTCTTTGGCATGTTTTACCCATAATCCTCTTCTGCTCTGTCCAGTGAGTGATGCTATGAGTCAGAGGAGCTGACATGAAACCGATCAGGTCTGCTTATTGATTACAATAGCACATCTGCTGCAGGGGAGGAGGACTCAGTGATTCCAGACCAACGTGAATCACCTCAATGCTTTCTGTCTGTTCAACTTTGACCCATAAAAACACGGACAGGAGGTCAGAGGAGGGTCAAAGTGGCTAAAAATGACAGCAAGTTACCATCATTTCATCTCTCTGATGAGAGCAACAGCTGATCTATAAAATAATTCCCTATGTGATGTAGCTCTGATCAGTCCCACCAATCAGAGACCCTCTTTCACAGAAACCCAGACCAGGTCCTTCCACTGCCATGCTGGAACCTCAACACTGCTAAAGATGTGCTAGATCAGTGATACTCAAGCATCAGCCGAAGCGTGGAAAAATACCACTGACAGAGCCACAATCTGAGTGGTGAAAAGTGACAAAGAATGAGTTATAGGTGGTAAAAAATGGCCAAAAAGAACAAAAATGTGGCAAAAAATGAGTGGAAAGTGACTAAAATGGGCAAAAAGCAATCAAGAGTGGCAACAATGGGCAAAAAATGGGAAGCAAGTGGTATTTAATGGCAAAACGTAGCTTAAATGGGCAAAAAATGGTGAAAAAGCGCAAAAATTGGATAAAAGAGGCACAAATGGTCAAAAAAATAGGATGTCTCAGATGTTCCTTATTTTGGATCATTTGGTGTAAAAATGACAAATAACAGGAACAAAATGTTTGGGATTTTCTCCAGCAGACTGCAAACGGCAACAGCTGTGAATGGAGCTAAAATGTTAGTTTTTAGCATGTTTTTGTGTCACTCAGCCGTTCCCCAGTGGTGTAGCATGACCTGTGGTTTAATCTGAGCAACAAACATTAAATAAAGACACAGACAGGTTAAAGAGGAAGTTTTACAACCATAGGAAGATGCTGAGGCTGGAGATTTAGGGCACTAAATATGAAAATGACTGGTCTGCTGTACCACCTCCATTTAACGTCCATGATCCACTGAGAAAGGTTGTTATCGTTCCAACCCTCCAGTAAGAACCGTGGATCTAGACCAGGGGTCATCAAGTACGCCTGCACAAGGGCCAGATTTATTCTTGACATGGACTTCCAAATAAAGATAAATTAAATCAATATTTTGTTCTGATTAACATTTTATTTTATTAGTATTCTCTTTTAAACACAGGACACTTTTAGTCATTACCAGTGAGATCTATCCTGATCTATGAAACCGTAGACCACAAGGAGACGGGCCTGCCCACAGAGTTGGCTGGGCTCCTGATAATCTAGAGAATGGTCCCTCATAATTATGATTTAGCACCAATATGAACTCATGTTTAACTTTTCACCACTTCACTGCTTCTATTTCTGCTACATTTTTGCCACTTTTAACCCATTTTTGCTATTTAATCACTCTTTAACCCACTTTCCTGCCTTTTTACTACTTTGCCATTGGATATTTTTGCACATTTTTGCCACTTTTAACCCTTTACCTACTGAGTCTAAAGATGGTGATTTGGACATATTTTGTTATTATGGCTGTAAAATAGTCAGGAAATGCCCTAAGTCTGAGAGCTTTGCTCCCTTTTCCCAGTAGTACTTGAACTTGACTTTTCAACCTCTGGTTAATGATTATTGCACATTATATGGAATTGTCAGCAGTTTAAAGAGAGAAAAACACAAAAACAGATTTGTTTTTCATGGCTTTTATTAGAAGATATTTTGTTATTGCTCATGAAGTTTTGATTTGACATTTGAAATGTGAACCAATTCATGTTTAGAACAATCAGCAGTCATTTTTGGAGTCTAGGACTCTGGGTGTGCAAAACACAGTGCAAAAGATAACCATATACATAGGCCACAGTTAGTGCAAATAAAGGTGGAAAAATGCATTCTCAACATTCTCAGTAACATATTGTTATTGCACATGACAGACACGCACAAATGCCACTATCTAACGCTATTTTTGAAAACTAAACACCACTCTCGCTCGCTCTCCTTTTACTCTCTACCTTCACTCTCCTTTCTCACTCGTCTTCTGCCAAAGCTGCAGTTTTCGCGGTGCTGTTCGACATTACTGAAACATATATACCACACATCGTATATTGAGAGCACAGATTCTCAGCTCTCTGTCAGCGTTGGAATTTTTTAAATTGAGCAAACTTTGGAGGAGCTACAGTATTGAGGATCCGTGTAGCAGTCTCGCCATACTTCTGGTGTTCTGCTATGAATGCCCATGTCATATGGTTGTGAGTACTGTAATGAACCATATATGTGCACATGCCCACAATTCTCAGCTTTCCCACGCCGTTGGAATTTTCCTGATTGAACAAACTTTGACAGAGTTACAGTAATAATACTCTGGACGTATAAAACACAGCACTGCTGCTGGCTCAGTAGGTAAAGGGTTAACCCATTTTTGCCTCTATAACCCAACTTTTTTCCATTCTTTAACTCCTTTAAACCACTTTTCTTGCCTGTCTTATCCATCCTTTCTACATTTTTGCCCCTTTTTGTCTATTTTTGCCAGTTTTCATTACTTTTGTCACCATTTTTGCCACTTTTCACCCATTTTTGATTTACTTTTTGCCCCTTTTATCCTCTAATACTAATGGTTTATCATTTTAACGTCTTCTCACCACTTTTCCTGCAAGTTTTGTCCCTTTGTGCCACTCCACAGCGCATTTGGATCTTATCGCCCATTTTTGCCACTCTCTAACCCTTTTTCACCTCTTTATCTGGACATTTTTGCCAGTTTTTTATTTATAATGTCTGACAAGTGAATTTCTGTAAAAACAGATCAAAGGTGAAGTCGTTCTAAAACTGTGTGAATATGAATTGCCTTTGGGGTGGATTTAACAGCTGCAGACATTTAAAACCAAAAGATACTCTTAAAACCACAACATTTTCTTTTCCTGCTTTTCTGACTCTAATAATCTTCTGGGGACCAGACAGGAAGCTTTGGGGGGCCTGATTTGGCCCCCGGGCCACCAGTTGATGATCAGTGATCTAGACCCTGAAGCCTCCTGGCTAACAGCCTCAGCTACCTGTGCCCACAATAAAAGAACCAATCAAAGATGTAGATGTAGAACCTGACGGGGGTTCCTCTGTTTTCTCTGGTAGACTAGCTGCATGTCTGCTCCTCAGTCTGAAGACCCGGGGCTGTTTGGTTCAGCATCAGCCCAATAATGAGGTTAAGATCATTAAAGTTAGGACAAACACACTTAATGAAGCTGATGTAACCCATGTGACACACAGCCTTTAAAGGAAAAACCCATAAATTATTACTCTGATAGAAACTCACTCCATTCCTGCAGGAGAGAGAGTGATTTAAGGATGATGATCAGTGAATGAGAGGGATGAGGCTTTTCACTGACAGCTGTTACTGCATCTTTCTTCCACCTAACCAAACTAAAGAGATTTCCTGTCCTAGTCAGCCAGAATTTTCTGCTTCAAGCAGTTAAAAATATTGGTACACATTCATGCAGAGAAAACACCAGCTTTAGTGGGAAATGTTATTTTACTACCTAAAATTTTATGATGACGGCCACATTTAACAGAAAAATGTCTCTGAGGTTTGAAAAATCCTGGAGTTGTTGAGGTTCCCCAACCGACAGAGCAGAATAAACCCTACATCTACAATCCCAGGCTGCTCTCACACTGAGTATTGTTCTTGCATGGCAGTCAATCCCATGGAAACACCAAAACAAACAATGTGTTTTGGAATATTTTCCCAGACTGTCAGTGGTGTTTGCTCCCTGGGTCGGTCCAGTTGGTTCCTACTGTCATAAATCAGGACATAGGAATTTCCTGAAGCGGCTGCTCGCTGCACATTTTCACAGAAAGTTACACGAATAGAAGAAAAGAGCGGACTAGTTAGGGACTGATAGGAAACCTATCAGCTGGAGCAGCCTTTCCCCACCATTATCCTTGATCACATCCTCTTCTTATTATAACTGGCCCTAAAATATGAGGTCTGCAGATTTCCTCCAGTATAAAAATGTAAAATTAACCTTGATAATATGAAATTAACTTTAAAAAAAAAGTACTATAAGATAAAAAGAAATGTGGGAAAAGAAATTCATTGTATTTTTGTTTCATATTTTCAATTTTGCTTTGCACAATCATGACTTCAATCTATTACCTGGACTTTTATTTCAGGTTTTGACCTTTTACATGTATTATTTGGACTTTATATCTAATATTTTTACCTTTTACAATTTATTATTTTGATTTTTTATCTAATATTTTGATTTTTCCAATTTATTATTTTGACCTTTTTAACTTTTATTTTTGACTTTATCTTATATAATTTTGACCTTTTTATCTCATATATTGACATTTTGAACCAATAAATTTGACTTTTTTTGTCATATTTTGACTGTAATTTATTATTTTGACCTTTTAGATGCACCATCTTAAATTTTAAGTCATATTTTTGCCTTTAAGACATGATTGTGACTTTCTTTTTTTATATATTTGGTTTTCAAAAGTATTATTTTAACATCTTAATCCGTGTTTTGACCTTTTGAACTAATAAGTTTGACTTTTTATCTCTGATTCCGAGCCTTTTAACTCATTTTTTAATTCTGAAAATCATTTATCATCAGTGCTGATTTACCCCCATAATTTCTTACTGGTAATGGTTTAATGTGGACCATGTTAGGCCCTCAGGTGAGACCTTAATCCAGAATCCGGCCCCTGCTGTGACTGAGTCTGACACCCCTGGTTTAGATGATATGAGTTCCTAGTTGTGGACTGAAGGATCCTGAAGGATCCTGGCCCTACTGGGACTAAAGAGTCGTGATTGGAGAAGTCAGACAGATGGAAAGAGAGGAAACGTGCCATCAAACTGTCGCTAGAATGTTTAACAGAATGGAGTTTTCCGTTGCCTTGAGAGGATTTAGCATGGTAGCATTTTTAAGGAGTTACCACCAAGCAGAAGAAACACCGAGCAACAACCCTCCACAGCTCCCAGCCTCTGAAACCTTCTCTCCACAGTCAGACATCCATGAACATGATGATGCATCCTTCAGCTCCTGAATGCTTTAAAATGCCTCAGTTTAAGGAGGAATAACCAGGGAAAGGAACAGCTCTGCAGGGAGAAGGATGACATGCAACAAGGTCACCATTTGGATTCAAACCCACAACATCTGGAATACATGGCTGCATGCTGGGAAATTACCAGAAGCCACCAGTCAAACTCTGGCAGCCAGTGACTGTGACTGGTAAGCTCGTGTCCTGGACCCAGTTTTGGCGGCTAACCAGCTACAATTTGGAGTTTGATTCTCCTCTAAGAAGCATGTTTGGGTGCCAAAATGAAGAAGGAAGCGAGTGATTTTTGGAGCCTGTTCCCCACCGTCGGCTGGCAGATGAAGAGCTACACTCTCCGTCCCATCATTTCTGAGACGCCTCCACAGCCAGGACTAGAGAGTGGAAGTGAAAAACAAAGTTTAGAGCTAAAGATTGGATTACGTCCCTCTCTTTTAACTTCTTTTCCTTCCGTCTCTCCAAAGAGAGCGAGCGAACAATGAAGGTAAAGAGGAGATGAAAGCGAGCGACAAAGAGTGGTGGAAAATTCATCCGCTCATTTTCCATTCAGAGCAGACTGGGAAGTAAAAAAGCCTCCGGGTCAGATACAAATTTGGATTCTATTCTCATCTCTTCCCCCTTCTCTTTTTTCCTGCTCTCTCCTGCCATGAACCCGTCTCTCCCAGCCGTCCGAGATTTGTATTTCTGTTTGTTTGGTCGTCTCACGTCTCCTATTCTCTCCAGCTGTGGTTTTATAAAATTAAAATAATCAACCAACCAGGCAACCGAGCAAACAAGCAGCAAACAAGTTAACAAACAATCCAAAACAGCTTTCACAAAGTCAAACCAGATTATAAATCAACTTTCTATTTGACACTGGTGATGACAGAGACATCTTTAGAAGCTCTGACCAGACGCTAGCGGGGTTTCCTCCAACGCTGGTGCACGATTTCAATCTATGCATCAAAGAACACGACTGGAAATGCTGCAGAAAAACTCTTTATGTCTGGAGGAGGTGGAAAAGGTTACGCATCAATTAAAGAGACTTGTTGCTGCAGAAACACATTTAGTGAATATGTCTGGATTTACACACCTAAGGAAGCATCCATGGATGTTACCGTCGTAGGAGAGAGAGAGAAACATCCTCTTTCTCCGCATCTAATGGAGATGAAGCCTTTGGATCATAATGCAATGTAGTGTTAATCCCTCTTCTTCTGCACTTTTTATTTTATTTTTTTAAATTAATTATTTTTTTTTTTTATTGCCTTAAATCCTCCAGGCAGCGCTGCTTTAAAACCTGCCATCATTCACTTATAGATATCAGTTAGCACCGTACATCACTGCATCTACAAGTGCAAGATACAGCTCTACTGTGGAGAGACAAAGACATTTTAAACAACATCCAGAAGCTTCATCCATTTCTCTGAGCTCCTGAGCTCACCTGAGACGGACTGACCTGAAGGAGAACACTGTGCTGGGGTCTGACAAGTCCACATTAAGACTGATTCTAGGAATAATGACTGTTGAGTCCTCTGGGCTGAAGAGGAACAGACCATCCAGAATGGTGCAACGGTCAAAACATCAATTCTATGATAGTATGGAGGTGTATTAGTACCCATGGCATGGGTCACTTACACATCTGTGATAGTATGGAGGTGTATTAGTGCCCATGGCATGGGTCACTTACACATCTGTGATAGTATGGAGGTGTATTAGTGCCCATGGCATGGGTCACTTACACATCTGTGATAGTATGGAGGTGTATTAGTGCCCATGGCATGGGTCACTTACACATCTGTGATAGTATGGAGGTGTATTAGTACCCATGGCATGGGTCACTTACACATCTGTGATAGTATGGAGGTGTATTAGTGCCCATGGCATGGGTCACTTACACATCTGTGATAGTATGGAGGTGTATTAGTGCCCATGGCATGGGTCACTTACACATCTGTGATAGTATGGAGGTGTATTAGTACCCATGGCATGGGTCACTTACACATCTGTGATAGTATGGAGGTGTATTAGTACCCATGGCATGGGTCACTAGTTGCGAACACCAAAAATGGGTGTTTTTTGTTGTTGATTGTGTGAAAATCTGTCAATCTACTGACACAACTTTGACCAATTTAGGTTTTTAAGACGTGCAAAAATCAAAAGATCTCATTTCATGAAGCTGCAAACACAAGTCATATTTCTGTCTCTACCCTTGCTGCCTTTCATTCTTTCAGTATACAGTTACAATAATACTATGTAAAAGCAGTTGATCTGAATAACATCCCACCAATCAATCCATCAATTTAAATCAGAGAGCCACTGAAAGCTTCATCCTTGACAGGATTCGAAAGTCCAAAAAGTCAGGACGGTTAGAACTAAAAGAAACTCAGACAGTGAAAAGTTTGAGCTCGACGTCAGCTCTACTTTAAAGTTTTACTGAAACACAGAGAAGGTAAAGGTGGAGGAAAAGGCCCTGCTTTTATTCTACTGTTAGGCTGCTTGTTATGGAGCCACACACCACAGATACACACATAGAAACGCACACAGGGGCACACAGACCACAGAGGAATTTCCTACTTTCTTATAAACTGATAATGGGATGTGTCCCAGCGGGAGTGGAAAATCAGAGGTGACTTACGAGCCTCCACATTCCAGCCTCACACACAAACGTCCTTCCTCGAGCACGTGAGCGCACCGTTTGTTTTCCTCCTCTGGGAGGAAGAGACGGAGTAGGAAAGTTTGGCCACCAGAAAACAGTTAACTCGGACAAGTTTCCATGTCTTCACAGCAGCGGGCCGCTTCATCCTTTCTGTTTTTCTTTCGTTTTGATGCGGGGGAAGTCACGAGGGGGGAGCATTTCTGAACATGTAGCTGCAGAGAAATGTGGAGACGGAGTTACGATAAAAAGGAACAAAGAACGGCACTGAGAGGAGGAGGAGAAGGAGACGAGTACAGAGTATGGGAATGGAAGACCAAGATAAGAAAATCACTTGAAAGTTCTTTACAACATTCACCAAAGCAGTATTATTGTCCTGAAAACAGCCTGACTCAGCAGAAAATCTTCCTCATTACATCAGGAGGTTTTGGTTTGTTAAGAGAGTGAACCAGGAGGCTTGTACTCAGTCTCAGTGCCTCCAAAGTCTAACCTTTAGGTGGATCACAGCTAGGGCTGAACCATTTGGGAAAATAATCTAGTCGTGATTTTTTCACCCAACATTGCGATTGCAATCTAACGTGATTATTCTTCAGGTTCCTCATCTTATAAACTATTTTATATTATAACACACAAAGCTATTTCCCCCAGAAATTTGAATCAAATTCCCTCAAATCTACAAATAAATGTTCAAAAATTCTAAGAAAATAACTAAAACTTAAAAACCTGCCCCACCACCCAAAAAAATCAAATCAAATTCCCAAAAAATGTCAAATAAATTCCTCAAATTTTCATAAAAATACAAAAAAAAAAATCAAAGCAACCCTCCCCCCCAAAAAAATCAAATCAGCTTCTTAAAAATTTACAAATAGTTTCTCAAATATTCATGAAATTGCCTAAAAGTTTCAAAGCTAATTCTCCGAGAAAATTTCTATCAAATTCCCCAAAATTTACAAATAAATGTATGAAATTTTCAAGAAGATACTTTAAATTTTCAAAGCAAATTCCCCCCCCAAAATTCAAATCAAATTTCTAAAAATTCAAAATAAATTTCTCAAATTTCCACAAAAATATTTAAAAAATTTTAAGCAAAAATCCCCCAAGATTCAAATCAATTTAACAAAAATGTCTTATTGTTATTAATTATTTTTTGTCCTATTTCGCAAATTTGATTTGAATTGTAATTAAAGGAATGGATTTATTTTGAAGACAAAAATATACAAAAACAAGGAAAGAAGGAACTTTGTCATTTATTCTAAAAAATATTGGCACTTGAATGTTTGCATTATGTGTAGAAACTGGTATTTCAAAAACACATTTCAGGTCAGAGAAATATTGCAGTAGGTCACATTGCGATTTAATCTACATTTAATTGGCCAGCCCTGATCACAGCTGCATCAGCGCGCCAAGAAAGAGAAATAAAGAAGGCAGAATTAAAGTAGATGCAGAGGAGGAACAAAAGAACCCCTCAGAGCTAGTAAAAGTTAAAACATTTGTCATAAAATACTTCATTACGGTTGTTTTTAAAGCACAATAAGACAATGGGTTGTAAATGAGGCGTTCTTGCTGCAGGTTCATGCACCTTCTTCAGCAGTCATCAGCTGTGCTCTCACCAACACCTCTCTGCCCCATCATCACCTCTGCCTGTGCTAACTCCTCCTTCTCCTCTTGGCACTAACATCCCTCATCTCCACCGCCATTTATCAACCTACTGATCCTTTCATTCTTTCATGCTTCTTCCTCCTGTCTTTTTTTAACTCTCCCTCCATCTGTCCGGCCCTCTCTCCTCCCTTCATCCCCCCATCATGAAGCTCTGCTTGCCAGGCGACCAGAGGCTATGATACACTGCCACTTCCTGCTGAGCGTGTGTGTGTCGGTGTGTGTTGGTGTGAGTTCCTGGCAGCGTTTGCAGCACAGAAGGTAAAAGGGGCTTATACCTGCAGAGACGGAGAGATGGAGCGATACAGAGGGAGAGATGGATGAGGGAAAGTGTCGTAACAGCGGACGTCAAGGTGATACAGCCACCTGTCCTGCCTGAGCCTGAGTGTCAGTGTGAAGGAGCCCGAGGAAGCTGGCTGTGTTTGGGAGCACTACGGCACGTTCACACTGTAAGACAGTAGATATGGGTCACACACGGGCAGAAATACAGTCTGAGGGAGACTTAGAAGGGCTTCAGCTGCTGTTCTAGAGTTTATAGGAGCTGCAGTTTCCCTTTTATGAACAACTAAAGGGCTGGAATCAGAACAACCCCAGTCTGCTATGCTCAAAACTTTGCTCTTCTCTTACTCATCTGGATCTTGTGATGTCTGCAGGAGCAATGAAGTGGTTTAAAGGAGTGTAATCAAAGCTCCATAACAGTCAGTATCATTTAAATTCATGCAGAATTATCAGCATCCATGCAGCCTGACGTCTACGTCACCGTCTGATCTGATACTCTGCGTTATGCTGGCAGGGATTAAGGTGCTCTACCTCCAGCTAATGTGGTTTACATCATGAGGATGAGAGCGTGGCTGGATTACTGGCTGCTCATGTCAAATCCTCATTAAGACTGCATTGTAGATTTGTTGCTATGTCAGTGAGAGAAAACAAACACATGTCGAAGATCTTTAAAGGCGTGCTCAAGCAGGGGTGAATCCAAAGAAGGCCAAAAGTGTAAAAGGAGTCAGGTTGTGTTTATGTTCAAGTCTGATTCCATCCTGTTGAAATGCTGTGATGCATGCTGATCGCCACACTTCCTGGGAAGCTGAGGATTTTTCCACAGAAACAGCTGACTCGGCTTTACACAGAAACACAGCAGCACAAAAACAAAAGAAGTGTGATGGATTAGCTGTTAGCGGGATGATTTTCATACTGTATACAAATGAGCAGCAACCTGTAGAAGAGAGGGAGAGCACAGCCAAAGAGCTGACTATACAGTCATGGACTAAAGTATTGGCACCCCTGGAATTTTTCCAAAAAATCCACCATTTCTCCCAGAAATTGTTGCATTTACAAATGTTTTTGGTATACATGTGTTTATTTCCTTTATGTTCATGGGAACAACACAAAAAAATAAGAAGAAAAAAGACAAAATTGACATAATTTTACACAAAACTCAAAAAATGGGCCAGACAAAATGATTGTCCCTCTTTTAAAACTGTGGATAAATCATTTTATTTCCAGCATGTGATGCTCATTTAAACTCACCTGTGGCAGTAACAGGTGCTGGCAATCTAGAAATCACACCTGAAGCCAGTTAGAATGTCTAAAAGTTGACTCAGCCTTTGTGTTGTGTGTCTGTGTGTGTCACACCAAGCATGGAGAAGAGAAAGAAGAGCCCAGAATTGTCTGAGGACTTAGGAAGCAAAACTGTATAAAAATATGAACAATCTCAAGGTTAAAGACCATCTCCAGACATCCTGAAATTCCTTTGTCTCCCTGGACGTGGACGGAAGAGAAAAACTGACAAAAGAATGCAACGCAGGATAGTTGGAATGGTGGATAAACATCCTCAGTCAACTTCCACACAGATTCAGGCTGTCCTGCAGACTCAGGGTGCAAAAGTGTCAGCTGGGACCATACGTGGTCATCTGAATGAGATGAAGCGCTATGGCAGGAGACTGAGGAGAACCCCACTGCTGACAAAGAGACATAAAAAAACAGACTGGAGTTTGCAAAAATGTACCTGAGTAAGCCTCAATCCTTCTGGGAGAACATTTTGTGGACAGATGAGACTAAGGTAGAGCTTTTTGGAAAAGCATGCCATTCTACTGTTTACAGAAAACAGAATGAGGCCTACAAAGAAAAGAACACAGTACCTACAGTCAAACATGGTGGAGGTTCAAGGGTTTTTTGGGGTTATTTTGCTGCCTCTGGCACTGGGTGCCTTGACTGTGAGCAAGGAATCATGAAATCTGGAGACTATCAAAAAATTTTGGGTCGCAATGTAGGGCCTAGTGTCAGAAAGCTGGGTCTGGGTCAGAGGTCATGGTTGTTCCAGCAGGACAATGACCCCAAACATACCTCAAAAAGCACCAAGAAATGGTTGGAGACAAAGCTGGAGAGTTCTGAAGTGGCCAGCAATGAGTCCGGATCTAAATCTCATTGAACACCTATAGAGAGATCTCAGAACTGCTGTTGAAGAAGCACCCTTCAAATCTGAGACCTGGAGCAGTTTGGAAAAGAAACTCATTTTTTGAGTTTTGTGTAAAATTATGTCAATTTTGTCTTCTGATTTTTTGTGTTGTTCCAATGAACATAAAGGAAATAAACACATGTATACCAAAAACATTTGTAACTGCAACAATTTCTGGGAGAAATGGTGAATTTTCTGGAAAAATTCCAGCGGTGCCAATATTTTTGTCCATGACTGTAAAGGCCAGGCAAAGCAGCCATTCATTCATTGTGCACAAATGCAAAGTGTTACACGGAGCCGAGGACACAGCAGTCTTTACTCAATAAAATAAACGGTTTTTCTGTGTAGAAGAAAGTCAGTTTACAGCACATTCACAAATCATATCAAAGTCAGCATGCAGATGCACTGGTTTAATCGATTGTTAACATATTTGTTCTTATTCATGCTTCTTATTTATCTAGTTCAGTCTTACTCAACCAAAGCAGTTCACAAATACCAGGAGCCACAATCTGAGAGGTGAAAGTGGCAAAAAAAAGGTCAAAGTGGCAGAAAAATAAGTTAAAAGTGGCAAAAATGGCCATGAAGCAGCAAAAAGAGGGGCAAAAATGGAGAGGAAAAGTAGCAAAAATGGGTGAGAAGTGACACAAAAATGAGTTACAGGTGGCAAAAATGGTAAAAAAAAGTGGCAAAAACATATAGCAAAAAATCTGTGAAAAGTGACTAAAATAGGCAAAAAGAAGCATTAAGGTAGTAAAAATGGACAAAGAACTGTAAAAAGGTGGCAAAAATGGGGAAAAAAGGGGCATTTAATGCAAAAGGCAGCTTCCTGCCTCATGGTGCCCTCAGGCCTTCAGCCTAAAAGTTCTATATTTCAGAGAGCATTTAAAACATCCAGAACAAGACATTAAAATACAAACATATCAGAATATAAGCCCCAAAGGTCATTAACTAGTGTCCTAGAGTTGTCCCATAATGCAGTGTGCAACTATGCATGCATTAGTTCACATGTGGTGGAAAGGGAGGCCCAAGAGCAGCCCTGCATCGGTGGGAGCTCTGGCTCGTCTTACAATATCCCAGCATGAATGTAAAACATCCCAAAGGAAAAATCCAACAACAAGTCATTTAATCACCTGAATCAGAATGATGCAAACGAGCTAGAGATGTGAAAGGCTCGGTCAGAGCCTCTGCTGTCTCCTTATGGAGCACAGCAGCATCTCTGAGTAGAAATATCATCTCTGCTGAAGCAAAACCATCAACTCCAACCTCAGACATCCATCGCCTACTCACTCAACTCCACAGCATCACACACACACATAGACACAGACAAGCATGCACGTGCATGACACACGTGCACATACCAGAGCAGAAGCAGCTCACTTCACTGTCTGAGAATTTGTGAATGGAAAAATGGTTTAACACAGTTGGCGGTCCAGCAGGACGTCCTATGCTCCTTCTCAGTGTCTATCAGACATTTGTTTCTCCATGTCTCTGGATGTTTTCACATTCATCTATTTATTGACCTGTCTGTCTCTCTTCATGCCTGTCCGTCCGCCTGACAGATCGTCTCGTGTCTGTCACGTCTTCGTTTGCTGAACTGTTTTTCTGCAGAAACATTCAGACAGCTGCATCTTTCCATCGCCTCTCTTTCTCTCTAAACCCAGACAGCAACCATCGGGATATAAAAATAACCGCCTGGTGTGATTTCCTGGAAGTGCATCAGAGTATTAAAGGGGAATTCTGCAGTATTAGGCCTCGTGTAAGCCATCTTTGAAGCTGGTTCCCAACCGGTCAAGGACCCACCACCATCCTCCTTAGTGACACCTCCAGTGATTTCATGCAAACATGTCAGAGACAAGACAGATCAAACATCCTTACTGCAGCCCAGCGAGGACATGCATGCATACATTTGATTTTACTGTTTCTTGTGGTAACGTGGAAATGTTGGCTGTTTTCTAGAAAAGTTAAGAAATAAATGATCATTGCTCAATCAGCTTTGACAGCTAAATAAAACCTGATAAGTTAAGATGTTGAGAAAGAAGACAGATCTTTAGAAAACACCCTCCAGGATGCCCTCACTGTGGGGACATGTGGTCCTGCATCAGGACCCAGCAGCTCCTCCTTCAGAGAAATCCTGACCCACATTTTCAATTGGACAAAAAGACGGGACAAAACAAACACGCTAGAAAAGATCATCATTGCAGAAGGAGCAGCACAATACATCTCATTTTACTCCACCATGGAGACGTGGTCGTTTCTACAGCCCTGGTGCCTCGCCTCATACGGCAGATTCCTTTAATCTGGGTAAAATCCAGAGCAGAGCCCACGCTTTAAACCCGTTTATCAGTCTGAAAGGTTTTATACTACAGTAAAGACACATCAGTCCTGCAGTTGCACTGACCTAACCTGGCTTCACTGCTCGGAACGTGCTGGAACACACAACACAGACCACAACAGTGGGCTGTGGCACCGCTTTCTAACCGCCTTTCCCCCTTTACCATGGAGGACCAAACCTGCCAAAATTAAAGATAAATAAATAAATAAAAGTAAAAATTCAAGATAAAAATCAAAAATTCAATTCAAAACTCAAATACAAAAACATAATAAATATAAATGGAAAAAGTACAAAGTAGATGAATAACTAGTTAGAGAAGAGAATTAACTGTTCTAAGGCTTTGTATTCACTGAACCTCAGCATTAATTTACTTTCACATCCATCCTGGATAGACCGGGCTGATGTGAGCCTTCAGGCTCTGCTTTGTGTTCTTCAAATCAGTTATCAGTATTCTCGCTACAATTCGCTGTCTTTCTCTCTGTTTTGCTCCAACTCGTCTCCTCGACCGGGCGCGCGTCTTTCAAACTTTATAAATTCCAAAACTTTGAATAGAAACACACCTACAAATGCTGCTGGGATTGAAGTCACTCATGTCCGCCATCTCCTGGTGTAAAGTGGTAACAGCGCAGACCTCCGCCATTAGCCCTATCTCCCAATAGTACAGAATCCTTTAAAAAATTCCTGGATCCAGACGGTGATCCGGATCACTCCCAAAATCTAATCAGTTCTTCCTTATGCCATTTCTGACATTTACTGAAAATTTCATGAAAATCCGTCCATGACTTTTCGAGTTATGTTGCTAACAAACAAACTAACAAATGGTGCAGATCACATAACCTCCTTGGCGGAGGTAATAAGGGCGATGGAAATATACAGAGAAAAAAAAGGTTGATAATTAAAGCCAACTGTATAAGCATGGGAAACAAACTGATTAAAGTGACTTGCAATGGATAATTACAGAGGTCAAAGTTTCCCTTTATTTAAGGTTTTCTGGGGGAATAATATTTCAGATTAAGACAGAAAAGAGCCACTGTTGAGTATCACTGTTCTAAAGGAACAGTCTGATCATGCCTGAGGAACAACAGGCACATTTAGAGAAATGCTGTCTCATCCAAACTCAACCCACCAGAGCATCATTGAGAGTTTTAGACATAAGAGTCAATTAGACAGCAGAGGAAGTGAAAACTGAGCTGCTTTAATCCGTATGAGAAAGCCTAAATGAGCTGAAACAGCAGCAGGGAAATTTCCAAATAAAAGTGAGTCAAAGAGAAGGAGGTTATGTAAGTCAGAGGACTGACGGAGCAGAGAGGAGAGGAACGAGTCAGAAAAAAAGACCTGAGATAGAGGAGAGGAGGATCGTCACACACCAGATAGGACAAGTTTGACACTGATTTAACCCTTGAGGGGTGTTTAGGTTTGTGGGAAATGTTTTCAGTGTTGTCTAATAAAATAATGATGGGATAAATAATTTCTTCATCCTCTGACTCCTTAGCTTTTCTGTGAAGAACTTAGAAAGGAACTGATTTCTAATGGTTGCCCGTTGAATACCGCCCTACACATTTATATTACATAGGAGGTGTTCAGGTCCACTGTCCTGTCCTTCTCCTTAGAGCCTTCACTTACTGTGTGTATGGGTGCGTGCATATGTGTGTATGGGTGTGTGCATGCATATGTGCAGGTGTGTGTGTGAATGGGTGCATGCATATGTGCAGGTGTGTGTGTGTGTGTGTGTGTGTATGAGTGTGTACATGCATTTGTCTCTTTGTACCTGCTATTCCATACACGCCTCTGCTCCTGATCCCTGCACAGCTGATCTTCTCACCAGCAGGAATCACTCTAGATTTTCTTACAGGCTATCCCGAATGATCTCCTCAGGTTTTGGAGATGATTTTTGCAGACACGAAAGCTTTACAGGATGATGAAGAGGAAGACTTTCTAGGATATCTCTTATTCCATCCAGGGCTGTCAGCAGGTGAGCGGCAGGGTTACACCCTGGACTGCCATATAGAGAAAAACAACCAGGTATATTCACATCTATGGGCAATTTAGACTCTCCAGTTTTAGCCCAACAAGCATGTTTTAGGACTGGGAGGAAGCTGAGCTGCATGCATGGGGAGAACATACAGACTCCACACAGAGAGGCCTATCTGACCGGGATTTGAACCAGGACCTTCTTCTGTCTGGCGACAATGATAACCCCTAAAGCTAACGTGCAGCCCTTTTCAGAATATGAAGGTACTGATACTGAGGAAGAGGAATAGACAGAAAATCAACCAGCATCCAAAAACATCTCCAATGAGCCCCTGTTTCTGTAGCCATCGTGAGGAGGAATCAGGAGGGCTGGTGCTCAGTCTACCTGATCAACGGAGCTGTCATATAGAGCCTAAAGTAGGAGTGTGATGCTGTTGTACATTTATGAACAGTGTGTGTCTGACTCTTCTACCCTGTAGCGTGTGTGTGTGTGTGAGAGAGAGAGAGAGAGAGG